>NW_020884902.1:0-216500 GCF_003945725.1 Corapipo altera | reverse complement strand
TATATAGCGCGCGCCGCACGCGCGCGGCTCGTGTGAAACGTCCCCCGCCGCCGTTCCCACACTCGCGCCCAGCCAATGGGCGCCGCCCGCACGCGGCCCCGCTCGTGGACGGCGCCCGCCCATTGGCTGCGCGCCGCGCGGCGGCCGCCGGCCAATGGCGCGGGGCGGGCGGCCGCGGTTTAACCCCTTGGGCACCGCCCGCGGGGGGGGCGCGGGGAGCGCCGCGCTAATTACCGGGTTAATTGGCACCCGTGGCAGGCGCGGCCCCGCCCGCTCCCCCTCGGGGACCGCCGGCCCCCGGGGCGGGCTGCGCCGTGGGGGGCCGCGGCCCTCCGGGGTGATGGCCGGGACAGGGCGGGCCGGACCCGGCCGTGGTGGCCGGATGAGCAGCTACTGTGTGGGGGGGCTGCTGCTGAACCGCGGGGTGCGCGGCGGGGCTGCGTCCTGACACGGGGCCGCCCGGGACTCCCCAGGGCCGTCCGGGTGTCCCCAAGGCAGCCCGGGCATTGCCACGTGGTGCTGCCGCTGCCCTCCCGCAGGTGTGGCCGGGGCTGGGCACGGCCGGTGCCCGGGGGAGCGCGGGGCACGGGGCACAGAGCACGGGGCAGGTGGCGGTGGCACACGCAGGACCGGGGGCAGCCGCCACTGTGGGTTCCGCTCCCTGGGCTCGCACGCCGGGCTGTTGGCGCGGCTGCAGATGCAGTGGTGCGTGCGCTGACATCGCGGGGCACAGGCGAAACCGCAGGGAGGTGCCTGTCCTCGGCGCTGCTGCTACTGCCGGCTGGTTTGGACAGTTTGTGGGTTACTTTAAAAAAAAAAAAAGTATTTTGCCTGGGGACTTGAATCCTTTTTTTCCCCTCCGCTTGACTGACTTTCTCACACTCCTATTCCCATAGTCTGCCAGCTAAGCCCGAGTCATCCTGCCAAGAACTAGACCTGGCCTATTCAAAAATGTGCTCACTCGTTCTTTCTTTCTCTCTGTCTCTCTCTCTCTCCTTTTTTTCTTTTTTTTTTTTTTCCCCGAGTATACACAGTAATGTTTTTCCACCTCCTCCTGTACCTGATCTGCACCTGTACAGGGCCAATCCCACACGTATCACCCGATCTCGCCTTTTCAGAGACCGTGAGAAAAATAAAGTTCAAGAAAGAAGAGACATGTTTGCAGATCTCACCGGTGCAAAGCCCTCGTCCCTGCAGAGGCTTGCCTGCTGAGCTTTCAGAGTTTAAAAAAAGGAAAATAAATAAAAGGGAGAGTGTCATGTTTAAAACTGTGGAAAAGTACAAATCCAGGCTTTCTTTCAGCTCCTTGGTAGAGCCACAAGCTTTTTTATTTAAAAACAAAGAACAGCCTTCAGCGTGTAAGGTTTAACTTCAGATGAGCAGTATTCGACGTAAGCTTCAACTAGCTGGACAGCCGGACAAACCCGAGCAAGGAAAGGATCGAGACTGCACTGGGAAGTCATTGCCAAAAAGCCTTTTCCCAGTCATATTCGTGGGTTACTCGGAGACAACGGATTAACATGAAAACTGCAGTACATTTTTGGAGAGCCTAAAAAGTTCTCTGCTGGATCAATATTTCTTCTAGTGCTGATATTTGTGTATATTGGGAGGGAGGAAAGTGCTCGCAATTACTGAGCTGGTGTTCTCCCTCCTGCGGGGATTTGCAAAGGGATGAGGAAATTCAGAGCTGGGTAGCCCGGTCCCTCCCGGCCGAAGTGAGAACAGGCTGCAATTATGTCTGTGTTTGTGGTAGCCGAGGAGCTGCAAGCCGCCTGTAATTGCCGGCAACAGGTCGCTGTCTCTGGGGGATGAGAGTGGGACAGGCAGCGATAACAGGCTGTCATTAGGGGTTGCCAGCGCTCGCCCACTCCAGGGACCTGGGAAATGCCTGGCAGCAGCTTCCCTTGCTGCACTCCCTCCCTGCCGCAGCCCAGCCCCTGCCCGCTGCAGAGCCCGTCGGGAGGGTTTTGCTTCTGAGGTGTGCGAGGAGGCTGTGGGGAACAGGGCCTCCAAAAGCGTCCTGCTTCTGTGGAGCTTTCTTAGATCCATCGGCCGAGGGCTGCACGGGGCAGCAGGAGGCAGTGACACTGGTGTCCCCGCTCCACATCTCCTCCTCCGCTGCCTGCTGCTGTGAAATGCTTTACATGTGCGAGGGTTGTGATCCCCGAGCGGAAGCACATATACTTGTGAATTCCCCAGGGATCAGGAGAGGAAGGGGAGGATTTCCATGGAAGGATGTCTCTGGAAATGAAGTGGTGAGGCCAAGTTTAGGCTGTAAGGAGGTGGTGAAGGGGTTTGTAACTGTTGAGGGGACCTGCAACAGATCCTCTGGGCATCTCCAGTCCTACCTTTCCTTGTGAAAGAGGTGTCGAGGGGGAGGCGAAACCCTGAGAATAAGGGGCTGCCCTGGGGACTGGGGTGTCCCTTGTCCCACAGTCCTCCTGAACTTTTTTTTTTTTGTTTGCTCCAGCAGTCATCTTGGATTGCAAACTGGGAGTTGTCCAAAGTACATTTGGGAAGAACCTTTAGATAGCGCATTAGGGCATTACTGATTGGCAGAACATCTTGGAAGAAAAATGTGTTGGCAAGAAAATTTAGACTAGTCCTGGGCATGGGCCCGGGGGGTGGGGGGGAAGGAATAAAATAGGATGCCGCTGCTGGTGTGGCACGCAGGAGGTGGCAGGGCTGGCCGTGCCTGCTCTCTGGTCCTTTAGGAAGCAGCCAAGATGAGCAAAATGTGCTTCTAAAGATCCAAGAGTCTTAATATCGAAAACTTGAAGGATCCTAGAAAATACAGAAAATAGAAACCAAGTTGCTTGTAAGAACTGGGTTACAAGCTGGATCCCAGGAATGGCACACCAAGCCTTTCCTCTTTGGGTCACAGGCTAAAAACCTATCCTGGCCACAGCTCAGAGTTGTCACCACTCAGAATACTGGAAAACAAGTGCTGCGTCTCAGGAACATGTCCCTGGCACAGGTGTCTCCTCTGGGCAGCCCTGCACACATGCCTCCACTTGTAGTTCCCGTCCCAGAAGCTGTTGTGCAATCCATACCCAACCGGCTCCCTTGGGAGGGGTGATCTCAGAAGCTTTGAGTGCAGGTTTCTGGATTTATTTCTTCTCTATAAATGTTTACCAGACCTTTGGGACAAGGTCACTTTCAGAGTGATTTCCTGACATAGCTCTCTAGATAAAGCAAAGCTTTCATGGGCGTTGCTTCCCTACACACCAGGTCCTTGTAGTAAAGGGGGCAGCTTTTGTGCAGCAGTGTCACTGCCTGGCTCCCTCGATGGCAGGAGCAGCTGGTTTTAAGGCAGCAGCACTGTTTTATGGCTGGTTCTGCCCTCTCTTTCCACTGGGTACCCATTTCCCAAGGACCTGCTGAGACCCAGGATCCCAGCACTGGCAGACATGCTGGGTGGCAGCTGCTCCACAGGAGTTCTTTCAGCTGTTCCCCGGCTGCCACTGCAGAGGGGAGGCTGAAGTGTTTATTCCTTTTATTCCTCACTGTGTGAGTCAGGCTGGGTGTGTGGGAGCTCTGGCCATTCTGCGGTGACACCCCCTGCATGGAGGGGGTCATCCTGGGCTCCAGGAACTGGTGCCCTTTGTTCTGTTGCCCACACAACCAAGGAGGCATCCCTGGGAATGGTGCAGAAAACTGTGGGATGAAGTGGCCAAGGCTTTGCTCAGGCAGCAAAGCGCGAGTCGAGAAACTCCAGAGTTACTAAGGAAAAACCACTGAACAACCATTTTCATCTCCCCATCCCAGCCCAGCCCAGGCTGGAGCACGGCTCGGGCTCTGGGACAAGAGCCAGGGTACCTGGATCTCTTGCTAAGCTGATTCCTCTTGGCAGGCTCCTATCCTGCTGAACCAAGGAAACGCTGCTGGGGAGCTGGCGGGAAGGGCATTTTGGCAGCTGTGAAATGCCACCCATGTGGATGGGAATTCCCTTCCTGATACTCACGGTGTTACTTCAGAGATTGCTGGTTGGGCTGGAACAGCCACATGTGCTTATGGGCATGAAATGGTGCAGCCCCAGCTTTGCCCTGTGTGCCCTTTCAGAGCCCTGGCTCCAGCCTAGTCCTCCGCTGGCCGTGAGGGCTGGGTGCTGGTAGGTGTTGCGGCTGGGAACAAGCACTGGGAAAATCCCTAAATTGCTTGCAGGGCTTGGACCTGTGTCTGGCACTGCCACTGCCAGCCAAAGGTTGTGAGCTGCCTTGTACCCTTCTCTTAGAGATGTTCTTTTCATGAGACATGACTGGTGTTCACCACTGATTCGCAGTCTGCTAGCTGTGACAGGGCAGTCTCTCTCCAGCACAACAGCCAGTATCTTTGGCAAGATACAGGAGCTCCAGGCAGAGGGACATACAGCTGAGCCCCTGAGAACCAGAAATAAATGTGCAGTCATTGCCATGCTCCAGAGGGGAGAAGGAGCATCTTGGGTTTCATCCTCTCCCTGTGTGGTGGGAGGTGTTGGCAGTGAGAGACGAGTTATTTATTTTTTAAGATCCTACTTGTGTTTCTGCCTGAGGCTGCTGTCTCTGGGCTGAAACTGTGGTGCTTGCGTGTTTGCAGGGAATGGAAAGAGTCTGCAAGCTGTGAAGCAGGGGTGCATACATGAAAATACTCTGAGTTTGGCAGTGGTGAGGCTGGAGGAGGTGTGAGAGCTCACTGGCACAGAAAATGCCCCTGTCCCAAACACAGAGCACAAGCAACCCTCTTGAGAGCCTCCAGATGAAGGTGGATGTGCATCAGCTACACATCCTGAGTCCAGTCTTCAGCCGTGTTGGAGCAGCACTGGTGTGATCCCTGACGTGCTGTGGCTGCAGGAAGCCCTGCAGGCTTTTCCAGAACATGACTTTAAAGTCAGATCAGACCAGCAGTGTGGTTTACAGCCCAGCTGTGCACAGCTGGGTTGGTGCAGCCAGGGGGTGGGAAGATTGTGGGCGGGAGTGTGGCGAAGTGGGAGCCTTGCCAGCCGTCCCTGGCACAGGGAGATTGTGGCTGGGTGCGTCAGCGTGCCCTCAAATTCCCAGCACACAAGCCCTTGTCTGTGCCCCCTCTGCCCTCTTCCCCTGGCCCTGCTGGCGCCTACAGCCAAGGGCAGGTGGGAGCCATGGCATGTGGCTCCCTGGGGACTCAACCTTCACCGACTGTGGACTCATGAATCCCACAGGTCCAGCCCTTGACTGTACTGTCTGTGCTCCTCTGCAGAGTGATCAATCATATTTTCCAACACAATTCCTTCTCCTTGGCATGAGTCAGTCCAAGAAAGCAGCCTGGACTGATCACTGCCATGGAGGTTTCTGTTAAATTCACCAGTTAATCGCCATCTCTTCTCCTGATCCCATGAATTGGTATCAAAGAGGGTGGTGTGTACACCGCATGTTATCCTCAAAACCCTGGCAACTGCAATGATACAGCAAGAAAATATTTGGAACCTTTGGGAGGTGCTGCGACAGGCAGCCCTGCCTTGGGCTGGGAAGCTCAGCTGAAGCAGTGTGGGCAGGACAACCAGGACAGGGGGCTGTGTGCCAGAGGTCTCAGCCCCCCTGGTGTGGCCTGGTCCGGGCACCCTTGGGACACCAGTCATTTCCCTTTGACAGAAGGGATCGGTCACAGCTTGCCAGCCCTCCCATTTTTCCCATATCCATTTATTCAAGAAAACACAGGATACTTCATGGTGCAGCACTTTCCTACTGCAGAACGGAGCCTTTGCACAGCCAGGGTCTTTCTTGAGGTATAAGTAGATGGACCCTGATAAATCCAGGGTACGATGAATCAGTAGCACTTGGTGCCTGGTCAACCCAGTGTCTTCAGTTTTGGTTTAGCTTGGCAGCGTTATGGAGAGAATTAGCCTATCTCACTAATATTGAAATGTATGCATAATTTGAATGTTGTATTGGTAAAATCAATATTCATTATCCAAGGTGATAGGAAAGCTAAAATTAGTCCTTTAGCTCTATCAAGAGTATCAGGATGATCGCATGTTATTAGGATTACCGACCTCAAGCAGACACACGGCTTCAAACACGTGGGTAGGGAGCAGGGCACGGTGCTAAGGTGCATGGCAGTGCACTCTCAGCATTGTCCCTGCCGCCTCTCTGCGGAGCCGGATCCTGCCCTGCCTCCTGCCTGCGGCAGTCCTGGAGAGCCACCTCAATTACGGCAGAGCTCAGCCGTGATGGCAGGTGAGGCGATCCGGGGAGGCGTGCCAGGGGGACACAGAGACGGTGGATTTTTGTTTGTTTTTCTGCCCAGGGCGATCAGACCTGACGTGGGAGGTGCGGATCTGAAGTCCTCAATTAGCACACTTATGACAGCAGAGCAGAGTGTATGCTGGGATGGAGTGGTTTCTCCCTTATTTTTTCTGTTCCACTTGCTGATGTGCAGCCAAAACTCTCCATTAGCTTTTTGGGCATTGACGTGTGTTAGCAAGGGGTGGGATTTTTGGAAAACTCCTGTGCATACTCCATTTGCTTTGGTTATGCACGTCTGCACATGTGCTGGTCCAGAGCTATGTGCATGCCCCGGTGCTGGAGATCGCACTGGAGAATCATTCCCATATGAACTAATATGAGATCTTTTACAAGCTAGTCAAGAACTGATGTGTTACTAATTGCTGTAATACAAAACATTATCCTTCAGAGGATGTTGTTGTTTTATAAACAAGGGGATAATTTAGAGCTGAATTGCTTAAATCATGCGTTAATTGCTAAGTGTAATGAATAAATACATTTGCAAGTACATTTAATTTGCACTGATTCCAGAAGTCTAGGCATTAAGAGGCAGATCATTATTTGATAAGTAATCTAGAATGTCGTATTAAATGACATTTATTTTCACATGATGAAATGTCCTGAAATGAGATTTCAAGGACCTTGTCCTTCCTTCCCTGCAATGAAGGGCAGTGTTGTCATCAGCTGCCTCAGAAGGCTGCCTGGGAGCACACGGGCAGGCAGGAATCCTTCAGGAGTGACATGGAAAGGAGAGTAACAAGCCTAGGCTCATGCAGATGCAATTTTTTAATATTACAAAATGTAAAGAGAGAATATAGAGCCAAAAATGGGGGACATCTGCAGGGGACTGGGAGGCTTCACATCAGTGCTAGTTGACGGCAGTATGACTGCAGGGCTGTGAAAAGCACAGGGAGGACCTGAGGAGGTGAACAGGGAATATTGGTAATGAAAGGAAGGGGTTAGTGCTTCTGCCTGAGCACTGGCGAGGCCTCAGCCCTGTGTGAAGCAGCAGCAAATAAAATCAGCAAAGGGATCTTTTGCAGCCTGCTGCTTTCCAAACATGCCCAGTGGCCATTGCTTGTGCTGCAGGATTTTTTGCAGGATTGTGTCCTTTTCTCCAGGGAGTGAGGAGCCCTGCCTGCTGCCTGCCCACTGCTGTGCTGGCTCCTGGAGCTGGGGCTGGCTCCTGCTGCCCAGAGTAAGAGGCCCTGCAAACAACAGGCACCTGTGCTTCTGTTGCTGCTTTTGAATAATCTTGGGCTACTGGTGCCCTTTCGCAGGCTCATATCTTTATTGGAGGCTGTTAAAGCCAAACCTCCCAACAGCAATAACATGACTACAAAGCATTTCTAAGAATAAAGTACGTGGGAATAAGGGAGATATTGAGATCCCAGCCAATTTCAGTACAATACAAGCCTGAAATACCTTATAAAGTTAACAAGTCAAATTTAAATGTGTACAAGGCTCAGGAGCATACAGGAAATAGGATCAGCCAAACCTTCAAAGGCCCATCATTGTCTTTCAAAAAGTCCACTAAAAGGCTCATGCCATAAAAAAGGTGTATTCACATGGCTGATACAGTGATAAACCTGGTGGAGAAATGCCAGCAGCCAGAGTGGGCAGGGATGCAGGGATGCTACAGTGGCCCAGTCCATTTTTACGGAGTGCTTTGCCCTGCTCTCTCTGGTGCTGCCCTGCAATAAAATGGGGGCCTTTTGTTGTAAATCTGGGGAGTGTTTGGCAGGTGGCTGCCTCCCAGACAAGCAACAACCCTTGTTATTGGCTTTACGACAGGCCAGCCAACTCTGCAATTTTACTGCTGAAGAGGTAAGAAAACAGTGGTCATACCTTGCCCGGCACCATGCCATTACACTCCTGAGCAGCACGAGCTGCAGCACAAAGTGGTGGCTTCCCTGTTCCCTGTGACATAAACACCCTGGATGCCACAGACAGGAGAGGACAAGGAAAGAACTCAAAGAGGCTACTTGTGCTGCATGCCCAGGAGTTTGTCCCTGCTTTCTTCTCAGAGCGGAAGGCACCTGTGGACTCAGAGCACATCTGTTGTAGGCACGTGGAGAACACCTTGTTTCAGCAAGGGGAGCTGAAGGATCACAGTGGAGTGGAGTGTTCCAATGTGAAAACCTTGCCAAAAGATCCCAAGCTTGCCCCTGTTTAGTTCCCTTAAGTACCAGATTAATAGACAAATGTACTCATTAAATGCCAGAGACCCAGAGCTCCTTCAGCCTGCCTGGGTAGTGTTGGTGTGGTGAGCTTACCATGCCTGATCTTTCCTTCTCCTGTGTGTTATTTGTGTTCAGCAGGCTGTATGTGCCATTCATGTTTATATTCATGCCTTTCATCATATGCCATTGCATGTTTATACATTTTACCTGTTCATTTGAAAGCAAGAACCAATGCCACAGGACTTACCAAACAGCCATACTCTCTAAATAGCAGAGCATCCAAGGAAGCTGGATTGCAAACCATCCAAGGGCTGTAATAGAATGACAGGAAAATGCCCTTCTACAAAGACATTGGAAAATCAAGGTTGTTTCATGGCTTGTTTGTGAACGGGAAGCAAAACCACCCCGATTTGGTGCCTCTGAAGAGGCCAGCAGATCTGGGATGAGTGTTGCAGGACCTGGCATGCAGGAATTCATGAACCATAAGGCCTTGTCAAAAATCATTTTAAAATGAAACGCAGTGTCCTAGCAAAACACATGCCTGAGACTTAAACCAAAACCAAAGTACAAAATGTGGTGTTTAGAGGCTGGCTTCCATCTCAAGTGGATAGAAGCCACATGCATGCATCTGAGATCAGATTTTGACCTGATCTGAAGTTGTGTTTCAGATGAAGAGGCTGCAGTGAAAGAAGGCAGAGGAAGCCTTCATTGCTTTTTACAATCCTCTAGACAAGATCAGCCTTTCTGTGCTTTCCTAGAATGAAAAGGCTTCTAACATCAGCCCCTACACACATGCTCCCCATTTGAGGGAGTGTCCCAGGGCTGCTCCAGGCAGCACAACAGCTCAGCTGCCTGCTCCACACTATGTGCAGGCAGCAGTGAGGCCACTTCTACCTGCCTGAAAGCCAGGTGCAGACCTGCATCTCTGTGCCTGTGCTGCCCATGCTGGGTTTCAGGTCATGAGCTCCCAGCAACACAACTCTGCACTGAGTGTCCTTTAAAAATGTTGGTACCGAGGCTTAACCTTTATTAATTGGGGAGAGGAAAAAATAATGCTGGCAAAAAATTGTCAAATACTTCAAATTAATGATTAATTCTAGATGGAGTGATACTGTTTGATGTGGTCTTTGCTGGTTTAAACAGGAGAAGGGTGATTCACTCTAAAGGAATTTATAAAAACACAAGTATTTGCTCATGGACAATAAATACTGGAGCAGATAAAAAGGGGGATGAAGTGTTTGGTGTTGTGATAGCAACTCTGCTCAAGAAAACTTTTGACCTTCTCACGTCTTAAATCAATGCGCCCCCCCCTCGCTTTTCTCCAGGCCTGCCCTTGAGGCAGAGGGAACAGGGTATGTGGGAGCACACCAGGCTCACCCTGGGCTGTGTCACTGGCAGGTCCCCCGTTTCCCTCCTGTTCCCACAGAGAAGTTTGCGCACCCACTGGTGCCTGGTGAGGGGCATGGGGCAGCACCACCAGCAGTTTACACAGTCTGTGTACACAGCGTAATCTGTCAATTTGCCTGTTGTAAAGGTGAGCGTATAAACCTGGTGCTGAAGCTGCTGCGGTTTACAGACCTGCCCCGCCTGGGAAGCTGAGATTTACACAGCCTGCTAGTGAGCCAGGCATCCCATCCCATCCCATCCCATCCCATCCCATCACATCCCATCACATTCCATCTCATCGCATCCCATTCCATCCCACCACGTCCCCTCTTGGTGTGGGAGGCAGGATGCCCTGAAGGGCTGGCTGCAGGCAGCAGAGCCCATTAACAATCCTCTCGGAGCAGCAGCAGAGGCCCCGGCAGTGCTACACGTGCCCCACAGCGCCTGACAGCCGGCGGATGGGTACCTGAGGGAGGGAGCCTGCTATCTACCTTTCCCGTGGGAATACGATGCAGCCAGGATAACCCCCAGACCTCGCTGGGACTCTGCCAGTGCCATTAAAGTGTTGACATCTGATAACCCTGACATGATGCTGGTTTTATTGAGACAAGATTAGCCACTCACACTTTGACGGGAGGCTGGGCACACACCGTGACTGGCTGTCCCCTGTCAGGAAGGGCTTCAGAGCCTTTTTTCACTCTGGTCTTTTTTTCTTTACAAAAATCTAACTATTTTTGCCCTAAAAATAATAGCATGGGAGTGAGCATGAGGAGCAGAAGGAGCAAAGTCCCTGAGCTGGTGTTCAGCCTTGCCGTGTCTGCTGTGGGTTAGCTGACGGTGCAGGGTGGCCCTGGTCACATCACCTGTCAGTGCAGGCTGATGGAGCAGAGCTGGTACCCACGGAGGGGCCGAGCCCCTGCCTGCAGCCATTCCCGCAGCATCGCCTCGCAGGCTGTCAGCGAGCCTTTCATCGCAGCCCCCTCTGACATCAACCTTTCCAAAACACCTGAGCTCTTTGCAATCCCTGTGCTCGTAACACTTGGAAGTGACAGCAGCTTCTGGTTCCAATTAACCCAGGGGCAGTTTGGGGACTATCTGATTGCACAGCAGTGGAGCAGAGAGGAGAAAAGACCTTTCTGAGAAGCGATGGAGTGTGTGGGTGAGGAACTTCTGAAAAAAAGCAGATGGTTTCTCTCTTTCCTTCCTTCTTCTTTTCCTGGACTTTTTTTTTCCTCTGAATTCCATGAAACAGACAACCCAACAGCACATTTTTCACCATCAAAGCTTTGCTGAAAGGAATTCTCCACTGCTATTTCATTTCTTCCTGATATTCACAGATTGTAAAGCAAACAGCCTCTGGAGAACAGGGAGATCTGTCCCAGGATGACAGCAGAGGAATGCCCTGATATCTTTGGTGCGTGACAGTCTTTTCCCAGTGGCTGGTAGCCACAGGAAATGAACACACATCTGCTTTGGGATGCTGGGTACCAAACATGGCACCGCAGCTGGCTGCTGCTATCTTGGGATTCTGGGACACAGGGATTTGCCAAGGTCCATAAGTTCTGCCTTGGACACCTGCACAAGGCTAACAGCCATGAGCAGAAGCTGCTAGCAGCAGGAGAAAGCAGACACCATTTCCAAGACTGGCCCTGCTAACCCGGTTTGCTGATGCTCTCCTGGGAGGAGACACACTCGCAGGCCAGCAAAGGCGGGTCCCACCTGCAGCCTTCCTCCCACAGCCTTCCCACAGTCACACCACAGCCAGACATCCCAAATCCTGTATCTCTGGGAGAAACAGGGAGAGAGGAAGCCATAATCCCATGAAATCCCAACCCACAGTGTGTCAATCCTTTAAATTACTCTCACTCACATGCAACATTTTCAATGCCTTTTGGAAGTAAGGTGGCTAAAGGAGGAGATGTAAATGGAAAATAAGCTTGAAGAGCTGACAGAACTGAAGGATTCTGTCTTGTTAACCTGAGATCTGTTTTTCTCCGACACCATTTTTAGACCTGGCAATGCTAGTTGATTGCTGCCCATTGCGATGCATGGCAGTGCTGGCACACTGTGGGAAAATGGTGTTTGAAAAGGAAGAGTGAGGATTCACCCAGGAGCTGCAGCACAAGGAAGGACAGGAGCAAAGACAGCAGCCAGTTGTGCTTAGAGGGCTGGAGGAGAATCATGGAGTCTCTGGTCTTCTTTCCCCAGCGACTTGGACACAAAAAGGGAGCATTTGCTTGCAAAATGTGTATCTCCAGCCAGCAAAGTGAGATATGGAGGCTGGTGTAGGGCTGCGAGCTGCTGCCCAGTCCCCTGGGGTTGGCAGGTGGGTGGACAATGTGCTTGCTACACGTGTACAGCTGAGTCAGAAGCTGAGTCTAAAGTGAACTTTAGAAGGGAATGATGAAAATGCTAGGAAGACAAATGGGACTGAAATGACCACTGGGACTGGGAAGGTCTAGAGCAGCTCTCAGCAGGAGAGGCAGCAGCCAGAAAATTACCTCACTGCTCACTGGAACCTGAGCCACATGTGAGAGGGACGAGCTGCTGTGGGCTGGTGAGGGGTGGGCAACCCCTGCACCATGTCTCCATAGCCTCACTCACCACTGCTCACACAGGAGCACAAGCTTGTTCCTTGCCGTGAGCTGGAGGAAGAGGTGCTGGAGGCAGAGGCGAGGAGCAGCCAGCCCCATGGGGTTTATCACTGGGTATGTGTCATGTTTGTCACCTTTGACATCAGCTCTATGCCTTGAAGATGTTGTTTGCCTAAGGAGAAGCCACTTGCAGACTCCAGACCTGGGATGGTGAATGCCAGCAACCCTGGGCTGGGATGTGGGTTACACTGAAGGGATGATGCACAGTGATGTCACCCCACACTGTGATGCTGCTGGTAGTGCAGAGCCAAGCACTGAGCTGGGCCTGTCCCCATGTCCTGGGCATCCAGAGAGCTGCTGACCCAAATTTGGCAGGTTTTGGGTGAAAGCTGCTTCAGCCTCGCTCTCCTCATGCCATAGGGATGCCTGGTGAAAACAAGGATACCGCTCACTTTCTCCCTACCTGCACCTCAGGAGCCCATCCAGGTCCCCCCCCTGAACCGGCAGTGGGGTCGGTGTGGTGAGGACAGACGTGGGGCTCGCTGGCAGCCCGACAGAGGCCGGCGGGGCAGGAGCCAGCCCAGCCAAAGAGCTGCCGGTTTTCACACCCCGTCAGCCTGATGAACGGCCCCGCTCCCCCGGCGCTCAGCGCCTGCAAGGGTCAATTACAGCGATTACTTCAAGGAGTCAAACCGGCTGCCGGCAGCGCTGGAGAAAATCTTTGTTTCGGGTTTGGCTTTGTCAAAGGGAAGGAAAGAAGTGCCTGGGCATGCGGCAGGGGGTGAAGAACCTCTACTGTACACAGGGCAAAAGTCAGTGGGTGGCTGGGTGTTTGGGGGGAGGAGAGCTCCCCCGGGACAGCTGCCCTGTTCTGTTAGCACCACTCTGAGCAGCACTCCAGGCTCGGGCAGCCCCCAGCACACTTGGCCACTCAAGAAGGGCCTTCAAGCAGTCCAGAAAGAGAAGAGAACAAGACAGTTAGTGGTGGAGACAGCCTTTAAAAGTGAATGTGAAACCTTGGCAAAAGTAAAGTCACAATAAAGGGAATTTAAAAGTTTGGGGAAGAACTCGCTAACGGTATTAAAACCTGAAACTAAGCACATTTGTACATGTCCCAGGAGCAGGAAACCAGCCAGCAAGCCGGTGCTGGTTGTGCAAGATGGAGGAATGAACAGAGCACCTAGGGGAGGCAAAGCCTCAGCAGAAAAGCTGAAGGGTGTCTTGAAGATTGGGGAGGATGCTCAGGCAGTGTCCCTGTAGTAGCCTTCCTGTGGGGCTGTGCCAGGGGCCTGTCCCACAACAGGGGCCTGCTGGAGGTGTCTTCCAACAAAGAGAGGAGCTGCAGAGTGGTACATGTGTGGGACAGGCAATGCCATCCCAGCCAGTGTTGGTACCCAGCTGCTCCTGCCAGCCTAGAGCAGAGGGTGGGGAAAGAAACATGAACTGTAGCCAGAGGGGCTCAGGGGATATCACGAGCAGTTTGGGATAAGTCATCTATAATAGTCTGGGTCAATGCAGCACTTAGGAAAGACTCAACACTACCTTGCAGGAGGAAGCCATGCTCACAAATCAGCCAGGTCACCAAACATGGGGAGCAGAGTGTTGTGTCAGTCATGGAGCAGTGACACTTCCAAAACTTTTTTTTGCCTTAACACATCTCCAAAACCCCAAACACCCAGTGCATCAGAGGGAGATTTGCCTTGCATGGGGAAAACAACTGGTTAAAAGACTTATGGACAGCAAATGTAAAGCTGACTGCTGAGCAGGAGCTCACAGAATTAAACTTAAGGCTGGTAAAATGGCAGATGAAATTCAGTATTGATAAAGGCAAAACAACAGCCCATAGATAAGCAGCCCTCACTAGCCCTTCAGCGATGCTGGGAGAGAGTCAGGACAGCAAACGGTGTATGAATAGGGAAGGAAGAGAAAACAACGAAATAGATCCTCTTCTGAAGTAGTATGTGCAGCTTTTTATTCTCAAAACGGACATAATGGGAATAAAGGCGTATAAAAAAAGGCCTTAAGGATGCTTGGGAGTGGAGTTTGTAGGCATGGTGAGAAAAGATCAGAAAAGACCAGATGTCATGGTCATATAAGCTTGGAAAACCTGAAAGAAGGTGATAAAGGTCCTAGGAGTCAGAGTGGGAGGTGGAGGGAGAAGTGGCATCAAACTGGGAACAGTGAAATTATGTTGTGAACATGTCCAAAACAAGGAGGAGGAAGCCTTTGCCTTCACCAGGCACTGCTCAGCTGTGAAACCCCCTGCCAGAGGTGTGGTGGCAGCAAAAGTGGGGAAAGGTGCACCCACTGATGGGAAAGGGGTGAAGGTAGCAGGATACCAGACCATAACAGTGAGCTGAGCGCACAGAGGCACCTTCTGAAACCCAAAGAATCAGGCAGGAAGCTGTGCCCTGTTGCTTTTTTTTCCATGTACCACACTCTGGCTCTGAGCTGCCAGGCAGAAATGCTGCCCTGTCTGACGCTGCTGCCTCCACTGCACAGCACCTTCACCCCTCCCTGGCTTTTATGAGCAAGGATTGACCAAGATTTCCTCCGTCAGATTGGCAAATGTCTTGAGTCAGGAAGAAAAAGAAGCTAAACCTGCCTCTGCATTGCATGATGTGGTTATCATAGGATCATAGAATCAAGGGTTTGCATTGGAAGGGACCTTAGAGATCATCTACTTCCAACTCCCCTGCCACAGACAGGGATGCCACCCACTAGATCGGATTGCTCAAAGCTCCATCCAGCCTGGCTCTGAACATTTGAAGGGATGCAGAAGGTATCTGGGCTGTGGCTGCTGGATGGACAGTGCAGTGCTCTCACAAGGACAGCGAGGCAGCAGGGCAGCAGGGCTCATCTTTAAGGGCAACGCCTGGCCTTTGGCAAGCAGGGTTTTTTTGGAAAGCCACTTGCTGCCTATCCGGCTGGCCAGCCCTGCCGTGAACCTAGAGCAGTGGCAAGAGAGCTCAGCATTCTCCGCAGCTCCGCACCAGCATCCAACCCCCGCAAACGCCCAGTCACGGGCATTGCCCCAGGCCCTTCCTGTCCGTAGCTGGCAGCCCGGCCAGCGCCCGTGCCCGACACCCTGCCGCCCGCCCCGGCTGCTGCTGTCCCGCACGCGAGGGCCGGGGGCAGAGCCCGGCCGCCAGCATCGCTCGCCCTCTGGGGCGCGGGCCTGGGGTGGGATTTGCGGAGATTATGCCGGAGGAATTACAAAGGAGCAGACTTTCCCACAGACGCTTCAATCGCTGCTCTGAGAAAGTGTGTGAGCTGAGGCGGGCCGCCTGCCTCACGGTGCTTTGGGGAGCGCACAGGAACAGCACACATGGTTTTTAATAATTAAGTAACTTTAATTGTCCTGGGAAAGCAGTGCTTGCCTTGGGGCACTCTGCGCAAACTCGTAATTAATGTTACCGAGAGAGATTACGGGAAGGAGAACTGAGAAATGATTCACTTTTGCTTTTTAAGCCTCTCCGTGTTAAAGCTGTATTATCCCCTGGTTTAAAGCCTCATTTAGCTGTGAAGAAAGCCAGTGTGCTCACAGGGGGAGGTGGGAGGAGGAAGGCAAAGCACCCTGACAAATTACGAACAGCCGCGCCAGGCTCCACTACCAGCCCGGGTGGGATGGGAGCCGGCAGCCAGCACGGCTGGGAGCATCCCGGGTGTGCAGAGCAGCACGGTGGTGGAGAGGCCACAGGAGCAAATGATGCTCATCATCAGCCTGGCCTGAGGCCGGCATGTGTGTGTAATTCCCATGTGCACCTTCTTGCTTGAAGGCTGCAAAGTCAGCTGCCAGCACAGTACCAGGGCAAAGACCGGTCTCTCCCAGTCCCCTCCAGTAGTGTACCAGAGGGCTAAATCCTAGGGAACCTGAATTTGGCAAAGTGAGACCTCCTCCTTGGAGTCTCAGAGGGTGACAAACCCTTTGTAAATCTGATTTATTTCAAGTAAATAAAATTGGGTTTAGCACCCTAAACTTGGCTACACTCCTCTCCCAACCCTCCAAAACTTGCTCCCAACCCTCCAGGGCCCAGTGCTTTCCTGCAACAGCATGTTGCCCTTCTCAACTGTGCAGAGAGCAAGTGCTCCTCAGGGATATGCCCGGCATGGGCGGCCAAAGTCCCTATATTGGGGCATGTCTCAAGCAAGCTGAGCCCTCCGGGCCCCCAATGCTCCTCCCCAGGCAGCTGCCTGCCTCTCCAGGGCTGCTGAGCCGGTGTGGATTCATTCAGCTCAGCAGCGATGCTTCGAGCCGGCACTGCCCGAGCCCCGCGGGAAGCCCAGTCGACAGGCTTTGCCGGTGCGGCACAAAGAGATGGGCAGTGAGGGAGGGATGCAAATCCTTCCTGGTGTGTGCGGCACCTGGGATCCGTGGTGTTGCTGGCGCATTTTACCCACTTTAAAACCAACAACCTATTGGACTGGAGCGTCTCCTTTCTTTTTTTCCTTTTCTTTTTTTTTTTTTTCCTTCCTCCCAAAGCAAATCACTGGACTCACACAGGACGTAAGGTATTTTACTCTATAGAAATCCTTTTTTCAGGCAACTATGTCAAGAATGTTTTCATACTTTGGGCTGGATGGGAAAAAAAAGGGCTTAATCCCCTGAGATGGTTATTTCTCTGAAAACAGACATGCAAATGCTGGACTTGTCAAACCTTAAAATGTTTTCTTTATTCAGGGAATTACTGCCTGCCTGCTGAGCCTGGGTAATGCTGACAGGCTAAGCCCGGGGCCTTGGCAGCAGAGCATGCAGAGTGTGGGAAAGGGCGGCTGAGGCACGCGCCAGATAAGATCATACAATAAATGATACAGCCCTCCAGAGCACACGGCCACTTTCATATGCAAACAGCCCTCCTGGTACACACACACACACACACACACACACACACACACACACACACACACACACTTCCCAGGCAGGATGCAGCACCTTGCTGCACGCCCGGGCAGACGCACCTGCACACACATGAACACGGCCACAGGGCTGGAGGGGTGCAGGGGGATGCAGGGGGATGCTGGGGGATGCAGGACAGGTTTTGGTCAGCCCAATGAGTGCCCTAGGTGCTGGAGGAGAAGGGATCTTCTCAGTGACCCACAGTTTGGCCAGGCACATTCCCTAATCATCCTGTCATGCCTCAGTGGCTGCATTTTGGTGCTACTGGTGCCTGTGTTCCTGCTGCAGCTGGGGGATGGTGGCTTGCAGACCCTACTGGAGCCCTTTGAGGAAGGGAAAGTCATCATTTCAATACTTAGCTATCTCTTTCTGCCGTCTGTGGAGTAAAACCTGGAAACGGGACTCAAGTGGTTCAGAAGGTGACAAAGGTATTTTAGTTGCATTCTTGTAGCTAGTGTGTGGTTTTGGACCCAAGTGAGGCTTTGTGGTGCACATGCTGGACAAAGCAGCCACACGTTCTGTCCTCTGACAGGGATTCATTTCCAAACAGAAGCAAAGATTGTGACCCCACTGATGGAGTGGCAGGACCGATAGTGCCATGTTCCTTCTGCCCATAGAGGCGGCGCCAACCTCCCCCCAGGCAGTCACAGATCCCTCATTTGAGCCATTTTTACTTTCTTTGCAGTGTGAAAACCTGATTCAGCCGGGACATGGGTGGGCAGGAGGCTGGCGTGAGTTTCCCTCAAGCCCTAAGTCTGGCATCTGCACAGTTGCTTTAATAACCCGGTGCCTGGCGACCCGTGGCAGGCAGCGAGAGCTGCCGTCATGGGTCACAGTGCTGGTGGGTCACACAGCCAGCCACAGTTAATGATCCATGCTCCAAGTGGTGCTGGGGTAGGAACGATGGCTGCTGAGCTACTGAGAGCTCAGGAAAAGCCACTATGGGAGGGAAACTCAACAACAATAGCATTTGGAGCCAAAACAGGCTACCTTGGGGAGTGAAGTGCCACCCGAGAGCAGTGCTGGCACCAGCCCAGGCCCCCATGGGCTGCCAACAGCCTTGGTCACCCTTTCCTCTCCCTTCATGGCAGCATGTCCTGCTCTGATGCCACCACCCGCCGACAATGGGTCCTGCTGGGACATGTTTTGCAGAGTGCAGCACTAAATTAATCTCAGCGCAGCTCCTTCTAACCCGAGCTTAGCTTTCAACATGGTTACAGTTGTATTTTTAGGGCATGCAGGAGCCTGAGTGTGGGGGCAGAAGGCTGCTGAGCACAGGAGGGGTGGCAAAATAGGTGGCCAGTGATGGATGGCTGCCCTGTGCACCTCCAGCGCCCCACACACTCGCAAATCACTGCTCCTCACTCCTCGCTGCTCTCAAGGTAGCTGGGAAGGGGGAGACGGAGGGCGGGGAGGTCCTGGCGTCTTACTCCCAGCTTAATACGGTGCATTCACACAGATAATCTGTCAAGGAAAAAATGAGCCAACAAGCTATCTATTCTTGTCTGCGCTATTTTCCCATGTCAGAAACAGACTGGGCTGAAAAATGTAGGTTTCCCCTTTCATCTTGCCTTTCAGAGCCCCTGAACAAGATGCCTTTCTTTGCCAGCACTCGCCGAGGAGATCTTGCCTTGAAGAGCAGAAAAAGGGGCTTTCTTTTTCTTCTTCTTTTTTTTTTTTTTTTTTAATATCTGTGCCCAGGCCATGCCAGTGGCAGGGATGTGGAGTAGCTTTTATTTTCTTTGGGAAGTGAGGGTGCTGTGCTGGTCCCCTCCTGTTCTCACTGTTTCCACCAAGCTGAATGGGGGGGTGACAACAAACATTTCCCTTCCACTGCTGGGTCATTTTATTTTTAACTTAAAAAGAAGTGTCTGGGGAGGCAAAAATAACATTTCTCCAGGTTGGAGGCCCCAGTGAATGAGAGACAAGTGATGAAATGCTGCTGCATCCTCCCTTCAGAAATGTCGGGCCAACACATCAGTGCTGGACACTCAGCAACACCCATCCTTTCATGAGTGCTGCCATCCTGCTGTGCCTCTCCTCTCCATCCCCCTTCCCCATCCCAGCTGGCCCTGGCAGGGAATGTGTGTCCCTGCCAGCTGGGCATGCTGTGGTGGAGATTCTTCTCCCCCCATCCATGGGGTGGCAGGGAGCATGAGAGGCAAGCAGAGGTTCCACATGGCTCATCCTTGCCCTCCTCTATCCAGGTATTTTGGGCTCACGTGCCCTTTTTATACAGTTGTTTTGGTCTAATAAAAACAAGAAATGTGTTTTTATAGGCTTTGTGGTCTGTCTTTCATTAATCACATTTCTTTGCATATTTGCTAGTTTGTTCTACTTCAGTGACTGGCAGTGGCCACCAGCTCTCCAGCCGCGTGGGCTGTTCTGCTGGTGCTGGGCTGTGTTTGTTGATTTATGGAAGTGGTTTTCAAAAAATAATATTTGAAATGGCCAGGTAACAGCCAAGTGCAGGGAGAGGACATATCGGCAGCACTTGTATAGCAGCAATCCAGCTATCTGGTTTCTTGTAAAAGCAAATAGTTTAAAGGGTTTTAGGCTGTTCTGCTTCCCCTACTATTTTGAGAAGGACTGAAAAGTATGGTCCTCTTTGCCATGGTTTCCCTGGCCTGGGGATGACACAGCAAGCAAATAAACCCTTTCTGAGACCCAATTAGTGGTACCACTGTTAATGAAAAATAACATTATTTGTTATTTTTAATATTTTTGAAAAAAAGGTGGATACTCTTCCCTCCTCCCAGTGCAGGAAAGTGGAAATTCAGGCTGTGTGCCCAAGACTTGGAGGAGCCTGTCAGCTCCAAATCTCAGTGCTGGAGACCAGATGTCCCTACAGCCAATAGTGACACACAATCTTGATCAGATTCTTTTAGCCTCAACTTTTCTTGGAGGTTTCGTGAAGACGATCAGAAAGAGGAGACAGAGCTCTGAAAACAAGTGGTTCATCCCTGGGGGATGTCTAAGCAGCAGCCAGACACCCTTGGTGTTTGGTTCCTGTCACCTGTAATGAGCACAGGAGAAGGAGCTCCTGCAGGGAATGATGCAGAAGAGATGTCTGAAATCTCAGGCTGCCACGAGCTGCAGCACCGGTCCCTGCACTGCTGAGCCTCCCTGATGCCTGAATGCAGGGCCAGCACCCACACCCACCAGAGAGCTGTTGGAAGAGCTACAGGGCAGAGGATGTGCTGCTCCGCCAAAAAGGTTTCTGAGGCAGGGCTGCTGGAAGGAACCACAGGGAAACAGGGAGCAGACAGAGCAGGCAGCTAATTGTGAGGAGTGAAATACATAGGTAAGATAAAAGAGAATGTTTGCATTGTCTGAAATCTCCAGGCCATCCCAGGTTTGCCTCCAGCTGTTTGGTGAAAAGCCCTTTTCAGCCTTTGAGAAGGTCACGGTTAGTCTGGAATCAAACAAAACGAGCAAGTGAAGGCGAGGGAGGAAGGCATGAAACCAGCTCCTTTGACTTTTAGGAGGACTGGGAAATTTGTAAATGCAATTGCTGGTGGTAGTGGTGTAGCACTGGGATTGCCACAGCTTTTGCATGACAGTACAGAGAGAGACCCCACCTAAGGCTGGAGCTGATCCAGTCTCTAGAGGGAAGAACCCATGGCCTGAATACACAAAACAGGAGTGGAAACGGGCAAGAGGTGACTTTCCCACAGGCAGAGTGGGGCAGAGCTGGAGCTGCTGTCGCCTCAGTGTGTCCAGGCCATCAGCAACCTCGCCCTGGGGCAGGCTCAGGGCTCAGCTGTATAAACTTGTGGAGACCTGGGCAAGAGCTGGATGAGCACAAGGAGTCCTTGGGAGCAGAGTGTGCCATGTGTGGGGGAGCCTGGCAAGGCTTTGAGACATGACATTGGGGCAGAGACTCTGGGCAGTGTGGTGTCACTACCAGGTCACTCAAGTCTTTGTCTCTGCTGCTGATCAGAGTACCTTGGCATGTGGAAGTGGAACACTGTGGTCCTTCTTAAGCCTCAGCCTGGGAGTTTCCCCCAGGACAGAGGAAGGGGGTGGCAGGCGAAGGTAGGACCATCCCCAGCCTCTGCCTTCTTCCCACCAAGCTGGGCCATGGCAGGATGCGGCAGGGACTGGGTTGTGACTGTCCTTGGTTTGGGCCCCTGAAGTTGCTGAGGCCACAGATGCTTTATGGGAATGAGCATCACAGCCTCTGCAGGGTTGGGAAACTGATGTTATCACAAGGGAGGGTTCACCTCAGCAGGGAGGTGAGGAGCACCCCCCACCAACCCAGTCCCACAGCCACTGCTCCAGGCCCTCTGCCAGCTCTGTGGGATGGAGGCCCTGCTGGCAGCAAGCTGGGAACCACCTGGACTGATCCAGCAGACAGGGCAATGCCGGTCACACCACACTGTGAATCACCAGCCCCGGTGTGCTCTCAGATCCTTCACTCGGCAGGAGCCAGGTACACCTGGGTACACCTCTCATTTCCTGACACAGGGGCCTTTCCCTGAGCAAGGGCAGGAGCCGTACAGTCTCCTGGCTGCAAGGCAGGGCTAAGAGCAACTTGGACTGCCAAAGCCCTGGGAGATATTCTCCTGGCCCTCCTGGGAACCTCCAAAGTGTTTCCATGGTCTTGGGAGCTCAGACCCCAAGCCTTCCCCCATGTGTGGGATGAGGCTCTGAAGTCAGCACAAATTCAGAAAAAATACCACATGCACATGAACAGAAGCTCATGGAAGGGCAAACCTTGCCTATAAAGAGGGCTCTGACCCTGGGGAGCTGCTCCTTCACTACCATCTCAGGGAGTGTGTAGCAAGACCCTTTCCCTCCTGCATCAGGAGCTCATTTCACACCTCTCCCAGTGCTCTGCCAGGCTGCCTCAGCACCCACCAGCAAACTGGGACATTGCCAACCCCCAGCACCCCCTGCCTGGCTCCCTGGGCAAGCTGGCCAGCCCACCTGGGAAGTGAGGCTGGTGTCTGGCAGGAGCAAATGTGCTGCTCTCCTGGCTCCAATGCTTCCTCCAAGCACCAATACTGGCCCCATGTACATCCCACCTGCACTCGGTGGAGCACTGAGGGACGCGAGGGGCGGTGGGGCAGTCCGGGGAGATGCCCGTGCCGCAGGCAGGGAGCGCGGGCTGCTGGGCACCGCGCCGCGGGCTGGGAAAAGCCGGGCAGGCAGAGGGGAGCCAAACCCCCGGGGAGAGCTTGGATCAGCGCCTGTCCGGGAGTGTTAAGCAGCTCGCACAAAGCTCCCTGAGCCCAGGCTGGCTCTGCCCCCTCCACTGCCTTCTCCCTCTGCGGGCAGGGCTGGTGCCAACGTCGGAACCTGCTAATCAGTAGCTACAGCAGCCGCAGCCTCCCTCAAGCCTCCCAGCCTCCCTCCCTCTCCTCCCTCCCTCCTTGACTGCCGGCCAAGCGCGGCCGAGCCTGCCGGCGCAGGAATGTGTGAGAGCCATGTGTCACTTCTCCAGACTGTGGGAAAGTGCTGCTCCAGTGAACTCACAGCAGCTGCCCTGCCCCAGCCCCAGCCCCGGCCCTGGCCCCGGAACAGGAGCTGGGCTGGCCGCCCTGGGACGCCGGTGCACTCCAGCTCTGCTCCCCTCGGCGCGGGTCCCCTGCCAGCCCCCAGCCCCGCGGGTGACAAAGAACATCTGAGCCCCCGGTGCCTGCCACGGCCTCCAGGGTGGGGAAGGAAGGGCTGCTGACCTGTTTTTCCTTTAGAAACAGTTGTTTCTCCCCACCTTTATGTGGTTTTTTTTTTTCTTTTTCCCCTCAATGAAGGATGTGGGGTGCTGAGAACAAGAGCAGCCAGGGAGCCGGGAGCTGCCCCCATGCCGTGCTGGCTCCACCTGGCACTTGTACAAGACTCTTCATCTTCAAAGCCCTGGGCAGACAATGGCCTCTTTCAGGCTGTGCGGTGCCTGGAGCCGGCCAGGGCCCTGGCTGTGGTCAGCTCGCCTGGTGTGGGCTTGTCCCTGGCTCCAGCACTGGACATGCCTGCTCCTGTCTGCAAGGGAAGGCAGGAGATGCAGGATGCTGGGGGCGACACTCCTGAACCCACACCCCAGCTCCTGGGGGAGTGGCAAGCCCCTTCCTCCTTTCTAGCATCCTCCTTGCCCACTGCAGCCCTTTTGGGAATGGCACTGACCATCAGCATGGTATCTCCTGAAGGAGCTTGGCACTGGAGCCCCAGCGTGGCCCTCAGCTCTGTATGGCGGGGTTGGCTGCCTCGCTGTGGGAGCCCCCACGACGCCAGCTCTAAACTCACACAAAAGCAAGACCAAGCTGAATAGAGGGTGGGGAACAGCCTGTCCCCTTTTTCCCTCCAGGCCCCTGCCAGGGGATTAATTGCCGACCCAGGGAGCAGGAGATCCAGGCCAGGGCTTGGCAGGAGGGCAGCACTGAAGCAGCATGTTCAATGGCTGGCTGGTGCCCCCGTGCCTGCTGCCAGCCCTCCTCGGCTTCCTCCTTGCCTTGCTGGCCCCGGCCGACCAGGCTCTACAGCCAGCCACCTATTTCTGCCCTCGTTTTCATCTCCTTCTCCTAAGCCTGCCATGGGCTCTCATTAAAGCTGCTTGCTGGGGACTCATTAACTTGGCAAGCTCAGTGAACTCGGATCAATTAAAATAAAGCTCCTTAGCTTCTCTACCCTCTGCTTTTCTGCAGTGTTGCCCTGCTCTCCTACTCCTGTCCACATCCCAGACCAGGTAGAGCAAGGACAAGTCCCCAACCTGCAGTGTGTCCTGGAGGTGTGCCATCAGTCCCAGGTCCATCTCTGCCATAGCTCCAGGTTAGCACCAGTGACAGGGCACTCTCCCTGTTCTCGGGGAGTAGGGTTGGTGAGAACTTCTTCCAGGGGAAGCCACAGCTCCCACCAGGGTGACGGAGGTATTTACAATGTCATGAGCAGGGTAGGATGGCTGCAGCCTGGAATTGTGCTGTCAACGTGCCCTTAGCCCCTGCTAGCACAGCTGGCCTCAGTGCTCCTTGCTGGGTCCAGTGCTGACCTTGTCCCTGCAGACCCCAAACAACATCTCCCACCTGGTCCCCCTAAAGTAAGAGCGGTGCTCAGGAGCAGAGCCGGCTCCCCAGGCCCTGTGGTGCCCAGGATATGTTGCTTGGCCAACAGCTACTCTTGGACACCCAATTCACCTGAGACTTGATTCCACACCTCTTGCTATATTTAGTCAAATGTTGAGTTCATTGCCAATGATAGCTTTAAGGCATGAGAAGAGAGAGAGAGTTGCTCCTTTTTCACCAAAAATTTGCTTTGATGCCCTGCAGTCAGTGGAGAGCTGGAATATCCCTGATACTGCCTTACCTTTGACTTCTTCATGACTCCAGTCAGCATGTGATGCACCCTTTGCTATTTCAGAAACCTTTGGAGAGTGATGATGACTACCTGGTCAGAGCTACACAGTTTTAGAAGGACAGGCAGAAGCAGAGCTCAGGCTTTCACCCTCTTCTAAATCTCTTGTCCACGTCCAAACAAACCAAAGTTCTAATAAAATTAACTTGGAGTCTTTCCTAGATTGCATCCATGCAAACTGGAAATCTGCTGCTGACAGACAGACGATGATATGAGTGGGTACAGAACGAGGCCTTGGGGTGTTAGAGACCATTGGCCAAGCCAAACATTGGATGTGAATGCTCCAAGGCTCTGTGAAAACTCCGACCCAGGCACTGACTGGACAGGGTGGCTCGGTCTTATCTCTGCAAACTGAGGACAGCAGAGTGGCCTCTCTGGCCCTCAACCGTGGATGAGCTCCAGCACAGTGAGAAAATCTGGAGCTCCAGCACCCCACTGTCACCTTTTTCACTGCCTGGCCACAACTGTGATGGCTCACAGCCTTTCTCACTGCAAGGACAACCTCCAATGTGTCACCTGCGGCACAGCCAGGCTGTGTCCCCCCTCACACCAAAGGCAGATCTTGATTGCAAGCTGTGCCTGCCACTCTGCTAGTTACCTGCAAATATCCCCACGTGGCCTCTCAACTGGAGAAAATGTTTGGTGTCAGCATTAGGTTTAGATCTAAACTCCTTGCCTGAAAGCCCTTGACATGGGACAACTTGCATGAGGAGGAACTGTGCTTGGAAGCTCAGGATGAGCAGCTTCTCCTTGCCAGAACTGAGCAAGAAAAGCAAACAGTTTCTGCAACCCTTCTCTGGTTCAGGTTTTGTTACACTTTTCAAACATGTCAGTCAAATATTCATGAAGGATCGGCCGAATCTTTCCAAGGCTTACAAGCTCAGTTCCAAATGAACCTTGGCCTTACTGACACTCCACAGAGGGCTGATTGCACTGGCAGGAGGAAACTTGGAGTGTGAGGTTTAATGAGCTCTTTGCTATGGCAGCACATTGTCTCTGTAGTGCTGGTCCAGGTCCCTTTTAAAGGCAAACTGGGTTCCCCTTGTCACTCTGCCCCTCCCTAGTGAGTCACTGGAGTGTGTATCATACAGGTACATAAGTGCTAATGAGCATGTTTATGTCCTGGGTATATTTGCTGGGCAACATTTGACTCTCATAGGTAGCAAAAGCGGGAAGAGTGAATTAGTTTTCTTAAACCTCCCCTGTGTTCATGGAGGAGCCCAAAAGCACCCAGGGTCACCAATGCACCATCAGTGGTCAGCTCTTCCTGGCCTAGCTGGGCAGAGCCATCCCACGGGAAAGGAAATAGCTGTGTCCTTGTATCTGTGGAAAGCAGCCTGCAATGTCAGCTGAAGGCTCAGAAATTAGGGGCAAGGAGAAGGCAGATGATGGGTAGTTTGTTGTTTCATAATTGAGGAGTTTGGGGGTGCTAGAGGTTGTTGGGAGCTCTAAAGATGAATTAACCACTTTCCAAAACTCCTTCTCAGAAGACATCTAAGTGCTTTCTTATCAGTAACACCCATTCCCTACCAGCACATTAAGAAATGGTGCACTGTGCGTGCAAGGGCTGAGCTACAGCACACATATATGGTGGAGCTGCTGGCTGCCCCAGTCCCTTTTCTCTCCGGTCCCAGTGCTGGGGTGCATGCTGGGGTGCTCCCAGACACCTCCTTTGTGTGTAGAGCCAGGGCTCCCCCCGTGCTGCTGGAAGTGCCACAGTGCAGCCTGACCCTGTTTCCAAAGGCACAACTGCAGCAGCATGGAGCATATTTCCACAGCTCCCTCCCTTTCAGCCAGCTGAGAGGCAGCAGGTTTGGCAGGCAGGGCAACAAAAATACCGACAGGGAATTGCCAGCAGGCCGAGGGGTCCAACAGCTTCCCCTCTGCTCTGACCTTAGCTGCTGAGCGCTCACGGGGCCCATCGGGATAACGTTCCTCCTCGCTGCTGATCCCTGCTTAGCGGGCACATTGCTGGGATGGCAGAGCCACCCTGACCTCTCAACACCCAACACGGCCCACGGCTCAAATTCGGGGCACCTGCTGCCATAAGGCAGCTCAGGAAACCTGGCCAAGGGGCTGTCACAGCTTGTGGGGGGCTCAAACCCTCTGAGAGCAGATCCTGCACCACCGTGTGCAGCATGTGGAGTACAAGGGATGGTAAGCAGGAGAGCAGATCCCACAGCCCCTTGGCTATCCCAAACTTGCAAAAACCAGGAGCCCAGTGAGACACTCATGAGTGCTCAGCAGGTTATGGGGATCCTGCACTCAGGGACAGAGGTGCCACCTCTCCCTGCAGCCCCCATGCTGGGTTGCTCTCTCCAAGGGGCAGGTCTTGTCCCCACACCAGGAGAAAGGGACTGTTGTTCCCCAACACCACAGGTTTCCCCAGTGTCAGCACTATGACATCATGAGCCACTTGTCACCGCTGGCCCAGGGAGAGGTCTGGGGATCACCATTGCTCTCCTACCATGACAAGGGAGAAGCAGGATGCTGTGACAAGCACCCAACCCTGCCAAGTCCTGGGAACTCTTGCCACTTCGGAAAAGGAGGGACTTTGCCTGAACTGGTAAAAAAAATCCCATTTTAGCCAGAAGTTTTGATTTTTTAAAATATTTCCAACTCTAGTTTCTAATTTAAATTTGAAAGGAAAAAAACCAAAAATACTATCTTTAAAAAAAAAATCTAGCTTTATTCAAATACTACCATGGCAGAAAACAAAAGCTCTTTGCTTGAAATCTTTATCCTAAAACCAAATGCTTTCTGTAACAATTACATTTTTAATACCAAAAAAATTTCAATCAAATATAGTTCTTTCATGCTAAACTTTTATTGTGGTCCTGTCTTTAATCTGACTCCATCCAGGATGGGAGAAAATGGCAATGGTGCGAGTGAGAGCAAATGCAAGGGCTGGGGTGTGGAAGGAAAACCAGGACAGATGGGCTAGAGCTTGGCTACCTTCAACCAGATACCTCCAGGGGAAGGCAGGGGAGGAGGAAGACTTTAATAATTAGTCCTGGGCTCTCTGGAGCATTTCCAGTTTGCAAATTACCACTGCTTTATTAGGCTCTAACTCAGTCTGCTCCAGAACATTGCTTGCAAAGGCCTTTTTGAAGAAGAGCAGTGGGAAGCTCCCTGGTGTGGGGCTCGGGCATGGTCCATGGTGGCACTATCCAGGGATAGTGCCTGCCCTGACTTGGGTCCACTCCCCCTTCCCCACCTTTTGCAGGGGAGCAAAATGTGACCCCAGGGCTGCTGGACATCCCTGCATTAAGTGCCCTCACGGCATGATGAATTCCACTTCCAGACAAGAACATGTATATCTATATTTTATATGAACATATATATATGTCTGTGTGTTAGTGTGTGTCTGTAGGACTAGGTTTGCTGGAAATCTGGGTCTTGTTGACAGCCTGAGCAATGACGGCTGGGTGAGGGGCTGAGGAGCCTGCCCCATCTCAGCCCAGGCAGGAGGAGTGCCTGAGCCTGCTCTGCACTGGGAGAGAGAAGAGACTGGAAGGACTGTGAAGCCCATAGCACCATCAGAGCTGCCAATGTGCAGAGCACAGCCCAGCAGCAGCTCAGCAGCCCACATGCCCCCCACCATCCTGCCGAATAACCTAAAAGCCTCCCAGGCTCCCTTGCCAGCCCCGCTGGGTGGAATAGGGTTTTTCAGCACTGTGGGATCACATCCATACCCACCAGGGAGGTCTGACTTGCACAGACACACATGCACACACATAGCCTGGAGCCCTGTGGCAGAGACCTTGTGCCAATGGGGAGTGTGCTAGTGCGGTCTGCAGGACCCCAGCCTCCAAAAAACTGCCTCCTCCCTGTAGGAGCTGAAAAAGTAGTCCCTAACTAAAGCATGGAAAGTCTGGTTTTTGGCTGAGAGCCCATGAGATTGCCCAAAGAAGAGTTTGACTCAAAACCAGTTCTCGCTGTCACCCAGAAGCATGTCACCCGTGAAAAGTGTATGCTTGGACATTGCCATCCCCAGAGATGCCCTTTTCCTATAAGCTTGACTCCTTGGTTCAAAACTGTATGATTTTCATTAAAGGAAAGAAAAAAAGGAGCGAGATTCTACAAGGGGACTAATAAAAAGCACAAGACTGAAACCCCCTGCTCCTAAACCCAGAAAAGAGTCAGCCTTGGTTCTTTCTCCCCACACATGGCAGAGAGTTCCCACACCTTCTGACTTCACTTCTAAGAATGAAACACTCTGGCAAACAGGGTGAAAGGAGAGGGTGGAGAAGAGGGAATGGAGAGGATGAATGGGAGGGATCAGCCCTGCTCTTATCTGATGGCTGCTGAGTGAGGCATGATGAATTCCCCAGCAACAGGTCTGTTTTGTCAGGAGGCCTCTTATCAGATGGCACAAGCTCAGTGGTCTGGCCGTGGTCATTAATCATCCATCAGCAGCTCGCCTCCAAAGACAAAAGTTTTCCCCCTCCTTTTCCCTCTTGGCCCCAGGCCCTGCTCCCAAAAGATGCAGGAAGAAACTTCCACCCCACCAGAGCTCTCACTCCCAAGGGAGTGCAGGAGATGGCCCTGTGCTGGGGATGCTGGAGACCCCAGTATCCTTCAGATAAGGGAATGGAAGAGGGTGGGAGGTGTGGCAGAGCAAACCACCCCAGCCCCACGAGTCCTCTCCCCCTGCCTGTGTTCAGTGCCAGGGGCACAGTGGCAGGGACATACTACCATGACCTCCTGGTGTCCATCCCTGAGCTGGAAGGAGCAGTATGGGCTGGAACAGCGGGGTAATGGGGCACTCCAGGCTTGCCTATGGCCCCCTTTGCCTCACCTCTGCCAGCACAGCTGAAGCTGCAGAGCCTGTGGCACAGCATCACTGACACTTGCTTTGGGGAGCAAGTTTGGGGGCCAGTTTGGCTCCCCCACCAAGCCAGGGGCCTGGCACCCCCCTTGCTTGTGCTCTCTAATCCCCAGCCGTCCTCTCTGCACAGCTGCTACCAGCTGCTGGGATCTGCACAGGGCTCTCACCTCACTCTGTTTTCACACAGTGCTTGTCTGCAGCATTCTGCAAGTTGACCTCTGGGAAGCCCCTTTTTATTTCATAACCTGTCTTTCCTGGGTTAGCTGGGACTCAGGAGTGCAGATGGCCTCCGCCCCAGGGTGTTGGGGTACAGGAGCAGCTGCAGCTTTGCAGTCATGAGAAGCAACTTTAATGCAAAGCAACTTCTTGGAGCAAAGGGAGAAGATGCAAATGTCCATATGTGTCATCTCATAATGTACGTGGGCATATCAGAGCCCTAAAATCAGGGTGGCCCCTAAAGGTGGGGGGACGCCTCATGATCAAAGATGTCCTTCTGTCTGACAACCCCTCACAGCACCTGGACCATGCACAGCCCCAGACCCCATGGGGACACCAGAGGGCTGCAACCCTGCAGGGCTGCAAACTGCTCTGGCCGTGAGACTGTCCCCATGTGTCACCATGATGGCAGACTGGAGGGAAATGCTGGATATCAGCTCAAACATGGACATAGATCAAATCCAAGCAGGGGTAACCGGTGTCTCTGAGGCATGCAGGAATGAGGGTAGTGCTTGAGAGATGAGGGGGGACAGGAAAGAGGGGGATACTTGGTCCCGTCTGGCCGCAGGCATCTGAGTGGGACCAAGAGTGTTTGGAGTCCAGCTTTCCTGAACTGGAGGAGTGACTGATCCACTGAGACACCTCCATGCAGCATGCTGCTGAACCTTTAAGACCTTCCATAGGCTTGGAGCATGCAGTGGTGAGGTTGTGCATAGGAGGCAGATGGGGCTGTGTTTGGGGTCACACTGTCTGGAAGCAGAGCAGGAGAGCTCCTGCTCCAGTGCCCTGCAGGATGCAACAGGAGTGAGATGTCTGCCCCTGGCCCTGGCTGCAGCAGGACTGCAGGCTGGAAAATTTCTGTCAGGAGGAGAAAGGAGGGGGTTGGTGTCAGGAGCTGTCAGAGGGGGGATGGTGTACTCTTACCTCCCTCCACAGCCGCGCCAGGGCTGCCAGAGGAGCCGTCGGCGTGCTTCGGGTCTAGTGCCATCAGCATATGGGTGACATTTGTCCCTTGGTCATGCTTTCCCCATGCCCAGATGGTGCAAAGTCCTTGCTGTCCCTGTGTCAGCTGAGGCACGGGACAGGGATGCCAACTCGGCGGCTGACACTGAAGCCAGGCAGGTGGGGGAGTGCAGGCAGGGGGTTGCCACGTGTGGCTCCTGTTTCAGGGAACTGAGCACATTCCCTCTCCCTGGGAGATTTTAAACCTTGCTGTCTCTTTTCACAAATGGGCCAGACAAGGTGCTTCTGCCCCCCTGACAGTAATTTTTCTTCTCCCTTTTCTGTGCAATCTCACATGGGCCACTCTGGGATGGGATTTATTGTCACATTTCATGGGGGGTTACTGCCAGAAAATCCATACTGGAAAAGCAACAGTCTTCCATCCAGGGTCTGACTGGAGGTGAGGTCCATCACTGTGTGGTGGCAATCTGTTTGCTCAGCTTCTGGAGCATCCTGGATTGTGCCAATGAGGCCAGCACTGGGCCCCACTGTGCCACGCCAATTTGATGTCACAGAGAGGAAAAAAGCTGTGAATGGGAGTTCATGGTAGTGAGTAATGGAAAGCAGTTGTCCCTTGTAATGCCTGGCCATAAAATGTCAGATAGATGTAAAAGTTATAAATACATCACAGAGCAAATAATTACGGCGCAGTGCTATCTCCTTGCTTCAGGAGAGTTGCTGACCTCCCCAGGCATCTCCCAGCCCTGGTAGAGGAGCCAAGAGCAACTTGAGGGTGAGACCTAAATGTGTGCAAACTCCCTTTGCTGGTAGGTCATGATCTGCTGCCCACGGCAGTTTGGGTGGGTGCTGGTGCTTGCAGGGGGTCTCAGACCTGTCCAGTGCATTGCTGAGTCTCGTGGGTTAGATATCTGAGTATGTGGCGGTGTTGAAGGACAGTCTGTGCCCTGTTGGTGTGATTAGCTAGGTAAGAGCCAAGGGCAAACATATGCCCAGCTGCACTGACCCTGGGAAGCAGCAGCTGAGGACACAGACCATAAGATTTTAGGGGGATGATGTTCTAATGGCAGGGAATTTCTCAACATGTGGGAGGAACAGCCTCCTCTCAGCTGTACAGCAGAGCACCATGGATGGGTGTGTTCGAGTACCTCCCAGTGAACCATATTGAAGGAGGAACATGAAAAGTCCAGAAGATGCCCATTCCAGCCACCACTATGCAAATGGCACTGGCACAGCTGTCTGGACAAGGACTTAGGAGGCGCAGCATCCCTCAGTACCAAACCAATGCAGCATTCAAAAAGCAAGGGGCCGTGTGGATGCTCAGGAGCAGCATCCAGAGCAGGGTCCTGCAGAGGACCAGCACAGACAGAGGGGCTCAGTACATTGCCCTCAGTGCCAAGAAATTACCCTCCAATCACTTGCCACTGTGGTGGGATGCCAGAATTTCCCATATGTGTATATAGGTATATATGTATATATATATATATCTCACAGAATCACGTAATATTCTGAGTTGGAAGGGACCCACAAGGATCATTGAGTCCAACTCTTAAGTGAATGGTCCATATAGGGATCGAACTCACAACCTTGGTGTTATCATATATATATATATATATATATATACACACACACACTCTCACACATCTATACATGGCTGTAGCAGTTGAAGTAGACCCCAAACCCTTATAGAACATTCCTGAGAAACCTCTCACTTCTGCAGTGCCAAGACTTTAGAGCATGGTCTGAGAGCTCCAAAGGTACAACTTGAGGGTGAAACACAAGCCTGGCATGGAATTCCGGCAGGAGGGTTTCACAGAAGGGCAAGATGCAGAGGAGAAGGAGGACTCACAGGAACAGGTGCAGGCGGTCTTGTAATGCTTTACCCGGTCTACAAATACACCAGTGGAAATAGTGAGAGGAGCAGAGAGCAACGATGCAATAAATCTTTTAAAAGAAACAATAAGACCAGGACAGCTGGCTTAAAAAGGAGCATGTTCCCTTGGCTACCAGTGACTTCAGGAATGAAAAAAGTGGAGTGAGTGAGGGGCAACATAGTGGCAGGGCAAAAACAATGATACCAGAGAAATTTAAATCCTGGGATACTGAGAAAGATATTCCAGGGCAAATTGGTTGCTTTTCAAAAGACTTGGAGGAGAGTTAGTCTCTGTCCAGAACACCATGTGAGGAAAAGAAATGTGAGACATTGCAGTGCTTGAGCAAAATACTGAAGGAAGAAAAGCAAAGAATATAGGAAATTTTGGGTGTACCGAAGAGGGATGGGAAGAGAGGGTGCTGAGTGAACAAGTGTGAAGGAAAACCACTCATATGAGATCTTCTGTGTGCTTTACACATGGGCATTTCTTTCCAAAACTCATGAATTTTGTGACTAACTTTAGCCCCCAGTGACTTTGTCAGAGAAGCACCCTACCACTCTGATACCCAGCTCCATCCTCAGCTCACCAGTGTCTTAGGCTGAGTGTACACTCAATAAAAATCTATTTTCTTCTCTTTCCACATGGCAATTTGCTACTTTTTAGTTTCTGTGCCTTACTCTCTTTCTCTAGTGTTGTGAGACTCTAACAGTCTCCTGTGCTCCCCCTGAGTCTTCCCTTCTCCTGCTCATAGTCCCTTTCCAAAACAAAATGAGAAGCAGCTTCCCTTCAGGCTGCCCCTGTGTACGCCCCCAGCTTGTTCTCTTGGCTACACTTCTCTTGAGGAACATGCTGGAATGCTAAAGCCATGGTAATGAGTAACACACTTCTTCAATGGGATGATGCTTTCTGAATGCACTGTGCTTTACAGCTACCATAAATAATGAAATCAGTATTTGTAAACTATACTTTAAGGAATCCATTCTTTTCCAGAGTTTTCAAAAGCATGTCATTTTCCAGATTGAGAAGTTTGCCAGTTCATCTATTTTTAGAAATTCTCACTCTACTGATGTGGTCAAGGCAGTCCTTAAACAGAAAAGGGTGGCTGCCTGCCTTGAAGGTATAAACAGCTAGACATGTGATGGGAAATGCTTCAGAGGTGAGCTCGGCAGACTCCTAGACATCAAAGTTGTTGGGTGGTGAAACTGCAGGGACAAATCAGTGTGCAGGATGGGGAAACAGGCACTGAAAAACATCTTAGAAGTGACTTTTCTTGGAGACCTGAAGAGTCCTTAAAATAGTCTCACGTCCCAGGAAATGAGACAGTGTGGCCTCAGCCAGCAATGCACTTCCTTGGAAACCTTAATGTGCATAAACATAAAAGTAGGAGGAAAAAGCCAAAATAACCTAAGCAAACAAGGCTGTCTGTGAGGCTCCTCTGGGCTCTGCACCTCTGCCAGACCCACCAGCTCCCTTAGATCTCTCATCTCTTTCATACCCCCCTCCTCAGCCCTCAACCACAGCAGAGCCCTGGAGGCTGCCCAGGGAGCAGGGACAATCCTGCCCTGAGCAGGAGCAAGCCCCAGAGATATAACACGGGAAAACAGATGCACACCTGAAGACCTCCCAATATTTGATATCTCCCAAACTTGGTATGGTCATGGATAGAGCTGATTGTGATCCTGCCCTTTTCCCAAGGTTGCCTCCTTGCTTCCAGTTCAGCACAGGATGATCCGGTGAAGCTGCTGGGACTTGGAAGCTCTTTGAAGCCTCTATTCCTAACTTGTTAAGTATAAAACAAAGTCTTACTGCACTTAACTTTTTGAAGATGCTGTTCTGTCCTAAGTGATCCTGTGTGAATGCTTTTTTTCTACTTAAAGGCTATTGATTCTTTTGCTTAAAATACATGTATATATTTATTTGGTTACTGGGTAAAAAAACTATGTCATGCCTTGCTGTAAGCCTGAGCTGGGGCTTTGATCCAAGATGACTCTCCAGTCTTCCTTTGAGCAATAACTTTCCCAAGCACTCCTGGACTCCTGGGCTGACCATGCATTTGTTGGGGACTCATTAGGACTGGCTGTGACCCTGCAGCCAGGTGTGACCCCATTCCTGGCTGTATAGGATGAGGTGTACACCATGGGGCAGCCCCTCTCCCTGTGCTTTCATACACCTGGAAGACCAAGCAGTGGCGCTCAACACCTCGCAGGTGGGAACAGCCCTGCACTGTGGACATCAGGCTTCTGATGCAGCATCCTGCCAGCCCAGGCATGGGCAGAGCTCATGGAAGGGTTTGCAGCTCCCCTTGCAGAACTCGCCCCAGCTCTGCTCCAAGCTGCCCAGCTGGGCTGAGAGGCAGTAACACACAGACACCTCCTTCTCAAATCTTTTTCAAACCACAAGGCTTTTTCAAACTACGAGACTCCCATCAAACCTGGCCCTGCTCCAAGGTTCACGCAGGCGGTGGTGGGGCAGGAGGAGGAGGGAAGCAGAGAGCAATCCATAACCTTTGTAGCACTCTTGAGAGCAGCTGTCTGGCAAATGTCAAGCACTGTCTAGGGCTATTTTGGGGACTTTATATTTATAAAGGATGCTTTGAGGTGGGGGAAGGGTGCAAAGGGGGTTTTCTCGTTTCCAGCACCTTAAGGAATAAAACCCTTAAGGAAAGTTCAAGAACACTCCTTGGTTATGTGGCCAATGCCACATCCCATTGGAGTATCCTTGGAGGCTCTCAGATGGGCAGGACATTGGAGAAAGACCTTCTCTTGTGACTGGAGACCTCCAGAAGGAGGTGAGATCCAGGAGGTGGGATTCAGGGTGAGGATGTGGAGGGGCCTCATGCTATGAACATGCATGTACCATTACTGCAAGGGGGACCAGCATCCCATGCCCAGGTCCCCAGGAGGACTCCTGGGTGAGAAACCACTGACTTTTAAATGTTCCTCCTAAGGACTCTCAGAAATATAGCCTTAATTCTGGATGTTTTCCACTGCTGTCCCATGGGCCCAAACCTCCAAGCTCTGAAGAAGCCTCAGACTCCTTCACTTTGGGCAGAGCCAAGACCCAGAACCAAGATATTATAAGGAGGAGCAGATCATCTAAAAGTTTCTTGCCTGAAAGATATATGGCATATAACTGGAACATCCAATAGGAAAGCATTCCTACTGACAAGAAGGGATGTTCTTCCAAGAATGGAAACAATTGCAGAAAGTCAATGTGCTTCTCTTTGCAAACTTTTCTTCTGGTAAGCATGGAGAATAAAGTTGTTCTCATTTGTAATAGCTGGAGGGTTCAGTCCCTCCACAATATGTCTCTTTATCAGAAGAAAATACCACAAAAGTAGGATAAACAACCTCTCAATATTTTAATACTCTCAATACTATAAAATGTTACATGGTGTGTTTAGTGTTTTAAGACTGGTTGGGCCTGATCCATTTTAGGATTAAACTAGGATCAAACTCCCTGCTGGGATCTCAGAGCCATCAGTGGCAGCACCAGGAAGAGCCTCTCTTGTTAGCCCAAGACCAGCAACCACAATACCCATCTAACAGAGGGACAAAGGAGGAGTGGGGGTCTACAAACCAGCTATCACACTTCCCATCCCAGAAAAATGCTGGCATGAATAATCCAAGACAGTTTTGAGAGCATCTGGAAGTTAGTACAGAGATGAGTAATACCTGATATGGCTTTGTCAAGAATGAGACACGTCAGGCCAATTTAATTTCCTTCAGCAGCGGGGTATAATGAGCCTGCAGATGGTGAAGCAGTGGTGGCTGTGGGATGGGGGTGCTGTGCCTGCCCTGCCATAGGATGGGGGGAGTGGGGCCATGCAGGGAGGGCAGGATGGGTGCACAGGGAGTGAGGGGACGGTGCTGTGAGAGCAGCTCTCAAAGGCTCACTGTGGGGCTGGCAAGCCACCATTGAACACTCCCACTATAACAGCCAGCATGGAGAAACAGAGAGAGTATTTATTAAATTTGCATGCCATGCAAATCTGGGGCCACAGACAGAAAAAGGATCGTGGCAAACTGGAGAAATGGGATGAAAAGCTAGGAGGAGGCTGAAGGAGGGGGGTGCTGTGGTGTGTTCCTGCAAGAAGGGGGCAGGGGAAGATGTCCCCTAGGCGGCTGCTGCCTGATGCCACCTTCACTGCAGCCTGGAGTTACAGAGGGAGCCCCAGGAGGTCAGGAGGGAGTCCCAAGAGGTGCTGCTGACCGTGGAAATGCAGACAGAAGAGGTCCCTGTGTAGCCCTATGGAGCCCGCAGTGCCTGGGTGAAGCAGGTGTCAGTCACCTGTGGGCACCCACTGCATCTGGGCTGGATGGACCAGAGCAGCTCTGGCGCACAGGACGTGCCATGCAATTTATATTCCTTTAATTCACAGTGCTGTGATCTGAGCCATTTCTGTATTAAGCTGAATTGGTTTAACAGGAGAAGCTGTCAGCACCAGCTGGGTGGCCTCCCTTATGGATAGTAGTGCAGGCAGGGTATAAACCAGCAGAAATCCAAACCCTCCTGCACTGGTCCCAGGCAGCTTCTCCCTCTGCAATGAGGGAAGGAATGCCTAGGAGCAAAAACCTGGTACCCAGCTGCAGCCAGCTGCTTTCTGCCAGTGCTGGGATAAGGTATGACTTAAAATGAGCTACCGAAGGTCACAGTGAAAAATGAAACACAAGCAAATGCGTCTCCCTGTACCTCCTGCCTGCAATGGGAAGAGGAAGCTGAAAGGGAGATGAGACTGCAGGAAGGCTGGGCACCTCATGGCTGAGAACCAGCAGAGCTGTGGGGCAGCTGCCAAGCCTGGGCAGGGATGGCTTTCACACACAGCAGCGCCAAACAGAAATGGAAAAGGGTTAACTTCTGTCTGTGTCAGCCTGTGGAGCCAGCATGGAATCAACCCCCTCAGATCCTGTTTTTCCGTGCTCTCAGAAGAATGTAAACCTTTTTAAACAAACCCCAAACTTTTTAGGAAAGGAAAAAAAAAGAAAGAAAAAAATAAAGCAGTCTTAACTGTCATTTGTGGCAAACCCCAGCAATCCTCAAATTCAACAAGAGAGAAACCGTGGTGGGGAGGCACTGAGACCTGCTGACAGCTGAGCCCTCTGGTGGAACGCGACCCCCTTCTTGCCACCCGGAGAGGATGTGACATCCCAAAACTGTCCTCCCCCAGTCCCAGGGCAGAGGCCAGACACATCCTGAGCCGCTGTGGCCCCACAAGGGCTCGTGCTGAGCGCTGGGAGCGGGACCCTGACTCGGCGACAGGCTGGGGTCAGCGGGGGAGGCTGGGGCAGGGCAGGAATTTGCCGGCGGGTGCTGGCTGCCTGGCTGGTCCCCCAGTGGCGAGGCCACGTGGTTTCCCTGCGCAGGGAAATAAAAGCAAGGCTTTGAAAGTTGGCGTGTGACGGAGCGTCCCCCCGGGGAGCGGGGCAGCAGCGAGCGCGTGCGTCTGTGAGCGGCCCTGGCCGAGCGCCACACTCCTTCCGTTTATTGACGGTGGTTTATCAGGGGCTGCGGGCTGCGATAAAGCTTATGAAAATAAAAGGCATCTCCAGCAGGCCGGGCGAGAGCAGGCCCTGCCGTTGCTTTCCCACACTGATTAGGATCTGGGCAGGCTTCGGCACTCCAGATCTCCGATGAAAGCAGCAGGACCGGCAGCACTTCCCTTCCTGGCCCCCGCTCAGGGCCAGAGGCAGTGAGAGGTCAGCAGGCTGCACGCTGTGCATCACACAGCACACACTGTGCTTCACGTGGGGCACCATGCTGGGCACTTCACATGGGGCACCAGCACCACATCACACCACATCACGCACCAGGCACCGGGCATCATTCTGGGCACCACACCACATCATGCACCAGGCACTGGGCACCACACCAGGCACTTTGGGCACCACGCTGTGCCACATGGCATACCAGACACTGGGCACCTCACTGACCACTCCAGACACTCTGCATTGGGCACCCATACTGGGCACTGCACCACCCACCATTCACAATTCTGTGCAAGCCAGGCGCTGCACACTGTGCACCACACCACGCACCCCGGGCACTGTGCACCCCACACCAGACACCATCCTGATTCCCACACTTCTCTGTTGGAACCTGGGGATGGATCTGCAGCTTTTCCCTTTGAAGGAGCCCATGGATGTGCGGCAGCACCCATGTAAGACATCTGGCTGGGATGCATCTGGGGCAGGACCAGGCCTGTCCCCTGTGGAGACAGCACGGTCCCTGCCCTTGCTGGCAGCCATCCCCATTCCCAGGATGTTGGCCAAGGTCACGTCCCCTTTCCGCCAATTGTTTGGTGGTGGCCGGGCTGTGGCTTCCTCCTGGTCATGAGTCTGACTGTCACCCCGGCATGAGCACTGGGGCTGGCACCTCAATCCCTGCTGGGCACAGGCACTTCCAGGGCAGGCAGGCTTCAGGGAACAGAGTCTTCTGCAACACCTCCAGAATTCACCAGGCTGCACTGCCAGGCAGTCTGGGCAGAAACGCTCAGGCAGACAAGGAGCAAAACACAGGGTGTACTGGCTAGAAAATAGAAGTCTGATCTGACTGCCTCTGGGGTTAAAAGGAATGTGGGCAATGGCAGTAATGGAAGGTTCTGTCCCCCAAGTGCTGCAGGGCTTGGAAATGTTCAGTTAAGTGTGGGTTTTGTGGGGTATGGTTTTATTGCTCCTTTTCACCTCCAGCACACTCTTGAAGAGGTGCTGGGAACCGAAGCACTTAAAAGCAGCTCATGATGAAACCTCAAACCACACAAATCATGCTTGGTCTGGGGTTTTCTCACAAGCTCGGAGCACCGGCTGGGTCCTCAAAGGAGCCGTGACTCCCTGAATGAGGTTGGCTCGCAGCTTGTGGTTTTAAGAGAAATGCAGCTCCTCCTCCCTGACACCTTCTCCTTTCTTATGGATTGTTTCCCTGCTTGAAAAAAATCAGGTAGATGCTCAGAGGCAAACTTTGCTTTGGGTGGTGCAGGATCCCTGCACAGACCCTCCTGGTGCCCCGGCAGCCCCCCCACTGCCACCCTCTGCAAACCAAACAGTGGGGAGGGCTCTTTCCTTTCTTACACCGAGTGTAAAGATTTATGGGGCCCTGGCAACAGATCAAAAGCAAATTCAGTCATTTACAGTAAAATCAAAGCAGGCAGAACAATGAATATGAAGCAAGGTTAAAACACCTTGTTACAGGAACAAATTGTGCAGCTGACATCAAAATAATGGAATTTATGTCCCTGCTGGTTGAAGCCAAATTATTTTTGGTGACATTTGTCTAACACGAGCTCTGGGAGACGTGCTTGATGCTGCTGCTGAGATATTTTGGGTTCAGGTACCAGCCTCACACATTGGAGTCGCAGGCAGAAGGTGGCCAGTGGAGGGCTGCCCACGGAGCCCAGGGCTCAGAACCTGGTCCCTGTCAACTGTTTCCCATCCTCTGAAGTGGGATGATGTGGGGAACCCCCTACACCTCCTGGGGTGGGTGATGCACTGCCTGTGTGGTCTGTATAGGACTTACCCCAGCTGGAAAACATGGATGTATTTCTACTGCTGGCACCTGCCCAGGAGATGCTGCTTGCTTCATAATGAATTCAGTGTGCCCTGTAGCCCCACAGCTACATATCAGGTGTGACGGGCCCTGCATGCTGCTTACTCCTCACCCGAGGTGGCCTCCTGTCTGAGAGGCATCGCCAGCTTCCTGGGTGGCAGCCGGAGTTTCATCCCACCCCTCAACTCCTTTGTCTTCCCATCACTTTTGGGCAGTATGTCCTTTTTCCTTGCCTGCCTAACCCTGGCTGTGCTCATATATCTTGCACTTGCCTGACTCCGGCATGTCCCAACAGATGACACAGCTCTAAAAATCCACTTACTCCTTCCACGTCCCCCCATCACAGAAATAATCCCAGTGCCACCCCCAGCACATGGATTGGGATGCCTAGTGCGTTGGGACAATCCCTCCCTGTCCCCAGCCCATGGCCCTTTGCCAGGCTGGCAGCCCCTTGAGTGAGATGACCACTCCTGGGAAGGCAGACAACACATCCCACTCCAATAGCTCAATCTGCGTGCAGCATGGCTGGGCTTGTTTTGAAAATATATTGTGAAGCACTTCATTGCTATGGAGACTTACTTTATGGACAAATAAATATTTGGCTGTTTTTCCTCTTGCCTTAAAAGTCTGTCCCTTCTCCACTATCTCTGCATCCTTTCAGCTCTCTGTATGGGTGTTGTCTTGCAGGGTCTCTTTGCTCCTTCAGCCTTTCTTGTCCTCCTCTTCTGTCCATGCTGCGCATCTCTGCATGTCCTTCGTCACCTCTCAGTCTCCTCCTCCTCCTCAGCTCAGTGTCCTGGGGACCCCCCAGCATGAGAGAGAAGGAGGCTCCCTCCCATCTCCATTTTTAAGCATTTATGCATTTAACAAGAATCAAAATTGTTTTATCCTCTTAATTCTTGAGATTTGCATCCCAGCAGCAACAACGCAGCTGTTTTCAGCTTTCCTGGTCCCAGTGCTGTCTCCTTGGTTGGACTCCACTCGCCACATCTTGTGTTTCCATCATGATGGTCGATCCCATCAGAGTTGCTCCTCTCTGTGGCCCCCATGTTTCTTTTGGGATTTTTTGGGGCATTTCAGGAGATCTGGGTGAAGATTTTCCGTTGCACAAAATTTTGCACAAGCAAGATCTTTGCCCAGATCTCTTGAAAACCCCAAAAGCCATTAAAAATAGCAACTGGCAAAGCAACACCACCAGTTCACTGAGCAGGGGAAGGGAAGGCAGGATACAAATGAACCTCCTTCATTAATAAATCCTAACAGCTGTGGAAAGTTTGAGGCAAGTGAGAGCACCCAGACAGAAAATTAAAAAACTAATAAAGTCCTCAGTGTGGGGGCACTGGCATCAGGTCAGTTTTACTTCTCTAGGCACCTCGTAAAGAGACATTCCAGGACACTAACTCATAAGGGAAAGCTGCAGGGGTCAAGGAGAACAGTGGAAAGCTAACCATGGTAACTCAAGTATACTAGAAAGGCAGCAGAAAACCAGCAAGGAGTTGGGTCTTTTTCTTTTCCCGCTCTTTTTTTTCTCTCTCTGTTGGTTGTTGGGCAAGCAGAGCCTGCAGTTGGAGGATCATGGTGGGTATGGTGGGACAGCCAAGCAGAGCCTCAGTGAAGAGCCCTATCCGTTGGAATGGTTGGGAATGGGAACCTGAAGCACAGGTTCTTTCCAAGCCAGGAGCGGAAGCTGCTCACTGCCCTCTCTCCCACACTGCCTGACCCAGCTGCACCACTTCTTCTGGTCTGGGGATGTGCAATAGCTTGACACCGTACTCTAAAATGCACAGTATGCTTCATTGTTAACTGTAAATCTAAATGATGATGCTTTAGTGTAATAAGGGCAAAAGCTGAAAATTATTCCTTAATATTTTGTATTTTGTTTTGTGCCCCCAGCTGGTGCTGAAGCTCTTACCCCTGGAGCCTACTCCCTGCCTTCCCACTGCCTCCCCTCCAGAAGGTGGGGAAAACACGGACCCTGGGGTGGAGGGAGCTGCTCACCTACAGCACAGTTCTATGTGGAACCAGGGATGCTCTCAACTGGGTGGGGGGATGTGTGTGTACCCCCCTGCAAGGGAAGCTGCATGCCGTGCCTTTGGGGGCCCAGCACTATTCCCAGGAGCTTGCTGACCTCTCTCTCTCTCTCTCTCCTCTTTTCCAGCCTTCAAGGTGGAAAGAGTAAGGGAAGAAAGTAGTCTTACCTGCCCTGGGAGATCAGACTCACAGTGAAATTCCAGCCTGCAAGTGCTTTTTGCAGCTTTTTAAAATAGGCAAATGCATATATATGTCAGGAGCAGCTTCCCGGAAGTGGGAAGGGATGGGATGAAGGGAGGAGGCCTGGATGCACATTTGTCCCATGGCCAGGCAGCACACCCCGGGAGCGAGCAGCCAGGGCAGAGTGAGATCCAGGCTCAGCATGCTGCCATCCAGGAGAACCTCTCACAGGGCTCCAGCCGCAGCATAAAAACCTCCTGCCAAGTCCTGGGCTGGAAACATCCCTCAGCCATGGCTGTCTATCAGGCACCTGGACCAGGATGCACAGCTCTTGGTCTGGCTCCAGAGGAGGGACATCATGGAAGCACGGGGATGGTTATTGCAGAGGAGTATGAGGTGGCTTCCTGGTCCTTGTCTGGTGGCCAGAAGCATTCAGAGTCCCAGTCCCACACCCTCACCGTGCCACAGCTCACCAGAGGTTTGGCCCCTGGCTCTGGTGCTGTGCCTCTGGTTTGTTTGTTGGTAAATTCACCTCGTTGTTTGCATTGTCACATTGCCTGGGATCCCAGGATCCCACGGTGCAAGTGCTGGCCAGGCAGCCCTGCCCTGCCCTGCTCTGCCCTGCCTACCCTGCCTGCCCTTCCTGCCTGGGGACGCAGCACTCTCCCTGAGGCAGGCAAGGACCAAGGACCACTCATGGGGTCTCTCAGGGCTACCAGGGCAGTGTGCTGAGCCCTGTTGCCCACACAGTTTGCTGAATGAGCCCCTGTGGTTCGCCTGCCAGTGAGAAGCAATGTGCAAGTGTGGAAGCAGCTGCATTGAATATTTCAGCACAAACCCTTGAGTTTCCCTGGCTTTCCAGAGCCCAGCCTGGAGGCCACTTTCACAGCCAAGCTATAAACCTTGCAATCAGGGGTTTCTAATGGAAACATTGACATAACCTGTAGCTGACAGAGCAACAGCTCCGTTCACATTAAGCCTGAGTTTTCATCCCTAATCCCCCCAGCTCCTGGCCTGTCTCAGAAACGGACCTGTGCAGCTGGCTGAGCATCCCGAGGGACACGGTGGGCGGCTGGGCTGGGGGGGTCACAGGGGTTTGGCTGCTCCCTGCAGTGCCAGCCCCGACCTGCCGCACTGCAGGCAAGGGGCTGATGGCTGGGGGAACCCTTCTGCTGCAGCACAACGGTCCTCTGCCACCAAAAAGGCAAAAGAAAAAGGCAGAGTGGTTCAGTTGGTTGTAAAAATTAATGAGTTCAGATACAGACTTGCTTTATTCCGGTCCAGCTGCGTAACCACGGCGATCGTGTCCGGCACACTAGACAGTTACATCAGCTCCACACCCCTGTACAATAAGACTCTGTTTGATCTCAGAAACAAGATCAGACTCCTGGGCTTTGCACATCCTGCTTCCTACATATGTAAAATCATTTTATTACCAGCCAGGAGAGTTCATCTAAGCCGCTCTTGCTGTGAAGCTGATGTGGAGAGAACATGCCCCTGTCTGCACTTCTTTTACCAGATGGAGATCTACAGAGACATTGCAGAGCTGCTACTTCTCCAAATTTGTTTTGTTCTGTTGATTATTTTTTGTTTTTGTTTTGTTTTTGTGGGTTTTGTTTGTTTGTTTGGTTGGTTTTGTTTTGTTTTGTTTCAAATTTCTTATCTTAGATTGGAAACTCGGGGGGCAGGACCTGAGTGTCATCCTGTGCTTGTGCAGTCCCAGCACAGTGGGAGGTGTGTATGGCTCAGCTCTCCTGAATATAAGTGATAAATAAGCAGCCATGTGTTTTTGCTTGGCTTTACCCCCTTTTGTCCTATCTGCCTAGGAGAGGAAGTTCCTATAAAAAGTCTGCTCTGCCCTTCAAATGTCTGTTTAAATCCCTCTCTGTTTGTCAGGTCCCTGAGACACTGGGGAACTTACAGATATTTAGCATCCTCCTTGTGTTTGAACATTTACCCTACCCCACATGAGTAACCCCACTGTCACCAAGGCAGTTATGAATATGCCCAAGCTGCTGCAGCCTCATCCTGACCAGCCTCAGCACCACGACTCTCTTTTGCTGATCACAAATCACTCAGCAGTGTTACAAGGCACTGTCTCCCTTTTAACCATGGCTATTCCAGTTACATGTTACCACTGGTGCTGTTCTGTCACAGGCCTGATGTATCCTGACCGCTGAGCTGCAGGACATGGATGCTGGCTGTTGTGCTGGGTGGCACAGCACTGGTGTGCAGGGGCCGCTGGGTTTCAGGATGTGTCTGCAGCACTGGCACACATCACTGCATCCCAGGATGCCTCTGCAGCACTGGTGAGCAGAGAGCGCTCCAGGGCTCACCCAAGTGACAGCACATTCCCACAGAAAATACGCTTTTCAGCCCAGGTGTTCTCTGCTGATGATGTCTGCAGGGCTGCATAGCCAGAGCTCAGTGACTCACCGCACACAGGTCATCCTGCAGCTGCTGGGTGGTAACTCTTATTTGCTGCTCACTTGTGGTTGGATTTAAAGTAGCTCAGGCGAAGGGAGGGGAAATCCCCTCCTTCCCATCCCAGCCCTGCAGAGTCATCCAGTTTAACTGGAGCAGCTACTCTTAAGTGCATTTAGTTTAGGGCCTTGCTTTACCCTGAGCTTCTAGCTCAGCTGTCCTGGTTTTGTTAAATTTCCAGTCCAAAGGCTTCTGGGCTCTTACAGCTCTGGAGAAAGCTCTTTGAGACCTAGCCCAGGTCACACACCCTGTAGTGCAGACAGCTAACACCAGGACAGGTCTGTTCAGCAGCAGCAATGAAAATTTCTGTACTCACCATCCTGTTTGCAAAGAGAAACCAGTGACCCAGTATACTGCCCAATGTAGTACCTACCTGCATGGGCATGGGCATCCTCATCCCATATAGCCCTCATACACCTCCTTGGCAGCTTGGGAATGCTAACCTGCTTGAATCAGACATGACAAAAGATGCTGATGAATCCCTTTTGCTGAAAGCCATTGCCACACATGTGCCAAACCAGATTAAAGTTCAGCTTTCCTGTATATGTCCTCTGAAGAGCTTTGCAGATCAAGTCATGCACTTGGGCCACTGTGCCACTGTTCTGACTCACATAAGATGTCAGTCCCCTGTACCTCCCATCCTTGCCTCCTGGACCCATGAGTCAAACAGGGATCTCATCCCCTTCTGGGGCCTTTCCCTCTAAGACTTGGTTTGGAGAAACTGAGGCTGGCACATGCTTGCAGGAGAGGAGGCTGTGGGAAGCTCTGGCCACTACTGTCCCAGCTGCTTTCATGCTCTTGAGTGTGTATTTATCCCATTGCCGCCAAGATAATTGCCAAAGATTTTGCATGTAGCAATGACTTCCTCCTCCCTGGGTGCTCCCCAGCTCTTCCAGAAACATTCCAGGCAATTTTCTACTGCATCTCTCCCCATCCTCTCTACACCCTGCTTTTTGTAAGCAGATTTTGACCTCAGCTCAGGACCATGTGTGCATGTTTTTTACAAGCAAAGCAGACCAAAAAAACCCCAACCGCCTCTTCAGCCATTCTATCGCAGTGCTGGAGTGCCTGCCACTTCCAGTGGCTTTTCCTGTTTTTGGTTTGTAATTACCTTGGGATGCCATTCCCCACATTGCTCCAACAACTGGGATTTAAGACCCTGCAAAGAGCAGAGCTGCCTGATCTCCAAGCCCTCCCAGGTTTACAGCCAGCATCGTTCTCATTAATCATCTTCTGTCAGATGAGGAATTTGAGCAACTCCAATCCTAATCGGAATATGGAAGGGAAGCCCTCCCTGTCCCACCCTCCCCTGTTTGAGAGCCATGCTCGAATAAACAAAACCTGAAAGGGCCAAGGCAGCTCAAAAGGAAACTGTAAACGATCCCATCTGTGAGCCTTGGCGAATATCTCCTCCAGGAGGGGGGTGTGGGGGAGAGAAAACAAGTTGAAGGGTCTTTTTTTTTTTTGCACTTAGAAGGAAATACCATTGCATTCAAACGTTGCTACTGCTCCAAATGTCATTCCAGAGGCCAGACCCAGGCTCTTCCTCAGACAGATCTCTTATCCTGGATGGTGGCAGGACTCTTTGAGAGAGACTGTCATTTGCAGGGATAATTAACAGTAAAGCCGTTCACATGGGTGAACTGAACTCAGGGTTGAAGATGTGGATCAGGATGCAAAAGCAGATGATATGTGTAGAAGTCATATTCCATAGTGATAAGTGTGTTTTGCAAGGCAGTAAACAACATCCCTGCTCACACTGGAGAACCCCAGCTTGCCATCTTCCTGTCCATGACTCACAGGCACTGGTCTCTGGATGCTCAGCTGGTCTTGGTGCTCAGAGCTCAGTGAGTGGCAGCTGGCTGGGGACCTGGAAAAAGGCAGGTCCTGGGGTGGAAGCCAGGAACAGCAGCATCTGGGTTAGGCAGCCAGCCTGGAAAGGTTGTCTGTGCCCAAGTTTAGAAAGTCAGGATAAGCCAGGAGCATCCAGACATTCATTATCCTCTGCCCATTCTTGAAGCCTACCTAATTTTCCAGTTTTCAGGGCTATGGCATGACCTGTTAGACTGTCCCCCACCACTCTGAGACTTCCCAGGCAGCCTCTCTGCCTTCTGGCCCCAAGCTCACAGGTTGGGCTAAGCACTTGATAAGGGACATTGCAATTGTATTGGCAGCCTCGGTGCATGACAAAAGCACTGGCATCACAAAGCAGCTTTATCTCCCTAGGTTCCCATCTCTGTTCCCCAGTCTCAAAGGCTGGGGTTGTGAGTAAGGGCACTTTGCATCTTCAAAGAACAGGAGCAATTTCAGGCTCAGCCCGGGGTGCCCTGGGAGACCCCAGCAATCTGCTCTGAGGGAGTCTGAAATGCAGGTCTGGGATGAGGAGCAGAAGCCACACGTGCCAAAGGCAGCTGGGCAGACCCAGGGGACAGGCTTGAGAAATGCTCTGTGCATCACCAACAACCACTAACAACTTCCACTTGGTCAGTCAGAGAAACAACTCACCAGAAACAGATGCAGAAGGCAAAATATTCCAGTGCTTTTGACTAATGATTGGCCTTTAAACACGAGTTAATATTTAATTGAGAATTAGCTTTCAAGCATGCCAGTGAGAGTGAGGAATGAATGTTTAAGACAATGTTAATTGCACTGGAGGCAGGGAGCTGAGACAGGGAGAGGGGACCAGGTGATGGAGGGCTCAGGATGAGAACTAAGGGCTTTCTGGTCCTTGGAAGGATTTGGCTCCAGCAGAGTGCTGCTGTGGCTAAACACCAAGGAGGTCCTGGAACACTGTCACAGGAAAGAGCTTATCACCTTGTGGTGCTCACACTGCAAAAGTGTGCTGAAATGTTGGTAAGTGCCAAGAGAGTAATAAAAATGACTTGAAAACAAAAATTGGCTTTCTGGAGTGAGAGTTGCTCAACCAATTTTGGACTGAAAAACGAGCATTTGGTTAAATTTCTAAAAGTCACAATAGGAAGAAGAAATAGAAGAATATTGAGTCTAGTAGACAATGTTATAACAAGATTCAAAGCCAGGAAAGGGAATCAGGGCACATTTAACAGGAAATCAGGCATTTATCTTTAAGTGATAGGGTTAGAAACCACTGTAACAAGCAAGGAAAAGGAGAGACACATGCTCAGTCCGAGGAGAGATGATTTTCTAGCTCTTCCTGGGGTCAGCTTAGGCATTTCTGGGCAAAATGAGATGCCTGTGAAATGCAGACCTGAACAAATCCCACGAGCTCCTGCAGCTGTAAGCAATACATGCTCATAGACCTAGGAAGAAAATGGGGGCAGTGACATCCATGAGCAGAGTGGGTGGGTAACAGGCACTGTCCAGCGGCTGCAGGTGAAGTAAATGAGCGTGAGGGTGTAACTCCCGTGGACACTTGTCCCTGGGAGGGGGGCAGGCAGTTCATTTGATGCCAGGCTCTTACCTTCCACCCTCCTGGAAGTGCCACCCCTTCAGCTCACCAGGCACACACATGGCCCTCACTTGCCCTTAGACATGGATCCCTGGCTGCTCCCTGTCCCTTTTACAAGCACTGTAAAGCAGAGGGGGACGCTGTTTCTGCACCTCTGCCTCTGCTCCTTTGCTAATGTGAATTAAATCCCTTTTATCTTCACACTCATTTTCTAAGGATAATAATGTCTTTTTGTGTGCACCCACTTTAACTGTTCCCAAACTGAGCTGTAATTGCTGATAGTAATTAAGTTAATACATATTTATAGCCATGTAGAGTTATAGAAGGTCTCCTGTAGTTTTATTTGAGGCATTTTCTTTAACCTGCTATAAAATCATCAACAAGTTGTTCAGTGTTAATTGCCTCCAATGCCGATCTCACCCCCTTGCCTCCGGACAAGGCAGGGCAGCAGATGGCTTCCCTGGATGGCCACTTTCTCCCTGCTCCCACCCTGGCTTTATTGCTAGGCAGAAGTGACCATCACCTGTCTTTCCTACCAGTTTTGCTGCAGTTTTTTGTCAGTTCATCTATATGGACAACTTTCCAAGCAATTTACCAAAACAGCCTTGTAAGGGTTTACATGCCCATGTCCATGCATGCCATGAGGATGAGGAAATGGGACCCTGGGAGAGCAGGGATGCAGAAGGATGAAGCCTTGGCCCCTGCCTGCAGCTCTATTGAGCACCGTGGCAGCAGCCCCCCCTCGCCAGATTTTCTCCTACTTGCATTTGTGTTTTTGTGCTTGCCAAGTGCCCCAAACCCCTCAGCAAACAGCGTGTGTGGTGAGAGATCACCACATGTAATCTCCGGGCGAATCTCCCCATTATACAGTTGGCTAATTAACTCTGGGTACAGGGTCAGGATGAGCTATTGGCTCCAGGAATGTCCTCCCCAAAGGGAAGTAAATATCACTGCAAGAGCAGGGAGCCCCTTTCTATGGCAGTGAATCCTGATAAAGAGCTTCACTCCCATTCTCCTGCTGCTGGCTCCAGCTTAGTGTTTTTAAAGCTGATTCTCCCTGTGCTAATCTGGAGGGTCCATTCAGCCCAAAGCTCAACATCAGAGTCTATTTGCGAAGTGTGCAGCTGTGTCAATTTGCAAAGACAAAGGAAAGCCCCTCTGTCAACAGGTCGGGGAGCTCAGGTAGCACGAGCGAATTGAGGGCAAGAAGTCAAAGTGGTTTCACAAACCATCAGACCATGCTTAAATCCCCTCCAGCCCGAGAGGCCAGAGCAGTGCAAGGGATAAAGGCAGTGCAGAGGAGTGGGCTGAAAGGCCAGGGCTGCAAGGCCGCCAATTAGTGCTATTAAAGAAAGATAATTAGATCTGCTCCATGGAAACCCCAGAGGAGGCAGAATGCAATTTCCATTTGGGCTTATTTTAATAAAAGTTAGAAATGCCAGGGGGTGCCAAAATTGCACTGTTGGCAATATGAGCAGGGCTCTCAGTGTGGGGTAGAAGGGTTACAGGGCAGCAAGAGGGGACCACAGCCCTCCCAGGACACAGACAATTGTCCACTCAGTATTTGTGTCCAAGGGATGGAAGTTCAAAATTTTGGAACACTTCCAGATAAAGAAATCCAACCTCCTTTAGAGTTTCTGCTTCTCCGTCAACTTTTCTTTTTAGGAGTTACTCTGCACAGGGGCAGAAGCTGTGGCGATGCTTAGCAGTGATGTGCTCTGAGCTGAGAACAGGGCTGGGAGCAGCCATTCCTACGGTGCCCAGGATGGAGCTGCGAGGAAGGCAGGAGGCATCCTCTGAAAGAGTACGAAGAGAGTAAGTCCTGAGGAGGAAGTGGGACTTCTCACCTAGATCCTTAATCTCAGTGCCATCAGGTCAGAGAAACCCTTATCCCTAGTTCACAAAGGCAGAAAGAGAGTCTAGGGAAGTCAAGCCTAAGATTTCTGAAGTCAGCCTGTGGTTTAGGATGTCGTTTAGCCAAGGCTGGGCACTCCTTAGCCATTGGCAATTGAGGACCACGACACTGCAGAGCCCTTCGGGCTGGTGGCAGGGACCAGTCAGTGCTTGAATGGAGCACGAGAATATTACTTGTGGGCATTTGTAACCTTCAGAGAGTTAATGAGAAAAGAGAGTAAGGAGTCATCACACAATCATGTGGGAGAATGTCCCAAGACTCTTCATTTCTAATAATTTAAATAATTCCCTGTGATTCAGAGATCTACAAAATAAGCTGTGTTTGAGCAAATTCATTTTACCACTGAAAACTTCCCTATCAGAAAACCTTCCACTGGAAATAAAGGCAGCTTCAGTCCTTCTTTGAATTTTTAAGATACAAAGTAGGACTCTGGCTCATAAGGATTTTGCCAACACTATAACTTTGCCTGTAGGCTGACACTACAGGTTGGAAAAAGGGATTTCAAAGAGAAACAGCTGGAAGGCTGAAACAGCTGAGCATGGTTGATTTTGGTATCAGTCGTGTGCTGCTCTCGCTCCCAGCAGCTGGACCTCCCTGTGCCTGTGGAGCAGGGAGTGAGTGTAACTTCAACCAGTCCTGTTTGGAGGAGATTTAGGTCCATTAGGTAAATATTCACAGATGTGCAATAATAAACACCATTAAATAGCGTTAACTTCGCAAAATATACATCACATATACTGTAGGTTTATCTCTAGTGAGCATGGAAAGCAGGTGAGCACTCATGTTTGTGTTATTTCATGATACAAGGTCCAAAATTATATTCTGCTCAATTACTTCTTCCTTCTAACACGAATTGCCAGGGCACATATATAGAGATGTATAAAATTTGACTCTATACTACATTTTTCTCTTACAGATAAGCATATTTATTTTGATAATGTCTGGCAATATAACACCTGTAACATTAATAAACACTGTCATCCTTTTCAAATATATTTTATGCCTACTGTACATTTTAATTTTGAGATAATAAATCACTTCCATAAACCTTATTAATCATTTAAGCAGGCCCTTAAAACACTGTTGAAAAGATTTTCCAACTCAAACACCTTTTAAGACGCAATGACATCATGTCTGTTGGGACATTGTTATGCAGTGAAGATTGTGAGACATTTTCCCCCCATAAAGTTGCTGTAATAAAGTTTGTCACTGCAGTCATTAAATCCATACTTTCTCCTCTTAGCTTCTTCCTTACTCTGAAGCTACCCATTGTTAGGGAAAAAGAGAAAACATGTCATGGTGAAAAATTTGGGGATCTAATCATGAAGTCTTCCACAAAGCAAAATATCCATTGATTTCAACAAGGGTTGTAATCTACCAGTCTATCTTAAGTCCTGGAGTACTTGGCTTCCCTTGAGCAGGCAGAAAAAGTACAGAGAGAAAGAGGAAGGAAAGACTAGCTAGAAGGAAATTCTAGCTGGAAATGGAGCAAATCTGAGGAAATTGTATTGTTTCATGGAACTGAACATCCTGGAAGGAACTGATCCTCACTCACCTTGTGAGTGAGTGATCCTCACTCCTCCTCACAAGTGAGGGAGTATTCACTTGTTCATCTCCTGACGTAGAGGAAGGTTCTGGCCCAGCTGACAGGTTCAGCAGAGGCTTTGTCTGCTGAACATAGCAAAGGTTTGTTTGAGTAAGCTAAAAGAGATCAGACGATGCTCACAAGGTGATGAGTTTTATCAGTTGGAGGCTGCAGATCCTGCAGATGCTTGGATGGTAGCACCTTCTGAGTGAGCTGAAAGCCATGATAAAGACAGTATTTGGCATCTCTTCCTCCTGTTCCAGGAGCTGATCTCTGTGCTGCTTTGAAGAGCCCCCGGAGGGTGCCACAAGCCCTGTCCCAGCAGCTCCACACAAGCAGCTCTCACCCAGCTGTGGTGATGGTATTTTGGTGGTCTGTGAAACCAAAACCTCAGACTTACCACCGGTGCCTGTAACTCAGACCTGCTGGGTGCCTCCTCCCTCATCCTGCCCAGAGAAAGGGAAGCACGTGTGCAAATGAGTCTTTTGGGTTTGGCTGCTTCCTGAAACACCTCTCCTGGCAGATGGTCTCTGCTGGGAAGGGCAACGCTGTGGAGTGTGTTGTGTCCTGCAAGTGGGGACATACGTCTGGCAGCGCAATGAGTAGAGCACCTTTCAGAGCAGTTTCAGCCTCAGTATCTCAAAGGTGAAGGCTAGAGGAGCCTCCTTCATGCACACAGAAAAAAATCAGCTGAATTCAAACCTGCTGGTTGGCAGAAGACAGCTCCACATGGCACAGGGATGTGCTGGCTGGTCCCAGTGGGGACCAAAACAGAGCTGAACTTGTCTGACACCCAGCTTCCCAACTGCCCTCACAAATTAGCTCACAATAAAATGCCTAAACCAAGCTCTGACCTAGCCCTGCAATTCCTGCAGCAGGTTTCATTCCCAAAAGATACCCTGGCCAACTTTAAGCCAGTTACCAGGAACACACTTGATGCTGATTAGAAACCATCTCAGATGCCCAGTGACTCAGTGGAGGGCTGTGCACTGCAGTGCCTGTGATTCCAGAGGTCTGCCTGAGGGAAGGTGGCACCTCCTCTGCCTAGGAACCTGCATTCCTGGTCATCTTTCTTCTTGCCTGAAAACTAGTCAGAATGCAGACCCCTCGCTAACTGAACAATTAAGCTATTAAGTAACTCAGTTAATAAATTCAGATTTTGCCTTAATACATTTCTAATGACCTTGTCTAATAAATTCTAAGCAATTTGGGAAGAATGCTTGTTACTATATTTTAAAGCAAAAGTGATTTATATTTGCTGAGAGAACAAAGACAGCTGCATGTGATTTATTACTATCAGTCACTGTATCTTTCATCTCTTTAATTATTTTCTCTACAGGCAGCTTCAAAAGTGCTCTTGAAGGCCGAATGGTGAGAGCCTTTCAAGTTCAGATACTTACTGCTTCGGTCTGAACTGCTGATTTTTGCCTTCATATCTGTAGCTTCAAGTATTAATCATAGGAACTGCAATTTAGTTGGCTTAGGTTGGACTTAATGCAACAGATGATTTTGCATGCTTAGTACCCTGTCAGAGCCAAATGCCTGAAACCTCTAAGGCTTTTGTCCATCAGTGATATTTTCCAGCAACAACTACCAGCATCCATAGGCTGACTGAGTTTATAACAAGGTTTAACTTTTGTTGTCAGACTATAGGCAGGAGGTTTGGGAGCAAGTCTGAAAGCTGCTCTGGTTTTATTGGGCAAAAAGACCAACTTTCTATCCTTCCCAGAGAGGGGATCTTGCTTGGCATTCACCATGCAGCTAAAGGAGAAGATGAACTAAGTGTGGGAAAGCCTGAAGCCAGGATAGGAGAAACACAATTACATGAAGAAATTAATCACATTTCCAGAGGGAAAAAGGAATCACCACTTAAAAGCCCCTCTTCTGTCAGGAATGTGGGGGGATTTCCAGAGAAGCCACACGGAGTTTGGCTCCCATGTCCCAGAAGGATGGAGGAGCCAAGTTCATCTGTCACTCATGTCCTTTGGAAAGCCCAGCCTATAGCAGCAGGGAAATGATTTCTATCCTTGCTCTCTTACATACCCCAGGACTTCCTAAGATTTGAGAAAATTGGATTTAATCCTTCCAGTCTCTGGTCAGGGCTCAAACTGTGGGAATTTTTTCCTCTAAGACTGTCTTCCAGCTATTTCCAGGTAGCCCTCAAAACAGGCCTGGCTGGGATTCAGACAGGAAAAACAATTTCTACAAGATTTTCTGTCTGGCTTTACAAGCCCTAAAGGTCTGGAGAATACTGATGAATCATCCCAAACCTCGATAAGCGCCTGTGTGACTCACGGACAGGCTGGACGCTGGGGATGTGGGACAACACATGGCTCGGTCCTTGCAGAGAATCCCAAACTACCTGTCCTGAATGGACTTGGCTCCCATCGCAGGCACTGGGGAAGGAGCAGTTCCAGCCTATCCAGGTCTGCATGGCCTAGAAAAATGTTTGTCTTCCAGAGCTCCCCGTGGGCAGTGTTGCAATGTCAGTGTTGCACACGCTGCCCTACGTGACATGGTCCTGGCCACCAGCGTCTGGCTTGGTTCGAGCGCTCTGCACTAAACAAAACACTCAGTAATAAACAAGGAGCTTCCAAGGAGTTTCTTCTTCCCCAAATCCCTCCAGTCCCCACTCAAGCATACATCTCAAATGACGTACCCCGGGTTGAGTCTCTACAGTCAGAGGAAACTCTCAGCAGCATTTTTTGGGGTCAGTTTTTCATGACTGAGACCTAGTCATGCAAACAAAGATTATTTTTTCTTCTGACCAAAACAACATTAAGGAGAAAATTCTTTCCCATGACTAAAGCCAGGCAGGAATTTTTCAACACAACGTCAAATCAGAGAGTTTCAGGGAAGGGGTCACTTTGGGGCAATTTTACATGTAATTTTTCTTTTTGTTCTTAAAATAGGAATAAGCCCATGTCCGACATTTAATGATTGTTATGCAGATAAGTATGGTGGTCTTTACCAAGATAAGAGTCCTGCCCATTCTCACTGCTAGCTAGAACCAGTACTAGCATCAACTGGGATTGCATTTGACAGCATTGTCTGGCTTATGTGTTAATTTTCACCATGAATGAGGTGAGGTGTCCAATCATCACAATTATTCACTGCCAGTAGAAGCTCAGCTGTCCTGTACCAAATGCCTCGAAGCTCTGGAGGTATTTAAAAACTAAGTATCATCACCCACCCAAGGGCCAAAATGCACTAATGTCAGGACCTTGGTTTTATCTTTGATTTGAAAGGTAGTAAGTAACAACCAGGGGCACTGCATCTCCTTGGAGGAGTGTGTTAAGGACTGTGTTCATCAGCCTGACTTCTGCCCTTTCATGTTCCTCTCCTAAAGCAGTGAGAATGCAGAGGGGCCATGTCTTCTGTGCAGGAGTAAAGAGTGAGGACCCACACCAGGCAACCTTGCCTCAACAACAGAGACCTCTGCTCTGTTTGTTCCCATTATTTCAGGGGATACTAAAAGCATTAATGTGGTATTTAATCAAGTAACTACCAATAAAGCTTTGAAGAGTCAAGCTTAGAAGAGCTCAAAACACTTGCTCTTAATGTTTTCTGCTATGATGTTATAGCCCAGATGTTATAGCTGGCAGAGGGAGCCCAAGTTGCTGCACTGCAGGGAAGTGCAACCCTTCCAAAAGCTGTTCCGAAGCCCAGCTATCCATCTGACTGCCCAAATAAAATGTAGCAACAATAGAAACGGAATTCATTAAACTAAAATAGACATGATTTTGTCCTTGTTGGCCTAACCTTGGTTCCTTGTACATAGAAACCTTCTATTTGTGGGCCTGGACATTAACAGATGAGATATTAACTAGCCATGGCTAATTATAGATAGCTGGATCACCTTCTTAAAAGGGAGGCATTGTCAAGGCCAGCTAGGGCCAAAGTTGAGGTCTCATGAAGTTAATCTTATTCTAAAAACCACTCAATAGAAAATATTTTTTTTGCCTTCAACTTCCGCTGAAAATCAATTTTATGGTAATTTGAACAATTTCCTAAAGTGTTTGCAAAACAACCATCAAAGCAGGGTGGAGGTAAAACAGGTTAGTCTGTCTTCATTGTCTGAGCTGGCACTGAACAGCGCGTATCGGTGAGAAGGAAATCATTAAGCCTTTAAACTTCCTTTCATTTAGATGATATACAATATTGTTAATGAACAGAGTTATGGGCATTTGCCTTCCCCAGCTGTACGACTTTTTACTTAGTACTGCACTTTTAATCTTCCCACAGACTTACAGAATTGTTATCCCCGAAAGGAAGTGAGACCTCCCTCACTGATGGATTTAGTTTGCTAATGTGTTTTGATGAGGCAGGAACACAGTGTGGAAGAATTAAAGGAATAATAAAATAAACATTTCTACCCACAGAGAGAGGAACCCACCCTCCCAAAGCACCCCTGGCTGGTTCATGGGTGTGTGTCCTGCCTTGGGGCCACACCAGAGTCTGGGGTCCTCCTAAAAATGCTCAGCAGGAGGGCAGAGCAAGTTTTGAATGGTCTAAATGGAGGAAGGGGGCTAAGTTCTGAGGTGGTGGAAGCCAGTGTTGGTGCCTGGACCCTGAACCAGTGCTGATTTAGCAATGAGAGTCAGGACCTCTCCAGAAAATCTCCAAATGAAGACATTTGTGACATTAACTAAGGCTTTCTAATTAGATGGAGAAAACAAATCTGCTCCACTGCAGGCAGCTGCAGCTCCAGCCAGCATGTTACTTATTAGCTCAAATTATTATTATTATAAAAAACACTTGACTTTCTTGTTCAAAAAGTAAAAAGGGATTAGTGAGGTCTCTCAGACAGCTCTCATCAGACTAACCTTCAACATCTCAGACAAAGCCTCAACCAGAACAGAGACTTTCTCAGGGTATGGACAAAACAGACCCCAAACGGCTGCAATAAAAAGTCAAAGGCAATACTTGACACAGCACTCAACTCTGTTTGCTGACTTTTCCCAATGCATACAATAAAATTCAGCCCAAATATGTCACTGCTGCCAATTACCCAGGGCAACAGCCGGACCCTGGAGCTGGTAAATCAATGGAGACGCCAGGGAAAGCTTCTTTCCCCAAACCTGAAGTAGGTGGAAGACCATGAATGTGAGAAGCACACCAGGAAAGATTAGGGACTGCAGAACAAAACATGCTGGGAGGGCTCCAAGTGAGTGGGTCCCCTCTGCCCACCACCCCTCCCAGCTTGGGCTTTACCCAGAGCAGCACAAAGTCAGTCCCAGGGGAGGCTGCACCCCAGTCCACTCCCATTGGGAGACCAGAGAAAAGAGAGATGACTCATCAACCAAATGAGGATGCCAGGAAACCCCTGTAGAAAGTCTGAGCTTCAGCAGTGAGAGGATGGGGCTGGCTGGCTGGAATGTCAAAGCTAGCTTTCCCCAAGGCAGCAAAGCCCCAGGCTGCGTGGGAGGGGGCAACAAGGGATGGTGTTGGCATTTCATTAAAAATTATTTGATTGGCAAATCCAGGCTGCCTGGGACTTGGTAGATAACAAGCCACAGCTTTGGTGTGAAGAGCTCTCTTTAGCCTGAAAGTATTTTCCTGTTAAGCAAACTCCATCACACACATCCCCATCTCTGCCAGCTCTGCTCACAGACTGAAACTGTTCCCAGTTTTGATGGCTGAAGCACCAAAATAAGTGGAATTCATTAATTTGTATGGAAATGCTGAACAGCAGTTGGTGTTTTTAATCAGCCAGGCCCACCACATGTGTCTGGGTGCTGTGCAAATGCAGTCCCGGGGGAAGCAACACTTCTTGGGATACAGCCCGAGTTTGGAAAATGGCTGAGCCTTTGCCATGGTGGTTTGTTTATCCCTTCTTCAGTTCTTATGGGTAAAAGCTGTGCCTCCGAAGGGCCCGCAAAGGACCACAGTGGTTTGTGTCAGAAGGATTTTGAGAAGCAAGAGGTTCTGCCACTCCCCTTCTGGGCTTTGCGGCCCTGCGTGGTGTGTAATGGTCCAGAGAAAATCAATTGGACACTGCATTTGAGAGATAAGGGTTGGGATTTTATTCCAAATAACCTGGTGACCCCAATCAATCTCTGTCCCCAAACCTTCTGAAAGTTTGATACTCTAGCTTGCAATTAAGTCTCCACAACCAAGAATTGCAGCAGATGTTCCAGTTAAAACACTTTTATTAACTATTTATTTTTGATGAATATCATGAGATACCAGCCAATGCATTTAAAGGCAGACAACAGGTTTTGTCTGATGAGTATATGCTCCAATTAAGATTTTGAGTTATTTTTCACCTGCTTTTTAAGTTTTCAGGGTTTTTTTTAAGCTGGTAAAACTAAAATAAACTCTGAAATCACCCAAACTTCCCATGTGATAGCAATTCTGGGAAAAGAACTTAAGCCAAACTGTCACAGTGTAAACAAGAGAACTTGAAATGTGAAAGGGTACGAGAGGACTCTGTCTCCCTTTCCTGAGAGGGAGTGGGAGACTGTCTCCCTTTCCTGATGCTGCCCTGGATGCACTTGTTCCATTCGCATCAAACAAGAAGTTTTACCTGGTGGAAACAGTTGCTGCTCAGGGCAAAGCAGGTGCTGGAGACAAAGATGAGTCTGGAGAGCAAGTACTGAACACAAAGGTTAATTCCTCAGATAAATACATTTCTGTTGATCAAAACTTAAACTTGTTTCCTGCTCTGGGATGCCTCTGGGACAGATGTTCCCTCTGGTACATGCTGCTGCAGGTCATCCTCGTGTGCTTTAGGGCATGGTTAGCAAGGGACAAGAGAGGAATAAATCCTGTGCTCATCAGGCAGTGTGAGGGCACACAAGGAAGATGCTTTCCAGAGGATGCACAAAAAACCACTTTCCCACAGTCGCTGCCTTCAGATATGGCTGGAGCACTCCCTGGCAAACTCAGGCACATGGGATCATCCCACCCTACGGGCCAAGCTTTTGTCTCTGCACCACATGGCAGCAGGACCAGAGCCCTTGAAAGCCTTTCCCTGTCTGCTGGGCAGCTCAGCCCAGAGTCCCCTATGACTTCTACATGTACAGGCAGGGTCCGACCATGAAGTGCCCAGGGTGGTTTTACCTGGTAGATATTAGTGGTGGTGAGTGATGCCCATTTACATATCATGCACGGCCGGCTCTGCCTGCACCAAATCCCCTCAGGCTGGCCCATCCAGGGCAGCGAGGGAAAAAGGGGCCTTTGGCGGGAAGGTGTTTTTCATCACCCTGAGAGCTGTGTCCAATGGCATTGTCAAAAACAGCAGGTAGCAGTGACAGGCAGGGTCATTCCCCTGCCCAGCCCCAGCCCCTATTGTGCTGCCTTTCAGTGCAAGCTAAAGGTCAGCCCGCAGCCCTGGCTCCCAGCCTTTGCTTTTTTGTTACGATTGTCACAAGGTAAATTAATCAGATTTACGGCATTAAGCCTTGCCGTATCTTGAGCCTTTCAGTCCTTTCTGCCCCCAAAACTTCCCTCATATGAACAGGCTCTTTGTTTATCCTTGCCCATACAATCTTCGTTTGGTGATGGGGGAGTGGTAGAGAGACAAAGACTGGAAGAGAGGCTGCTGCCCACAGGTACCCCATGACAGCAGTGCTCACCACCCAAGACACTGGTGGTTCCATTGCTTCAAATATTCTTCCCAGCTAATCAGATGGGGAAGATCCTGTTCTCAGAGCTGAGGTGCCATGAGCACATCTTTTGGGAAGAGTTGCTGCCTCTCCAATCAATAAAAGACAAAGGCAATTCCGCAGCAGGGGCAAGATGCCCCCACTGTGAGCACAAAGCACAATTTATGTCTCTCCAATGTACCTACAGCATATGGGACCACTTACACAGTTGTTTGCCTTGGTCAATGGGTCTGCTGAGCCATTGGGGAGCTGGGTCTTATTTCACTTTCTGACGGGGATTTGGAAATGATCAGCCCTGCAGCCAGCATGGGGCTCCCCAGCCACGCTCCCAGCATGAGCCAGCAGCGAGGCCGGGTGGAGGTGACAGGTATCTTTATCCCACCACCCAGGAGAGCTCCAACATCCTGCTGGCAGGAATTTGTCTGCAAATTTTCCCCCATTGAAAGGAGAGAGGTGGCTGATATGACCACTTGATTAAGGGGCAGGCAAGGTGGAGACAGGGGCAGTTCCATACTCTGTGGTCGGAGGAATTCCCCTCCTTTTGGAAGTCTACGATCCACTTCTCCCCTCTATTTCACACTCATAGGATCACATCTACAACTGTCAGCTTTGTCAGCGAGTCTCATTTCTGCAGAGTATACAGCTTAAAGGGACCTATACTTAATCCATCCATATGGAAAAGCAGTCTTTAAAGAAACAGCAATGAAACTCAGAGCGGGTAATAAATGCAACTGCAGTGAAACTCACAGCTAGAGTGGGAGTGGGTGGGAAACAATATCAGTGACCTTATCTTCCGTAGGTGCATTTGATTTTGATTTGATTATCGTCAGGGCAACTCATAACCATGAAACATAAAACACATTAATGCATTTGTTTTGGGCAATGGCATGCAGATAAGAGGAGGATTATACACTACATTTGGTTGCTGGGTTTGTCTTGATTTTTCTGCTTTAAATTTTTTAACTTTTGCAGAAAAAAAAAAGCGAGATGACTGTACATAGTGGGTACATTCAAATGACCTCTCCATAATCAGAAACCTTTTGGTGTATATATAATCAGAAAACTTTTGGTGTATATTTAAATTTAAAAAGGAGAGCCAGATTGATATCCTAAATTCTCATCATCCATCATTCTTTGCAGAAAGACCTCTTCCCAGAGACAGCTGGCAGGCTGACTGCCTTCCCTCCGAAAATAAGCAGCGTGGGTGAGATCGCACATAATCTTTTGGCCTGGTGCTGATACATAACCCGAAGATGCCTGTAATTTTTTGGAGTGTGATTGGTGTCACATTGAGTGAAAAATGAGACCTCATGGCGAGCTGAGGATCCTCCGTGACACAGAGCTGATCTGTGAATAAAGCCAGCAGAATCACTTCCTTCCCCAGCATGGGGCCTGTCCCCCTCACAGCCCCCAGGCATGCTCCTCCTCCTGCAGCCCTGGCTCCATGACTCATTAAAACTGGGAGGACTTCAAATATCTGGGTCAGATCTTCCTGAAAGTCAGAGTAGGAGGGTGAGACCGTACCTCTGGTGAGTGTCCTGGGTGGTGGCAGCAATTCATCCCCAGATAAGATTCAGTTGAGAGAAATTAATGGATTGTTAATAAAAAATATGGTCCAGCTTTGAAGAAGAGACTGATTTTTTTTTTTTTTGCCACTCCCAGTGTCCCACTGGGAAAACTGCCCAAACTCTCCAGCTTGTGTTTGCCCAGGCAGCACACAAGCTCTGCCTGCCTCACGGGGATGAAGTGTTTGCAACAGGTTTTTTGCATTTTCAGATGAAAAAGCCTTAATCAGTATAACATATTTCCTAAAAGAAGAAGAAAATAGATGTGATTCATGCTTTCAGGCACACATCTACTTAAATATTTAGCCAGCATACATCAGCTACAATCATCATGGTGATTTCCTCAAAATTAAAAAAAAAGAAGAGGAGGGAAGAACAGGCACTCCCAACTGTCCCTGAATTAAAAAAATAGTGTCATTTTTTTTGGCACTGTCATTAGTTTCATTTCTCTCCTCTCCATCTCCCCTAGAAATTATTAAATCATTAAAATGATTTAAAAAATAGCAAAGCAGATGTCTGGCCTGTTTGATCTCAAGCCTGAATATGGAAGAAAAAGGAGTCAAGACTTTGATTATGGGGAAAAAAAAGTAGAACAGAGGAAAAAAACTGTAACAAGAAACTCATGAAGAAGAAGATTTGGCTTTGATCTCCGCACTGCACTGGTTTTGCCAAATGGGGGTCTCTGCTGAGCAAAGCTGGGCTGTTGTGCGACTGCTTCGTAGGATCAGAGGGGCAACACTTTACGCCATCTGCTCAAAGGCAAACAAGTCACTCCAAGCGAGATTTCCATCCTTTGGGCATGAGAAACCAAGCAAAATACGGATTTGATGTTTGCAGAATGAAGGTAGACGTCAAATCTTGGATGCTGTTTGGACTTCTGCACAACTAGCCTCCTTCAGCTGAAGGAGACTGACTACCAGGCTGCAGTCTTGGCTTGCTCAATAGTTTTAGTTCCTTATTTGTAAAACCTCCTCTTTCCCTGCTTCAGGGAATCCAGACGGAAGGAAATGGCCATTAGAAATCAGAGCAATGGCAGCAAAGAACATTAGCAGGCATACAAAGCTAACCTGCTCACACTGCTCCTGGTGACTTTCAACAGTAGAGAATATACTGGGAAGAAGAAGGGATCATTTCTCATGTGCTCACTTCTAACACAGTCTCTAGGTGTGTTGCAGGGAGATTGAGATTTCAACCATTTACATTTTCACCAGATCTCCATTGGTCCTTTGCCTTTGTGGACTTGCCATTTATTAAATCATTCTTAATGACTGCTTGAATTGCTTTCTAGCTCGAAGAAAAATGACAAAATGGTGAAGGTGGCCTGAGAGCAGGACATATTACATTCTACAAGAATTTGGCAGCTCTGATAAAAATATGAAGTGCTACCATGGTGTGTTTGGGATTGCAATTTCCTCCAAACTCAAAGCACCATCAATGCACTCCAGTCCTTTCCTTAGTGAGATGGAGGGACTCTGTCCAGAAAGACAGAACAGGAGCTATCTCCAGGACCTGGTTTTGTTTGTCTGAGAATCAGAGAAGACTGTAGTGAAAACTGTTCAGTCTTGCTTACCACACCTACTCCTTCCTGAGCTGTGAGTTTTACCTGCTACATGCAGATTTCTCCCAGGTGGGTCAGGCCCAGAGCCCCCCAATTCTGAGAGCCCAGCTCAGGTGTTTTGGAAGCAGAAAGAAGACTGACAAAATGTGGAGGTGGGGGAAATCTGCGCCACACAGATCCTGCCTGAATTACTGGCAGTGATGGACCCAAGCTGTCAGGCATGTATCTTCACATGTCTTCCAGGCATCTTTTAGGATTAAGCATTCTAAAGTCTACCTGGCTGAAAACAATGGATTCATTCTTTTTGTCAGTGCAGCTCTGGGGGACTGAGGAAGCTGCTGCAATGTCTTGGGCACCAACACCCAACGGAACTTGTTTCTGACAGCAAACCCCTTGTTTCTGACAGCAAATAGTGGGTGGTGACTGTAGACTAACGAGCTGCAGGTGTCTGCATCCATGTAGGGCTCCTGGAGAGAAATTCCTCTTTTCAAACACTTGTGTGGAGCCAGTTTCCAGGAGATGATGCTATGCGAGAGTGATCCTCCTGCAGGATCTCTATTATCCAAAGTGTTCTGCCCTTCAGGTGTTGGATGCAAACAGCTTTTCACCAGCTATCCCACAGCTGTGGCTGCCTCTCTGCCTGTTGGAAAATTTGCCCTTAAGAGTTTGAATGAGAACAGACCTGTCCTGAAAATCTGCCACTTGGAGTATACCAGGCATCTAATTTTCCAACTGGAAAAGTGTTTTACGTTAGCCCTGCTGATGAAAATTAATTGAAGACACATGTTCACAAGGCCCAGAGGACATCTGTGTAAGCATTCAGCAAGAAGATCAAGACTAACTCACACCAAGAAGCCATGTGCTTAACCGGCATCACCTGTACTGCTGACTGCAGACACTCAGAAGGTGGCCTTGGGGTGCCAGGACACCCACCTTTCATCTTACCCATGCAGGGAACAGCCCTGACTGTCCTCAGTTATGTTTTCAGCCGTCACCTCCATCGAGATGCAGACACCCCAGAGCAGACAGTGGCATTTGCTGAATGGCAGGAGCAGCCACTGATCAGAGAGGGAGCCTGGACCTACTGGAACAGGCAATGGGATGGGCAGAATTGAATAGCGGTAAGCTAATGCAGAATAGGAGCAAAGCAGACAATAGTTTAAGCTACATGGAGCTGTATCAGCTGGGAGGCGTTACCAGGCTCGATGTGGGGTGTGGTGAGAATTTCAGAGGGATGACACACGGCAGCCTGCTCCCTGTCTTCTGACTGCCTGCCTAAGCCACGTGCCCTGAGAAGTCAGCTGCAGCTGGGAGGGTCCTACAGCTCTGCATCATCTGGGGAGTGTAGATACCCCCTGCAAGGTGGCAGCCACGTGAAGGGCCCTTCCAGAAGGTCAGAGCAGGCACAGATGGAAAATGGCCTTTTTTTAGCTTGGAAAGCTTTCCTTTAGGGTGGATCTAGCATAAAGGTGGGCTTCTCTCCACCCTCCTTTCCAAAACAAGACAGCAAACAGAACAAAACTAAACCAAGAAAGCCTCAATCATACCTGGTCAAACAGAACATTTTAACTCATTCACTCATTCAAAAATAATAAATTCAGCACTTCAGAGTGGAACAGGAGTTCAACACAATACACAGAACTTTCTCAATTCAAAGTGTGTGTGTTATATTCTTTTTTTGCTTTTATTCTCCATCTTTCTTTCCTCCCGAATTGCCCAATGAATATGATCCGAGTTCATAAACAGCTCCAGCCTCTGTGAGCTTGGCCACGCTGCCTTTCCACTGAACCAACCACCAACTCATGATGCCAACCAGCGTTACTGCTGCTGCTGCTGAGAAAAGGGGTCTTCTTATGTTTCACCAGCACTTCTGACACTGTCTGGGAAGTTTGCTCACTAGCAATGAGCTGTCCAAAGTGAGAACAAATTTTTCAAATCTGGAGGTCCCAAACTGGACCTTTGGTAGAGTTTTGGGCAGTTGAAGAGAACATCCTACAGCTGAGGCTGCGAGAGTGGACAAGCCAGCACCAGTAAGCTGCTGCAGCCTTGGTCCTGCCAGTGGGTGCTTCCCATGAAGGGACAGAGTGGGTAGCAAATATGGAGTTTGCCTCATCAAGGCTCACCAGAGTTCATCTGGAAGCCTCCTTGAGCAGTCCAAGGGACCTGTCTACTTCGAATTACTTTGCACATGAAGTTAAAGCAAGTAAAATCCAAGTGTCAATTTAAACCACGGTTGATCAAAGCACACAAACACAAGGCAGCATTACTCCAAGCTAGGAATTTACCCCGCTGTCAAGTGTCTCCCCAGCACCTCTCCCAGGCACTGTGATCTTTCTGTTGTTGTCACCAGCCAAGAGCCAGTGCGTGTAGGGGATCTTCCAGTGACGGCACATTCAGCACACACCAGTGCTTGGAGCAGAAGTGAGTCTAAAAATGGGGAAGGCAGGGAGGGAGTGCTGCATCCCACAGCCCTTCTTGCCCCTCAGGCAGCAGGAGCAGCAATCCCTCCACTTGCTGCTGTGGGGAACATGTGTTGCACAGACATGGCTGAAAAATGTAGTGAGTACTCATCCAAAAACTCAGTGCAGAATGTACTGCTTTAAAACTGAGATTTGAAAAAAATACTTTCATTGCTTGAAAAGCTCCTAGCCCCAAAACGAGAATTATTGCTCAGTTTTTGCAAAAGAAAGCAGTAAAAGCATCAAATCCCAAATGTAGGCTTTATCCAACTATGTTTGAATAGAAAATGCTTTTCACTCTCCTGTCTGTTTAGATGTTGAAAATGCCTGGTCTTGCTCACTGACAAAACTTCACCTCATGGACCACCTCTCACTTCCAAGGAAAACAGCACTGGATGCTCTGCCAGGGAGTATCTTTGCACCTCTGACTCCTGTGGATTTTGCCACTGGCTTTAAGAGGAGCAAGACCCAGCTCAGCACCCCCAACACAAGCCATTGGGAACCAGTTTTCTTGGCATCTCGCTTCCTCACTTGTTAGAGATTAAGGAGGAGAGGCATTTGAAGCTGTGGGCCAGTGTGATGAGCTGGGACTGTCTCTGGGGTACAGGCGGGAGGGGCTGGAGGGAGCCTCAAGGAGGGAACCCATCTCCACAGCACAGCGGGGAGACAGCAGTGGTGCCCCTTCCAGCTCTGTGTCCCACAGCACAAAACTACCCACTTCTCCCAGGGGTTTGTACTCCAGCTTCATCTTCATAAGCCTCCTCAGATTGCAGGAGGCACCTCTGCCCTGGGGCCATGGGCAGCACAGCCCTTACTCTGGAAAGGAAAGCCCTTAGCTGCCAGCTGGTCTAATTCATGAGAGCCTGCATGTCACACCACAAAGCTGCTGCTTGGAGGCCTGTTTAATACCCTTACATCAACAGCTTCCTCCTGGTTCTCACAGATGTGAGTGATATAAATGCAGCCCAGCCCATGGCACAAGAGTGTGTTCTTGACCAGAGCAGCTTCAAGTGGTCTCCCAAAGCAGAGATAAAGCCTGAACCACTTGGACCTCATAGCTGGACCAAAGCCATGAACAGCTTTGAGAGGACCTCAATATTGATGCTTGCAGCTGGGCCAAAAGCATTCTGGCAACAGTCCTGGCCCTGTCCCAAGCAGCACCTTCCTCAGGCAAGTCCAAGGGGTCTGGGGTGACATCCCTGCTATCTTTGATGGGGTGTCCGGGGGTGCATCACAGGCTGCATGGGAAGCAGTGTTTGGGGCTGCCAGGGTGATCCTCCCCTCCACTGTGCTGGCCTCCCTTTGGGACTGGAAAGTGAAAACCAGGTCTCTCTGTCCATCTGCTCCTTCTCCTTCTTCATATTCTAGTGTCCATTCCACTGCTAAAGGTGGTATCTGAGCCTTCTTCAGAGCTGAAGTAGAGGCACATGAAAGCTGAGTTATGGAGAGACTCCTGACAGGCTGGCAGCAATCTCAGTGACTCACTAACTTGTGATTTCCTCTGTGGTGGTTTTCCAGCACAGCTGCTCCCGGCCGCGGCACATGGCGAGTGCTGGCAGAATGAGCACCGTGTCATTTCTCAGAAGGCCAGGCTAAGTGGGCAACCTGTGCATTGCTCATGCAGATCTCCACAACAAACTCCAGTAATTGCCTCAGAGGATAGCAGACCATAAATCTGGGCAGCCGCACATGTGAGGCACGCATGGTCTGGCTCCTGGAATCAAAGTGCGTGTGTTTTTGCTGTTTGCAGTGGCTGAATGTGTTTCTCATTCTGGATTCCCCTTCTCAGAGGAAACTCCCTCCATCCCCCTCACTTCTCTCATCCTCTTTATTGAGAGGACCTCAGGCACTCTGGAAACACGGGGAAAGGTTTACATGACTCCTGTGAGACATCTCGCAATTTCTTTGTGCCACTTGACACAGGAAGAAGATGCATACAGACTAATTTTCTACATAGAGCTTGTAGGAGATGCTGGGTGAAATAAATCCTAATTCTCTGGCTTCTCCCATATTTTTTTCTCTAAGTTTGAAATCATAGCATTTTTTTGTCCACAAACTCAATTATGAAACACCCAGACTGCCTGGGTTACAGGTTTATTTGCAAACCTGAAACTTGGCTCTAGAATCACAGACCTATTTTGTGCAAACTCAAGGCTAAGGTTTGAGTGAAAGAAGAAAGAAATCTTTTTCTCAACAACTCCATGAAGGAAAAAAAAAAAAAAGAAATTTAAAGAGGCTTTGTCAAACAAAACCTAACCTGGCCGGTCCAGGAGCCCCACACAAACGGGCATTGTACTCTGCTTAAGAAACCACAAGTCCAGTCTGTCAGACTGTGTCCTGTACTGCCAGTGTTCAAGAAAGCTGGACTCAGGTAGCCAAATAACCTGATGACTTCACGTCTGAGACCCGGGTAAAAACTATCTTCCTGCCTCCTTTCCCTTCCGTCTTCATTATGAAAGGGACTCAGCAGGACAGATCAGACTGCAAACACAGCTGGTAGGAGTGAGAGGGAACACAGAGTCAGGGAAGGAAGGTCGAGCACAAACCCAGCCAGTGGGACTGATCAGCAGTGGAACTGCAGCGGGGGTACCTGCTCACCCAAGAGAACGGTCAACTGTGAACATGGGGAGCAGGAGCAAGCAGAAAAAAAAAGCCTGGATGTTGAGATCAGCAACTGGAAGCACAAATGCATGAGGACGGCTCTGCCCTGTGGCAGAGCAGCTCAGCACTGATATACTGTAGTTCCCCAGTAGCCATCCCCGGTGTTCAGGATGCTGCTGTTCCTAGGAGAGCAGCCAGAGCAGGGTGCAGGCAGAGGGGAGCTGAGTGTGACTGCCTGGGCTGTTGCTCACAGCTGCCAGCAGCAGCAGCTTAGGGAGTACCACCTGTGCTCTCTGGAGGATGCCACCCTTATTTCTCTGGGAAATAACCTGCTAGGGTTTCCTGGCTTGACATGCTATTGTATTTCCCTCTCTCCCTGACATCTCTCACTGCCCAGTGTTCCAGCTCATACATTTAATCTGCCCTGAGAGTAGAGGGCACTGTTCTCAGATCTCCGAGCAAACATCAAGCAGGTAACTTAGCAGGGGCTTGCATTTCAGTGCTATATTAAGGAGCCTTGTCCCTTGAAAGCAAATCAGTGCCTGTTCCTCTTTGACAAGGAAACCAAACCCGTGCAAACAAGTGCAGCAGCTCAGATCCTGATGCAGCACGTGTGCACATCATCTGTATGGCATCCATACAGTCTTTTATTAGCATCTCAGGAACCTGCAGCATACAAAGGGCTGCCAGCATCAAGATTTCTCTCCAGCCCATTCCAAAGACATTCAAGCTAAACAAGTGATTTCCCAGAGCTGCACATTGCACGTGGTCAGGCCTCTCCCTGATGTGCTGGTTTTCCGTAACATAACTGAGACTTCAAGCCATGCTTTAAATAAAACAGCTGTTTTGGCCACTTACAAGAAGGCAGGGAATGTAGTCACACTTTTCCACCCATGGAAACCACATGAAAAGCTCTACAAGCAACTTTCCCCAGCATTCCCACTCTCTTTCTTACAGGCCAATCCCAAGAACATCTTGGCCAGAAAAAGATTTGCAGAGCTACGTGTCATAAATCCAGGGTTTCACTAACATTCACCAAAGGATTTTCTCTCTCCTAGGAGGCTGCCTAAATAATCCTTGATGTGAAGTTAGGGAACAAAAAAGACCAGGTCTTTATAGTCAACAGTATTTCTTTTTTGTCTCCCCCTGACGAAATTGTTAGCTGTATTTCCAAATCCCTCAGAGGAGGATTCCTCCTATCCCTGACTTTTCGTTCTTTCTATATTTTTCCCTTTTGTTTTCAGCTTTTCTTTAGTATTTTACTGCCGTCAAGCACAGCAGAGATACTGTTTCATCTGTAGCTATAATTGCCTCTCTGGTGTCCACAGGAGTCTGTTGATCCAGTCTAGTTTGCAGCCTGTGAAAAGTCCCCTGGAACAGAGCAGGACAAAACCTGCAGGTCATACAGGAACATTTTTAACAGTCTAAACAGCTAAACAGAAAACAAAGCCTTTTCTACCATGTTTTAGGAGAGACCTACAGCTTTAACAGGGGACTTCCATTTCCATGGATGAATTTGTAGGTTGTTTTAAAAATATTATAGAAAAGTAAGTACTTCCTGCCTAGAGATCACTGGAATTGAAAGCACTCCCACCACAAGGATTGCTCTTAAAACTGAGCAAACGCTGCACTGTGGAAGTGAAAATCAAGGATGGCTTGTTAAGTCTGGGACATTCAACAGGACTGAGGTTTGGGGCTGCAGCAAGACCTGCTGAGAAGTTCCTTTATCACAGCTCAGGTACGTCGGCTACACAAGACAGACCTGTGGTGCTACAGTAACCTCCAGAAATGTTGGGAGAAAGAACTGGGAGCACAGACAGGCTAGAGATGGACTTTCTGGGCTTGACAGAGTGGGAGCACAAGCCACCTGTTCAGCTGAGCAGCAGCGTGGCTCAAGAAGATGGGCTTGATCCCTGGGGGTTTGTCCGATGGCCTTGGAGGACCTTGGGATTTCCTCCAGGATGGGGAGCGGCTGGCAAACCTTTGCTGTGCCCTGGCTCAAAGCCTGGCTATTTCCACAGCCATTTGCTACCTTTGTAAAGGACCTGGATGGGCCCAGATGGCCTTGGGGACTTCATTTTGTACTGCACAGGAGGTGGGAAGGATGGCTTTTGTTCAGGCAACTGGGCTGGCCAAGGATGTGGGTCACACTGTGGCACTGGTGGGCTGCAGGTGGCTGTGCCCTCCCAGGTACCAGTTACCTCTCCCAAATCAGCCTCCTTGACACCTGTGCAAAACTCCCACAATTCCTTTGCTTTAACAAGGCCATTACAGATTAGTTTATTTACTTCATTATGCACCACTTGCCTTTTTCCTTGCTTTTGGGCTGCACTAGTCATTTTTCTCTCTCTGGATTAAAAAGATTTTTTTTCTGGTAGATGCAGTAAAATTGCATCTTGTTCCTGCTCTGTTATCCAGGCTTCCCATTTTCCATTAAGACTGTTTATCAGTTTTAATGGCTGTTCCTTTCTCTCCTCACAATAGGATGGATGAGGAGTACTGCCATATCCCGAGCAACCAGAAACCCTCCTCTCAGAGCTGTTCCTGAACTGGGGCTCTTCAGTAGCTGCCACACTGTGATTGCTGCTCTATGTCAGCTCATTTACTCCCTCTTACCCCTTTTCCCACAGCACAGCAGTGCTCTTGCTATCTCTAGTAATACAAGCAGGGCTAAACCCCTTCCTTTTTTACCCCAAATTGGTATTACACAAAGCCGATTTCATGTTTGGAGGCAAGACTCTTATTCCTCTCCTCATATTTAAGCTCAGCTGTGAGAAAAGCCTGTAGAAGTGTGACAGCAGTCAGAGTCACATCCCCTTCAGCAAACCTGGCTCCAGTGTGGTCTCAAGCAGCGGTCAGCCCCCTGCAGTGAGCTGCTCTGCCAGGGCTGGCTTAAAGGATAGACCAAGCAGGCGTCTACCCACCCCCAGGAAACTCTTGAGCTGCTAAAAAGCAAGCTTGCTGAAGTAAAAATATTTATTCTCAATTTCCTGTTAAATTTGGCAGGAACAATGAATTTTTTCTTATAGTATTTTATTAGGAGATAGGGATTTAATGGGAAAACCCAGCAAAACATAATCTGCCTCCCCAGCAAACAGGTTGAGTCCGGGGCCACATTTCCCTCTCACAGCTTTAACAAGGACACAACCCTCAGGTTTACCCTTGGACACTATGGAGAAACCTCTGATCCGATGGCTTGGAGGCACAATTCCACAGCCAACAGGACCTTAGCAACAAGCCCCTTGAAAATACCTTGAGGAATGGCATTTAGGGAAACCAACTGCCTCTGGCGAGAGTGGCTGCAGCGCTAAGGTCACCACGTAAGCCGACTTGCCTGGCACTGTTCTGGTCCTTGCCAAGTGAGTCAGACTCAGCCAAGCTTTCAGACAGCAGCATAAATGCAGTCCTGAAACAGCCTCTGGCTTGCAGCAGGCAAAGAGGGCAAAACATAGGGTCTTCTTTTCTAGTTGGAAAAAAAGCTAGAGCTAAATACCTTCATGGTACTGCAACAGAATTGGTATTTCTTTTCCCAACTTTCCTTTAAATCACCAGAATCAAGTTAAAACAGGAATGTGCAGCAGTGACCTGAGCATGACAATGAACACTGGGGACCTCCCCACTTAGGCTTGGTTGTAAACCTAGTGCTTTGTATGAGATATTACAGTGTGATTCATCACAGGGTAATTAGGCTTTAATCTAGCTGCAGATTTAGCCACTCAATGGTTAAACCTGTCCCGGTTGCTGAAGACTTCCTAATGAGAGAGGTACCGGTATTTTGTCAGAACATTTAAGTCCTATATCAAGTTATTAACATGAAATGAAGGTTAGTTTCTAACACTGGGGAACAATATAAAACGATCTGCATTCATTTTGCATTGGGCAGCATAAAAGCCATCACACTTACCATGTCACCACCTTGCAGGATGGATCAGATGAGCACAGGCACTTCAGGTACCCTCCCCCGGACACAGTTCATCTCAGGAAAGCTTTTGACAGCTCCCTGCAACCTCTTTTCACCCAAGTACATCCCTTCCCCAAACCTATCTCCTCAGAACCTTTTCTCTAGAAGCACACGATTATTTGCAGGATGAGAGGACAATGAGCTAGAGGCTCTGTATCTCCAGAGACACCTATGAGTCAGTCCTAGACCAGACGCCACCCACATAGGTTTATCTCCATTTTCTCTTTGGAGCCTCTCATTAAAGTTAATCACTTTTCTGCTGCCCTGAGTCTGATCTCAGAGACTCTTCTCTCACCTCCCTTTTTTTTCCTCATCCCTAACACAGAAGCTTCTGGACCGCAACCAAGGCCAGAAAGTTCACATTCCCAGAAGACCTCCCCACCTCAAAAGCACCATGTCTCCCTTCCATGGCAGCAAGCCAGGCTGCTTCCTCCTATTCCCTGCCCCATCACCTTTTATAGCCAGGACAACTGCGTAACTCACCCTTCTCTGGTGAGATCAACTGCCTTTAAGGTGTCGCACCAGTGGGCCTTATTCACCAGTTTTGCAGTCCCTCCTCTTGGTTTAAACACAGCTGTTCACACCAGGCACAGCTGAAGGCCAGTGAGATCTGTGTGTCCTGGCCCAACACCAAGCAAACCAAGAGCACTGTGTGTCTGTGAACAGTCACTGTGCAGGAGCTCACCCTGCTTGCACCATGCAGTTTTCCTGCACTAAGGGCAAGATTGTTATTGCCCTCCTCAAGATCCTACCTTTTATTTCAGCATGCAGAGGATGAATGCACTGACTACAGAGCCCTTTTAGCAAGCAGCCATACAGATACTGTGGATCCCAGAGGAAATTTTTGGAGCATTAGCAGATGGGGGAAAAAAAGGGACTTGCAAGGAACCAGGATTCACTTGGGAAATACACACCCATCCCTCTGGCAGCTCAGGGGTTGTCAAGTGCAAGCTCTCTCCATTACCAGGAAAGCAGCTGTCTTGTGCTCAAGGGAGGAGCTCCTACAGCTACCTGTGAGCTTTCCACTGCCCACTGGGGAAAGCAGTCAGGGCTTTGCATACAGCAGGCAAACCCATCACTAGGCTCTCTCCTGAATTTCCAGCTGGCACGGCCTGAGCCAACATAACCCCGTTCCCCAGAGCATTGTGTCTCTGTGGGCAGACCTGCAAGGTCAGGCTGTGCCACCCCTTGCTGGTGGCAGTCCTGCCCCTGGGGTCTGGCTCCAGCAAGGCTTCTGTGCCCTGGGGTGCCACTGCCCATGGAGTCAGGGAGGAATTTTTCACCTTTACTTAGTTTGCTGGAAACCAATTGTGAATACAATGGAAAGTTTCGTGCTGTGCAAAAAAACTCCTTCCCATAAAGCAAACATCAGCAGATGGAAAGTTTTCATCCTGTCTAATGCCAGAGCTGGGAAAGCAGGGCTGCACAGCCACACCAGGAAAGAAAACCCTGCAAATTGCTGTGTCCAGAATGCAAGGGAGAGGAGACAGTTATATGGGAAGCAAATAAGTGTGGTGGACAGAGACCACCCTGCAAAAGTCCCATTTACAGTTATTGCCCAGTACACCCCAGTATGCAGTCCAAAGTGCAGGTCTTGGTCTGTGTGACCTGCACAGGCTGATAACATGCCTCAATTTGAAAGGACCCCCCCCCCTTTTCAACTCCATCGATTTTGTTTATTTAATGGCTTCAAAGACACTTGTGCTAACGGGGCTAAATCTTACCTGGTGAACAAGATAACCATCACTGTGCACCAAAGCCTGCAGCTAAGTCAATATTGACGGAGCTGCCCTGGCTGCATCCTGCCTGGCTGGGACTCCCAGGTGTGCAGCAAGGTCCTCCTCAGGGAACTGCTCAGGTGGGGACCAACAGAGATTAAAAACAGGAGCTGCAGAGCGTGTTAGACAGGAACAGTGAGAGCAACATGGGGTTTCACAGTTCCTCAGACACAAGCAGTTCTGTTGGCTACAAACAAATAGGAGAAGTTGTGCATGTAAATCACTTTCAGACCAATGTATGCATTATTGATTTTAATAATTAGATGCAAATGGGAGAGCCATCCAGTAATTATTCCCATGCTCCAAGAAAACACACATAAGCCATAGGACACAACAACTCTGCTGATGGAAACAATTTGTAGCTTTACTTTCTGTCTCATGCTATTTTTCACTTGCTCCTCTATCCCAAACACATGTTCATCTTCTAAGTGCCCTGAGGCTTTCTGTGCAGAACTCCCAGGCAGAAAGGCCAGTCCCTAGGGGTGCAGACAGTCCCACTGGAGCCAGCATCAGGCCCCAACTGACCATCATGCCTGGCTGGTTCACCCCTCCCTAGTCACTCACAGCACACTGCTCACAGTGGTCCTGCAGCACGCTGGAAATACTCCCCCTGGGTCAAACATGAGTCAACTAGAGGCAGGAGGTCAGCTGAACCCCAGCTCTCTGAAAAGTATGCTGTGTTGTGCAGGGGTCTCATGAAATGCTGTAAAGGAAAGGCAATGTCGGGTGGTTTAAGTGAGCAATCACATACTGCAAACAGCAAGCTTCCAAAAAAGCAGCTGCTACAAATAGTTTGCAAGCAGCTTCTGCACTGAAACAGCACTTGAGCAGTCCCAAATGACAAATGTTGAAAGGAAAAGTCAGTTCAAAGAGAAAAACTGGTCCTCCCACAGGAAAAAACCCTTGAGGGGAAAGAGAGATAAAGATCACAAACAATTAAAGAGCAATGGTTATTGAATATACTACCCCTGTGATTAGAGCTCCTGAATCTGTTTATCAGGAGTGGGATGGGTGCAATGAATACTGCATAGCCAGAAGCACCCAAATTGTTGATGAATCATGAACTGTTCTGTCAAAACAGAGCTTGTCTACAAATGGAAATCCCAGTGTCCTAGCACTACTGGCTGCTCCAAACAGGAAACCTTTAGTGTGAATTTCATGGTAAACATCTACCCTCAGCATTTAGTTTTGCCCTTCAGAGTTAAGACAGGAGAAGTGAGTTTGTTCAGCCAGAGCCTTTCCCGAGTCCACCACAGAGAACAGGATTTGTGATGAGATTGGTTTTTAGGCTGGACTGAATGGTTAACCAGTCTGATTAATAAATGCCAGAAGGAGGAAATAACAGGCAAGTTAAACAGAGGAAAAAAATGTCCCCGTACATGGCTATAGAAAAAGTTTACAAGAATTCTGTGCCTTGTGGACAATTCTCCCCAACTCTTGTTTAACAGTTTTAGAACAGGTAATTGCAGCATCTTTCCAGTAGGTTTTCCATGTCACCATGTTCCTAAAGGTTCCCAGCCATTTCCTTCTCTCTCCTCAATTCCTGGTGGAAATGAAAGATGGGACACATGCCAGCTGGCAAGAGTTCTTACTCTAGCAGTATTATCTGATGAAGGGTGGTTGGTTATATAACATTTCTTTTGTTTCATGGGAAAGTATTCTATTTTTATCCATTTATTGTTGAAATTTAAAATTTTTAAAAATGATTTCTCAGCTTCTCATAGGAAGTGCCTGCCATTTTCCAGCTGTGGCAGAACAGAGGTACCCATTGGTACCTTGTTTGGGTTTGTAAGGAGCTGAAGAGCTGTGTGCTGCAGAAAGGAGAGGTGATTCTAGGTATATGCAAAAAACCCCCAAACACTAAAACAGCGGCACATCCGGTGGATGGAGGTTTGGGGGAAGCTTTTAATTCCTGAGATCCACACTAACCCATCTGCTGCCCTTATGTGAGGATGTATTTGAGTATTTAGATAGTAAAACCTCTGTTCCTCATGCTTGGGAATGGAGTTCCAAACTGTTACACAGAGCATGTCTGCAGTGAAGCAGGCTACAGGATTATGTGGAGATGCAGGTATAGTCATGATGCTGTCAAACTCTCTAGCTCAGATACCATCAGGGGCAGGTGAAAGTCCTTGTGGGCCATCTGTCCTGTCATTACCTTGCATTTCGGGAGCACTGTGCTGTGCTCTGCACCACAGTGACAAGCCCAATAACGGCAGTTCCGAATTTCAAGTGATCCAGTGTATTCACACCTGTGGCCATCACAGCACTGCCTACAGCAGAGAGCATAAAGGTCTAGTGACACTGTTAATTGGGTTAAAGTCATGCAGGCATGTAGTGACTTAGTCCTTACAAATATATACTGGCTTTCAATTTATATCTGTGTCTATATAAAAATCTATATCTATATATATCTATAAAAAAAGCTGGAAAAACAAGAGAATAACATGAAACCGAGCCCGTTCCTGCTAGAATTCCTGGTGAGTTGAGACTAGTGGAAAAGTGAAAACATGCTTCATAAAACGGTAAAAATGTCTACTATTTCTAGATATTTTTCTCCCCACGCTGCCTACTTCAGCCTTCTCTCCCAGGCCAGACTAACAGATGGCTTCTGGCTGATTGTACCCACAGAGATACTGAAACCGATGAACCAAAGAAAAGCCAGTGGGAAGTAATTCTGGGACTCTGTGGTCTATTTCTGCTACACAAAAGCCTATTGCTCCAGCTCCGTCCTTAACACAAACACAGCATGTCCCATCCCTGCATCCAGCAGCTGCCACGTGCTCTCCCACACAGAGGATGATGGCTTGTGCCCGGCGGGCACTGGGGGGACAGGCTCCTAGCTGGGAAAGGCTCAATAAGGCTCTTGTCTTATTCAGGCTTGTGGTCTATTGCATCCTGGAGCTCTGGAGCCCTCTGCTCATCCTGACACAAACCTGGGAATGAAAAAGATGACAACACACAGGAAATTTTTCTGTGTGAGCAGAAAGGATGTGGGGATTATACTGTGCTCTTCCAGCTCAGAGACAGCTGCTAGAAAGGAAAGGATGGAAACTGTTTAAGAACAGTTCTTTACTGAGGCCCGAAATAACAATAAACTCAACAGTAAAGTCAAAAGCTGGGTGTTTAATGGGGAGATGACACTGACCTTTACTACTGCTGAAAAAAGTAAATAGGAAAGCTGCTGAATAATATGTTCGGTGATTCTTTTTCTTCAGGTATGTGAACAGCTTTTGATTTATTTTCATTTATCTATTTGAAATATTTCTGTAGTCTGATTGAGCCTTTGTTTGGAAACAGTTTTTCAAGCTCAATGCAAACATTAGATATTCAAAATTGGAGTAGCTTGATTATGTTGGATTGGGCATATAAATAAGGTGTCATGATTTCTTTGGCCAAATGAATGCAAATCTTGGAAACACTTCAAATTATCTTTTTTATAGGTTTCAAACTCACTTTAGGTAAACATTTGCTAATGACTTCAAACTGACCATGCCAGTAAGCTCATTTGCTAAAAATGCAACAGAAAACGAATACAAAAGGATTGCAGGTGCTGCAGTCAGGTAAAATGCAGACCCAAGGAGGCTATGACACCAAGGAGAGTTCTGTCTGGCAATACAAAAGTTCAGAGTGTCCTTTCAACAGCACTCCTCATTTCCTTAGCCTGCCATTGCTACAACGTGCTGAAATCTGCAGCATGACTGTGAGTCACATGGCTCTGAGCACTGTGCAACTCTATCATCACAGGCTGTTATCACTTTGGATGTATCAAGTAGCACTGAAAATGCACGGGGCTTGAGACAGGAAGGTAGTCCTCCATCACTGTGCTCATGAACTCATCTGTTCTTTCTAACAAATTAATCCAAAGTATTAGTCCCTCTTGCCAAAGTATTGATCTGCCTGGCTACTGGGGACACATGTGTGCCTGGAAGCACCAGCTCCAGTCCTGCAGCTGTGCCTGGATGTCACCGTGCAGGCTGCAGCTCTTCCATGTCAGCCAGAAATATTGCTGACTGTAGCTACAGACACCTTGCCTGCCTTTCATTTCAGTGCACAGCACCCACCTCACTAATGCTCCACATCACTGCACCCCTCAGTCCTACGGCTGAACAGGACCCACACCAGAAATGAGCCAAGGGTTGCAGAGATAGTCATAGACTGAATGAACATTTTACATTTTCAGCCTTAAAGTTCATTTGTGCCAAAGTTCTCTTGAGTTTCTTTTCCATAAGCGCTGTTTGCTCTCCATTTCCTGACTTCAAGGGAAGGTAGAGAAGTCATGCAAACACAATATCACAGGATCCACTACTCTCATACAGTGCTGCAGCTCTTTCCATAAACACTAAAAAAATCATGGACAAGCTACAGAAACTTTCCAGTGTCAGAAAATAAAGGGGCAAAGCTCAAGAGCAAAATCTCCGAAGGAAAAAAGCCTGTCCTCCTCAGAGCCTCCATCCTATACTGCCCATGCCCTCCACAACCCCTCAGTCCCTGACCCAGCCGCTGAGCACAGCACTGCCAGGGAGGACAGTCCTGCATAACACAGGGGCTGTAGTCTGATCACAGGCTGTCATCCCTTATGCAGGAAGGTGATGCTCAGAGCCTAGATGGCTCAGTTCATACAGCCCCTGGCTGGCTCTTAGTCACACACAGGGCCAGACACACCAGGGAGAGGAGCAGTAGGTGCAGCAAAGGCCACATTCGCAGTAAAATCTTCCAAGTGCACATTTTATCTCTCAGTCATAACATCAAGCTCCTTTCCTTAGACATCTACTTTTTTTTTTTCCAGTCTATCTGTAAAAACATGAAGTCTTGTTTCTGTGTGGAAAAGAAAGCACACAGAGCCTGATATTTAAAGTGTAAAACATGTTGGTTTAATCCTGTCAGGATTTTAATGTAGATTATATAGGGACAGGCAATGACCAGAGGGAGGGAGAGAGGTGTAAATAATCTAGAGGAGTGTGGACTTGTTGGCAGGGTGGATTTATGTCCTGTGTTAATAAAGTGTCCTTTCATCTCTGGAACCTGGGCTCAGAAGCCAGTCTAGACAGGAATTAATGGGGCTCCTTCTCCACTTACAGATCTCAAGGTTTCCCAACGCTGAGAGCTCAATCAACCATGGATTCTGTTTTTTGCAGTGAGCTTTTAAACACGAGCTCTGATCATTCACTGAAGAGGGTCTGCTGCTAGGCCAGGAGACAAATTAAATTCACTTACTACAGCATTTTTTATGTGTTTGCCACACTGAGATGAAGCCAAGCAATTGTGAGCCTGTTGTAAAGAGATGGACTAGAGCATACCAAGAAAATACTAGTGTGCGTTGGTGTGGACCAGAACTTAGCTCTGCCTGGAAACCACAGCTAGGAACAGGAGTTACTCAAGGCAATACAGCACTAGGGCCTGCAGATGCTGCGTTGTGTGAAGCCTCCAGCAGTGAAAGAAAATTGCTGACTTCTTTTCTGCTTGCAGTGAAGCTTCCCTTCTGTTTATTTGTCCCCCTTAGGGGTCCAAAAGTGTAGGTGGGGATGGAGCATTCAAAAGCATTTCTCGGTAAAGGATCTGGAATTTCACTGGACTGTGCAGTCAAGAGAAGCAAGGAAAGCTATGAGCAAAAATGTACATGCCCAGTGTGATTTAAAGTATTTAAAGCAAAATTCTTTGGAGAAAGGTTTGTTAAGGATTATGATTTCTTGAACTCTTCAATTTCTTTTCCTGGGAAAAGGGTACATCCTAAACTCTCCTCTCCAGCTATTTACAAGGACTCCCAGATGCAGAGACATTCAGCTCCTAATTTTACATTTGTTTAATTTTCAACAACGGGAGACAGGGAGCAGCAGGATGCACTGCCAGCTATTAAGGAGCCCTTTTGTTATGCAAAATTTGCATCTTGTCTAAGTATAAGGCCTTAAATGAGTAAAGACAGAGCCAGTTAAAGAAAAGGACTTAGAAGAAAGAACAAAGTGGTCTCCAAAGGCACAGCAAGAGGTAAGAGCGCACTGTATGCAGTGATGGACTTTGTGATAGGTTCTCTTACCAGGGTATTTCTTCTACAGACATTTGGACAGTACATTTGGAAGTGGTCAAAGAACTTCCTTCTGGGATCTCAATAGCTGCCAACTAGGCAGAAGGACTGTGCAATTTGTAAACTCTTAAATTAAGATATACAAAAGTCACAGGCAATATATAAGCAGTCCTCTGCATGATATTTTATTCTGTTTTTAAAGTTTAGCACTTAGATGGAAAAAACATTGATGTCTCTTAGTGATAGTTGCCCTGGGCTGCTGCACCATGCCCAGGGCAGCAGGAACCCTCTCCTTCCTTCTCCTCTCTTCTGCAGGGTCAGTTTGTTACCAAAGCTCACAGCACTGCTCCATGATGATCCCATGCTTATGGAAGAAAGGGTGGCGGAAGCTTTGTATTTGAGGAATGATGGCTGCAGGACCATGGATGATATGCTCACCTCCATTCATTAGATAGCAATTGCCCTCTTTGCCCCAGCCTGGGAATCTCCTGGGACTGCCTTGCAAAGCAGGAGCCACTGCCAGAGAACATGATTTAAATGAGCTCCAGGCCAAAATGGAAGATAATTCCTGCCCTGCTGAAAGGCAAGGTTTCCTCTCTGTGCAAGAACTAGCTGTGAGACCTTGGGAGAGGAAGCATCCAGGCTCAGCTAGGCTCCTTTAAGGATTATACACTTTCTGCCACCTGCTGAGCTGTGCTATGCAGGGTGGGACTCCTCAGCTACAGCAAGGAGCGTCACAGGGGTTAGAAGTAAGGAAGGGTGTGGAAAAAGATCAAGGGTTTCTTTGTCACGCAGGGTTTTGAGCATTAGTAGAATTCATTAGTGGAGTCTGATAATAAAGAGCAGTAATAAAGTGCATTAGGCCACCTCTGTGCCTCCAGAGCTGTGCAAAGCCAGCCTGCAGCAGGGCACAGCTTCAGGCTCTCAGCTCATCTCTCAATCTGCAGCCAGAGCACAGCAGTAGCAGGGGAGATCCAAACTAGATGCAGCCTCTCAGCCTTAAGCAGAGCTAATGTCAACCAGTACAGCCCTGTTCTCCCAGCTGTGTTCCCCAAAGACATTCTCCTGGGTCAGCCATGCCTAAGCTGTAGCACGAAGCAGTGCAGGCAGTAATGCATGTGCAGGGTGAACTTTACCTCTCACTGCTTCAGTCCCAAACTTTTGTCGTCTCCATGGAGGCAGGCTGTGCTTCCTCCTGACAGATCCCACTGCACAGACAATTTATAAGCTGGTACAGTCTCTTCTGAGATTGTATCATGGATGTCCTTGGGTATTTCGGGCTCTGTGCTAGCCAGCTTTTGGTTCCCAGCTTCAATTATGCCCAGGGCTGGGTGCTGCAGTGTGGCAAGAGCAGAGCAAAGGTGACAACAGAGCTCTGTGGAACAGAGGAGAAATCCCCCATTATACACCCCTCCTAAGAGCTTATCCCCTCTCTGCTCACATGGCAATTTAAAACTTTCTACTCCCCGTAAGATAAGAAAGATACAGAGAAGTGAATGGCAGGCGGATGGAATTTCATGCGTTGGCACAGCTGTGCCCAGCACCCTGTGGGTGGCACAACTGACCATCTGTGTGCAGCTGATGAGGGTCTTGCTGTTACCCCCACACCACTTCACTGCTCTGCAGCCCTTTCCATCCTCTCAGGAAGATTCAATGCTGTCTTGGGGATGTGTCAATAAAGGACCAGCCTGCAAGGTCTGTATTTCCAACTCTTTTGGCACCTGCATTTGTTCTGTGCTGGGCAAGTGAAGCTGTCAGGGACAACACCTAAGGCACTTTTCCCCAGCACCACCTCTGCAGTTGTTGAGCCAGGTGGCTGCCACTGGCACATGCACACAAGGCAACAGTTCCCTTGTCATTGCCAATGACAAGGAGCTGTCACCTGCTAGTCCAGCACCACTGACACCTGTCCCCATCTGCCCCCACTGCCTGCAGCTCTGACATGGGCCGGGCATAGGACTGAGGGGCTGTGCTCTGGGGATGAGCCCTGTGCTGACTGGGGACAGGAGGGGCTGGGCTGGCCTTTCTAAGGAGAAGTTTGGGCTTATGGCCCTCCCAGACCACATGAGCAATTTGCACAACTGAGAAAGATGCTGCCCATTGTGAACCAAAAGGGACTGGCCTGAGCTCTTCCTCCCACCAGCACTGTCCCCTCCAGTGTCTTGCAGATGCTAATGGGCTGTGGGGGGAGGCTGCCTCCAGATTCAGGGATGCCTGCAGGGAATTTTCCTGGCTCCTTCAGCTCAGCTCTGACAAGCATTTATCAAACAAAACTCAGACCTATGAGTCCACAGTGCCTGCAGGTGTTTGGACTCCAGCTCCCGTGTCGGACCCAGCACTCCTGAGCTCTTGATGTAGTTGTAGGGAGGACAAGGAAAGATATGGATTGAAGAAATGTAAAAACATCTAAAACGCATGATAAAACTGGAGCTGGATGGGATGGATCCTACACCATAATAAGACAAACATGATCTGTGCCCTGGGAGCAAAACTAGCCTAGCAGGGGTGGCTGCTCTTCCCTAGGTTGGTCAGAGTCAGAAGTGAGATGAGCTGCAAAAGCCGTGATGCTCCATAAACCCTGTACACTCACAGCCCTCTACCCTATCAAGGTAAAGGGACCCAGGAGCAGAGGAATTCCAAGCCCACTTTCTTTAGAATCCCTTAACAGCCTTGGCACTTCAATCCCACTGCTGACTGCCCACTTGCCTTTGACGACAGTCAACACTGACTATCACTTTCAATCAAATGAAAGGTATCAGAGTCTGCCAGGGAGGGGTGGGTGCTCTCTGGGAGTGTCCTTCAGGCTTCACAGAGTGCCATTCCAGCGCTGGTGTGCTGCCTTGAGCACAGTATAATGACAGGGGAGAATCACAGCTCAGGGGAAGGGGATTTGGGTTATCTCTGGAGGGGGAGACACGATTAATATCAGTGTTTGGAAAAGGAGGGGGGAGCCATGGATCCACAGTGTGTAGGCAGCAGTGGAGTCTCCTCAGATGGACCCAGCTCCTTTGGTCCCAAAGAAACAACTATTTTGGGAGCTCAAACCAAAGTGAGTTAAAAATTATCATTAATCACTGACCCCTGTGATGCCGAAAGTGCTTCCTAAGGGAGGAGGTGTGTGCTTGAAACAAAAGCCTACAATTCCTTTCCAACAGTGATTAAATTGACAGAAGTTGTGCCCTGTAATGCAGCATTATGGAAATCAAGGCAAACAAGATTAACCCACATTGACAAGGCATTTATCCATGGCTAAGAAGAGACCCATGCCACAGCACCTCTGTCCCACAAATTTACACCAGCCCACAAGAGTCTAATCCCTCATGGCCTGTCAAGCTATTAGGCAAATCTCTGGCTCTCATTTGCCTAATCCAATAGCCCCCAGCTTCATAAGAAAGACCTCCTAGGGGGCCTTAACAACCATGTTTGTTAGGCCTTATATAAGTAAACAAAGCTCTTAAAGCCCAGCAGCTTCCTCTTCCATATGGGATCTCAACACCCTCTTAACCTGGAGATAAAACCAACCACACTCAGAAAAGGAGGATGTGTTTATAACAGGTCGCGTTCTGCCCCCACAATAAGCATCTGAAGGATTTTGCCATCACTAGCTCACATTTAACACTCACAGCAGAGTTGCCAGGTACCTGATTTCATCCCAGAGCCTTCATATCATCATGGATTTATTGCATAGCTGATGAAGTCACAGCGCTCATTCCGTGTTCTGCCAGCTTCAGTGGAGGAATAAGCAGTGTTAAAGCATCCTTTGAAGACCAAGATGTTTTGTGTCCTTGTGCGAGCATCACCAGGAGACCAAACACTTTCACAGGCTTGTACATCTGAATCTACAAATGCTTTCTTGGAAGCCCTCTAAATATTTTCTGAATCCCATTGGTGGCAGTGATACCTCTGACATTAAACAGAGTAGATGCATTCCCCAGTCCTCGAATTTTAGGACACCACCACCTCTGCTCTAGGGATATATGCCTCCCCAGTGCTTTGGCCAAAGATCCAAACTGTCTCAAGGCTCTCTGGATCTCCTGGAGCTGAGAGCTGCTCTTATCTCTGGCACATCACTAACAATGTCCTTGACAATATGGTTTGCTCCACAGACAGGTGAATCTTTAGGGAGGGTTCAGTCAGATGAATAGTTACTCAAGGCTTGGCTGCCTATGAATCTTAGCTAGGTCTCTGGGCATTTGGAAACTAAGCTGAAAAGATCACAGGAAAAGGTTTCCCAAGCGGCCTTCCCATACAGCTCAACTGAGCCTGGGGTCAGGAAGCCATAATCACATTTTCTCCCACTTTTTCCACAAAGTGCATTTGCAAAGGCAGAGCTGAGAGGGTAGATTTTTAAGGAGAAACACACGGCCAACAACACTGAGAGGTCCAGTGAACAGGAATGCTAGGACAAACACCTCTATTAAAGACAACCCATGGCCTGTTACTGACAGTTTGCCACTGCCTGCCCCGACCCTCGGCAATTCGGAGATGAGCAAGTTGCAGAAGTAGCAGAAGAACTCTGTGGCCACAGACAACACCTGAAGGAAAATGCAGGATGAGCCTTTGCCATGCTGTCAGTACTATCCCTCTCTATGAAACCATCGTGGTACTGTAGAGGAACAGAGGATTTGCACATAATTCCAGAGCTGTGCATGGGCTGGCAGATCCACAGGAACACAGAGTACTAATAGTCAAAGCCTGGCTGCCCTGGGATGATGGAGGTTGGGTGGTTGGGTCCTTACTGCTGTAGCTCATCTTTTACAAATAGCATCTCTCTAGGCACTCACACAACTCTGGGCAACACATGGAGAGTGAAAAAGCACTTCACTCTTCTACCATATGCATGGTAATTTCAAGGGAAAGGGCAAGTAAGCATTTTAACTTTTAAACATAAAAAGGCTCCAAGATGCTTTGCGGTCCTCCAGCCTTTGCCCCTGCCCAGTCTCCAAGGATGTAGGTATGAAACATTATGTGTTTTCAGCAGCCTGGAGTGGAGTTCCCTCAGAGACTGGTGGTGAGCAGGGACCTGATCCAGAACTGTAAATCCTTCATATCCACCAGTTGAGCAGCTGTTCAGGTTAGGTCTCATTTACATGCAAAGCAGTTCAGCCATCAGCAAGGATCTCTAATGATGTAAATCAGTCGTGTGTCATCCTAGCAATGAAAGTCAAGGGAGCCCTTATTTGCTTGAATCTAGCACATTTCAGCAAAAGTGCCATTTAGTAAAAAAAAGGAGATTTTTACTGTGGAGTATGTCCCACAACCCTCAGTCACTTTCCAGCTGAGATCACAGCTAAATCGCTTATCTTTACATTTTCATACAAATCTGATTATCCTTGAACAGCTAATTGTTTCATAAGTGCCACTTGGAAGCTATCCATTTCCAGCAGAAATAAAGAAATTACACTATAAAACTGTCTACCTTTGCCATGAGTCACTTTAGCACATAGGATGAATATTTGGCACTCTTCACTTTTTCAGATTAACTCACATATTTATTTTGGAAGAAAAAAAATGGACTGCTTTAATTCCTTTCCATCAGAATTCCTCATATTTGCTTAGCTTATTGAAACTTTTTTAAAAGACCTTACAGTATGTGGGTTATATAGTGACTGCTGATGGAGAAGACATTGACATCTCCTTTCATGTAAAAAAAAAAAAGCAGAAAAATTCTATGAGAGCATTTGATACTTTGTTGAGAGAGTCAGTAAACCCTACAGCTTATGTCACCTGCCATGAAGAAAGGTTTCATCTCTTTGGCTGAGGCCATGGAAACATGCAGCAAGGACGTAAATTCAATATCTCCTGGATGGAGCATGTGTCTCTTTTCCAAAGGGAAATTCTAACATGCTGCAATTAAATTTCTTAATGATCCATTCTGAGCTAGGCTGGGAAAACACCCGAGAAAGAAAAAAGGTTCTGGTCTTTGGAAAGCAAGTTAGGGATTTCCCTCATCTGTTCTCTCAGTCTGATGAGAAATAGTTATAAACCTTTGCAAAAGAATGTCACTTAGACTGAGGAAAAAAATTCTACGTGTTGTCCCATGTCACCACATAGCTAAAGTTTAAAAGAACAACCAAGTTTAGCTCAGCTTCAGTTAATTACACAGTTTGTAAACATCTTTGGATGTTCTTCTAGATGGGCCTGATCTAAATGTCATATCCAGGAGCTGAAACCAAGAGTTCTGACTTCAGTTTTGTGTTTCACCAATGAAAGTCCTGTAGGGTGGAGGAACTACAGGAAAAAGAAATGACAAAAGTCATGAGCATCTGCAAAGTACCACTGGAGATCCAGGACAAGGGATGTGCCTCTTTCCTTCATGCTATGTATTCTTGGTCAAGTCACTTATTCCAGTCTGCAAAATGTGACATTAATTAACAAACGGCCAGGGAAGAAATTGCAGAGCAATATGAACAAGTAATATATCATCATGAGTAAGGTTTGTATCAAAGCCTAATATTTTTGTAAAATGTACAGTGACCTAACTAAGGACTTGAAAGCTGGGGAAATCAGAGGTACTTCATACAGGCAGGATCCTCCTTTGCTAGAAGACTCTGCCTCTGCAAGGAGCTACGTGTCCTCCATTCCTATCAACTGCAGTGAGGGCTGTGGGTGCTCCTCCCTCCCTAGATCGAAGCCTAAAATTATCAATTAGGAAAACAAATGTGGGTACTAGACATCTTTTTGTGAGTGTCAGTTCAGCAATCACTTTATTACAAGTAATTTTAGTATTGAATGTAGTGCAATTTCGGTAATTTAGCAAAGTACAATGATGGATTAAAGTGCTTGGTGATAGATGCTTATTTCACCTTCTGGAACACAATTATTATGCACTTTACTCAATAATAGTATCTTGTTCCAAGTAAAATACACGTTGTGTAATTCTTTAAGCCATAGAATCGTAGCAATTAGAGAGGGAGATGGCTGATTAGGTCACTTATTCCAGCCTGTTGCCAGCCCGTGATTGCTCCCTGCCCTGTATCAGCTAGAGTTTTCCCCAAACTCCTTTCTTTTACATGTTTTAGTGATATCCATTAAAAAAAAAGAGAAACTTCAACCACAGTTGAAAGATTCAGCCTTTTACTGCAGAAAAGCCTGTATATTTGCAGTGGGAAGAGTTTTAGGGGTTTTCACCTCCTCCTTACGGCAGATGGCTGAAATACCAGAATGCTCTTCAGTGATCCTTCTTCATGGAAGCAGCTTTGCTGAAAAAATTTCCCAGTTTCCCTTCTAAATTAAATGTATAAGTCCTGCTTTTTAGTCTGGAATTCCTCTAACTACTTTTTGCCTAATGACAGCTTAATATTTAGCATTTGATAAAACATAAACAGAAATAAAAATGAGACTGAGTGAAATTTAACTCAAGAAAAGCCACCGTTCCTGACCTGTGCTGGCAGAGGGATAGTTGGGATGTGATTTCTACTGCTCTTTTTAGGGAGCTCAGCTGTACAAGCCATCTCACTGCTCTGAAGACCAGGGCTCTCTCTGCTGTCATATGCTGGATGCCCCTTACCACATCCCAGTCAGGGGAACCGAGCAGACACCAAGAGCCTAGCGTTTTATTACATGTACAGACACACCTGCCTGCAAGTCCTGCGGAAACAGCACTTCTGGTGCTGGCCTTGTGCCTTCTCTGTGTTTATCCTTGGGTAGTATCCTTGAGAGCAGGTGCAACCTATGGAAACAGCACATTTTAAATAAGTAAAAGAGAACGTCTTGAGAAAGGAAGCTTTCTATATGAACTCGTGCGAACAGCCAGGCAGAAAAACCCGTGCTGTGAAGCTGAGCTCTTCCAAACGTTGAAGAGGCAGACCAGTGGTTAGCTGCATGTGCAGATGACACCCCAACAGTGTGGCCATCTCTGTAAAATGTTGCCCAGCTGTGGATTGCCCAGGCTTGGCAGGGCCAGTAGTGTCCTCAGGGTTTGCCATGCAGCCAGCTGGGGCAGAGGGCATGATGTTCAGACACAGGATATGACAACCTCTCCCATCATGGATAAACTCAACTAGTGATTAAAAAAGAAAGAAATGAGTGATTCTTCTGGACAACTCAACCAAGCAAGCAGAGCCAGAACATCTATCATCCATCCACAAGCCCAGTCCTCACTCCATTATCCGGCTTAGGACGTGGCTTACTCTACGTTATTGGAGTAAACAGACATCTCCCAGGGTAAAACACTCTTCTGTGCAAGCAGGTATTAAACTCAGCCCCATGATGTCCTTTCCCCCTATATCTTACTAGCTCCCTGAGCCTTCCTGCCTGGTGATCCTCCACTAAGGTTATCCTGCAACTGAGCTGCACACAGGAACACGAGTACAAAGATGCATAGGTACAACTGCCCCAAAATTAAATACCAAACTACTTCTATTAAATTTCAGAGGTTCTGAGGCTTCAGCCACAGAGTGAATGCCTGTGAATCTGGAGACTGGGGAAAAAAAATTCCCTGGTGCAACTGTCGGGTGCCATTCAGCTCCAGCCATGAAATCACAACATTTACTTTGTAGGGCTGTGCCTGTGTCTTGTCAGAGGCACAAACTCTCACAGCACAGGAACAGGCTCTGTTCCCAGCTCTACCACAGACTTCCCGCATCTGTCTGGAAAAAAATCACTGAGAAGCACATCTGAAAAAATGTTACACGCTCAGATCCAGACATTTGATCTAACACCTGGCCTAGCTCTCAGCAGCACTGGACACTGCAAACACTGTTGGCTTCGACTGGGGCACTTGTAAAATCCAGACCTGATGGGCAGTGGGGATGGAGGGAACATCTGCTTCTTCACTGCACTACAGAAACTTCACACTAAGGTACCTTTTCAACAGAGCTGTGTACAAGTCAAACCAGTTAAACCAGTGAACAGTTGGTCTTTGTTCTGCATACATGCCAGAACATTAAAAACTCTCACAGTTTGGCACCAGAAAGACAGAGACCCAAAGCTAGTGACTGTGTTTGGAAACAGGAGACATAAACTCTTTTAGTTCTGTTTTCCCACGTGTAAACAGAGGATGCCAATTTCTGCCCGGTACTTAGGACTCCCAGGCATTTGGAAAGCACTGAGGGCATCCTGTAGATGACATAAAAGCTGCTTGCAGTACTTCTTGCTTCATCTGTTTTTAAAAATGTAGTGAGGTGCTGGCTGGACACTATTATATTTGCTGTGTCAAGCACAGAACAAGATAGTGTTGCGTACACTATAAAACAAATTACTGTTGAGCATGCTGAACACAGGAGTTGCTTTTTGACATTTCATTTAGTGCATTATATTCTGTCCTAGACAAAGAACAAGTGTGTGGAAATAGCTGAACACTGGAGATAGCTTTAAAAGAAGAGAAATATACAGTTTCGGAAGTGTTTCTCTGCCTTGCCATGTTTTTTTGCTCTCCCTGTAGAAGAGGAGGAATTCAAGTGTGACAGTGTTTGCATTTACAGGTACCTTGTTGGAGCAGCACACCTGTGTTGCATGACCACTATCTACAGCAGAGCTGAACATGCTGCTCTGCAGCATGGTCTGTAAGGAACAAGCACCTCATGCTCCAACAGGTATCAGTGGTCTGGATGTGTCACCTCAGCTAAGAGGCAGAAACATGCTGGTTATTCACTGCCAGTCAGTCCTGATGCAGTGATTTGGCTGCCATCCCAGGAGCTGTATGTTCCACTGCAAGAAACCTGGGAATGGGTTTGATGGGCAGTGTCTGCTGCTGTGGGGAGAACAGCAATCTCAGACCCTCTGCGTGAGGGCAACCATGGGCAGCAAGGACATTGCAAGCAAGCTTGTCACTCCCCATCTCCTCAGGGGCGAGTCAGGCAGTACAAGGCCCTCACTGTCACACTCCACCAAGTCTGCTGGGACACGTCATAGCCAGGATCACTCCTCATCAGGGCTTTTTCAAATAAGCAAAAAAAAGTGAAATGTCAAATAAAATTGAGTAAGAAAAGAAAAGTGGCATCTTGTGTTCTTCTTATCTCCTTCATTCCCAGGAGTCTCTGATGCCTTAAAAGAGTGGCAACCTTTCTGAAAGCAAACCTTTTTGATAAATGATGCAGTTATTTATTTTGCAGAAAGTTGAAATTTGTCTTGATGCCATTTTCAAGTAACACAGCATCTAACAAAGAGAATCATAGGTGATTTACTGCATGGCACTCCATTTCTCTCAGGGGAAGAAAGACCCTGTTTGAACCTCTCAGGATTTGCACCTGTAATTCCACTGAACCAAAGGCTTTGGAACCTGAGGTTCAGCAGTTTTTCCCCTCAAGATAAGACTAGGTTTTCCTGTTCCCCATGAATCACCACAACCTTGCAGACCGCTGTGGAACATGAATTGCCTACTACACAATGTCAGCATCTGTACATCCCATAAGCAAAAGGTGACCAGTGTGATTGTGCAGCCATTCATGCCACCAACCACTCCTGCTAGTGCTCCCAGATTGGATGTTGAGGATTGGGGAATGAGATCTTGCATATGGGATGCATCCTGTGTTCTCAGTGCTCCACACTTGCAAGCTGCTCCACTGTTTATGTCCACTTCAGCTTCTCCTGGGGCACCTGACAAGCAGAGGTATTTTCCTTGCCTAAAACTCCAGCTTTGCCTCGTGCTAGGGTATGTTTTAATGATTTACCAGGAGAAATACATGTGCATTCAGAAGTAACTGCAGGGGCCACAACTGTCATCCCAGATTTCCATGATTTTAACCAGAAGATGACAAACTTGGAGCTGATCTGGAAGTCCTGCTTAACCTAAATCCCCTCTGCCCACCCCAGGACTCTGGCACTTGTCCTGCAGCTGAAAATGCAAATGCAGAGACAAATGCAATCTTTACAGCCTGGATCAGCACTTTGCCTCCTCCGGGAAGCGTGACCCCATCGTCTGACTGTTGGTTCTGATGCAACAGCCAGTCATTGCACCAGTGAGGACCTCAGACAGCCCCAGGGCTGCACTATCATTGCGAGATAAACACATTGAATTGCTCAATAGATCCTATGATGATCTGAGGGTGGAAGGACAGCGCTTTCATATGCTGCTCTGTTGACTATCACACTCCTGTGTGAGGCTAAAGGGCTACTGTTCCTTGGGACATGGCAGCTGTCCTTGAGGAAGTGACCCTGAGCCATGACACCATCCTCGTGCTGCCAGGGAAGGCTGGCTCTGGACTCCCAGATACTCCCCCAGCCACTGGCAGTATGAATTGCGGCAGCGAGCTGAGCACAGAAAAAGCTCTCCGGGGTTTCCAAGGAGAGAAACAAGCAGTTGTTGACAGCATTTTCCCCAAGTGTTACCCAAATCTGCAACAAGTTGTAACAGGCTTGTCATAAATTTGTGCTGCCAAACTCTCTCTGGAAGAATCTCTCCTGACACCCAGGAGGGCAGACCTCCCTCCCTGGAAAGGAGGGGAAGAAGGAGGCTGAGGTGGGTAACCAGATACTTCTTCACTGTCTCTTCTCTCTGCGTGTGCTCAAAGCAGCCTGCCATGGGCACGTCTTCGGAGGTCGGACACCATGGGAGGGTGGCTGCCTGCCAGACAGGCTGTGAGAGCTGGGCTCTCTGCCTGAGACAAGGCCAGGAGGAAGGAGAGGCTGTCTCCTGCCCTGGGTGATAAACCTCTGGCTTTTTCTCAGCTCCCTTTGTGAGCAGCTCAGCCATACCACCCATGCTGTGCTTCACAGGCCCTCTCTGTAGACCCAGAAAACCCATGTTCTAACCCTAGGGATAAGTGCTGCCCTCACACACAGTTAGGAGAACAACTTTTTTCATCCTGCCTGCAGGTTGTTTTAAAGATCACAAGTTCACCCCAAACAGCCTTGGAAGTGGGAAAGAGAGACTAGACAGGTTGTACAAGGCTTTACTCTGCAAGAGAAGGAGTGGGTCATAGAGCACAGGACAGGGAATTAGGACATCCAGGGTAGGATCTCTGCTGACAGACTGGGCAGCCCAGCAGGCATGGTGACAACCCACATCTGTGGAAGCTTGATCCTGCTTAGCTCAAAACCTCTCTGCTGAGGTCTCCTGTGCTGTGCTGATGCTGTCACGCTGGCATAATGTGTCTGTGGGGGATCTGCAAAACAGCTCTGAGAAAGACTAATTTTTCCCACCAACTGCTCCACTTTTTACAGCCAAGCTGTAGTAAAACAAGGAATAACCAAAGAAATGTAGTTAGCTCCCAGGAGATTTTCAGCTGGAGGGAAATGACAATGTCTTGCGACAAGGAGAGGACATTCAGGCCAAGCAGAGCACCCAGATCAGCTCCCAGATGTTTCAGAGAAAAGCATCCAAACCACACCTGAACTGCAGTGTGGAAACAACTTGCGAAATGCAATCAGAGACCAACTAGCCCATGCACACAAGCTGCCAGACAGGTGCCAGCAGCATCACTACCCTCTCCGTTGTTATCATCTGCCAAACAGGAGAGCAAGAATGTGGACACTTACATCTGCCAACCCATAAACCTGGGATCAGAGCAAGCTGCTGTGAGATATGTGTACCTGCCCTGCCCTTAGTTCCCAGCACTGCCCACAGCAGAGCCAAACCAGAGTATGCTGGTTACTGACAGGGTTTTAGCAGCCGGAAGAATTAGCAGAGAAGCTTTTGTGGCCTTGGATCTTAATGAGATTCATTTCCAAAGAAGCCCAGGGTCTCACTGCAGTTTCCAAGCAGAAGGGAATCACCTGAGAGCTTTGAAAGGGAAAGAAGAGGTACTTCATTAGCGCTACAAGAGCAGAGCTCGGCAGGAAGGGAGGGCAGAGAGTTGAGCCCAGGCCACTCCACATGGCAGGGCAGGGTTTTGCTCCACCTGTGGTATGGATGTTCAAGTATGCTGGATTCCAGGTTAAAGGAATACACTCTTATGCACATTCTTCTATAAGCAAGTGAGATGCCACTTAAAGATCACACTGAAACTGGCCTCTCTGTGATTCTCTAGGAGTAAAATCAGATTTGAAACTATAGTAATTTAAGAAAAAAATACCAGAATTGCTGTTTAGACTGCACATAGCCTGGGATCTGGTTTCAGAGGCTTTGCAGGGACATTCCATGCCACTTCCAAGGACTTGTTAAAAAATACTTCATACCATCAGAGTTCTGTGGGATTTTTTTTCTTGCTAGTCCTGCAGGCTACCATGGAGAAATTCACTAGCAGGATTTCTGTAGGACTCTGACTCACACAGGAACTTTTATTACTGCTTTTAAATATTTGACTGCCTTTTGGCTGCTGGCAGAAAAGTTATTAAATGTTTTACCAGACGTGGCCAGAAACTCTTTATAAAAACATCTTGGCCTGGCATAAAGCATATGTCTCTACTTATCTCTGTAGCATGTGCTCAAAGCTCTCACATGTCCCCTGGCAGTGGAAGAAACTTGGGACCTTTATGTTTCTAGGCTGTAGATAAACAGAGCATCCGATGTCCTGTGCTTATGTGAGTATTATCTCCTGGCATGCAAATAGTCCTGCTGCAGTGAGCAAGATGCATCAAATTTGCAGGACTGAAGAGGACAAGCCCCTGGTACAGACTGTAGATCATGGTTCATATGCACAGTTCTGTGGCCTGATTCTGCCTGGAACTGTCTACTCAACCATTTAACCCTTACTCAAGGGATTAAATTGAGTGAGGAGCTCTTACTCTTGCAAGTAATTAATGTCACTAGGTTGGGTGGCATTTTCAGTACTGTGTGACACGTTGTTTCTTTGCTCAAAGCCCTTTCCCCTCCATCATGGTTTTTTCTCCTTTTATCTTCCTCATTTAGATTAAGAGGAAACAAAGAAAAAGCTTTCCACAAAACAGAGCAGAGAACTCCATCCCAGTGTTGCATTAAAGAAAGCAGGAATAAAATATTGCTGCCTGTTTCTGCTTTCACAACAGCAGCAAACCAGAATGTTCTGCTAAAGGGTCTGTTCATCAGAAGGACTCGCGTCTGATCATTTTGTCATGTGTTACAGTGATCAAAAACAGTGTGTTTTCACTAATTGTGCCTGCTGCTTACCTGCTTAGGTAGCTGTGCTTCAGGAAAGTAGCAAATGCTGCTTCAACTTTTCTGCATCCTTCTGTGGGCATCCTGTAGCTGAATGAACCTGCGTAGGGATAAACACAGTGGGTAAGGGAAAGGAGAGAGGATCTGAGTTATCAGGGGCAGAGCAGACTGGGAGCAGTCCCATTCCTACCGCATGGGGTGGGGATACAGCTCGACCGTCTCCCACTTTACAGGGGTTACCTCTAAAAGGACCAGTGTGTTGCTGCTATTCTGTGCTGCTATCCTGTGCTGCTATCCACACAGGCTAGGCAGCTCAGGTTTGCTGGGGAGTTTGTGCTCAAGCAGACAGGCTGCTCTGGGCTCCTTCCTAAGCTGGCAGCAGCGCTGGAGTGCAGCAGCTCGGAGCTAGCTCAGGGCTGTCCCTGCGGGCTTCGCTGGAGGCAGATCTCGCGTGTTACTCAGCTGTCAGGGAGGCTGAACTCCGCTGTAATGCAGGGGAGACTCGGGCCCATCCTCTGACCTGCACCACTGCACTGCAGATTAACCTCAAATTCCCACATTTCAGTCACTTCTGCTGGGGTGCAGATGGCAGGGTCGGGCCCCGCCAGGCAGGAAGCGCAGAGTGACCATTTGAGGATTCCAAAAGGGTGCCCTCCTGGGTGTGAGCCCTCTCCGCTCCCAGCCACGTGTGCCCTGCACCCACACACACTTTCACCACTCCATCCACACATCGCTCTGTGCGTTGTGCCCTATCACCAACACCCACGCAGACCCACGGGGGCGAGCAGGCATCCTCCGAACGGGAGGAGCAGGATGGGTTTCGTTTGCAGGCTTCTTCCTCCCACAAGTCCGCAAGCGCTGGGAGCAGCCCCGGGTGTCCCGGAGGTCCGGGCAGGGTAGAGCCCGCACTAGCAAGGGCCGCTGGTGCCCCCTGTTGTCACAAGAACGTATAGGAGTTGCTGGGAGCACGAGTGGGACGTGCCACCCGCGACGGGCACAGGGCACCCGTCTCTTTGTGCTGCGGGTGTTGGGACACGGCTGAGCCTGGCAGAGCCCAGGGAACAGCCTGGGCTGGCTGCAGTAAGAGCTCAGTGGGTTTGCACCCACACAGGGCAAGAACAGCTGCTTCTCGCTCAAGTCTTTCACCTCCTGGCTGCGCCAGCCAGGGAGTCTCAGTGCATCCCGGGATGCCCTCCTAAGTACTTAGAAAGATGCGTCTGAAATCCATGAAAATCATGTCGAGATTTCCCAACTAAACAGTACCCGAGCAAAAGAATCTGTTTTTCTTTAAAAAAAAAAAAAAAGAGTGCAGAATTGCGGTGGGCGAGGGCTGATGGCTCAATACATGCTGTGGCACCGAGTCATCTCTGCAGAGGGCAGGGTTCAGCCCTTGCTGCCCAGCTCAGGGAAAAGCTGCTAATTCACACATTGCTTCTCTCCATGCGACATACCAGCATGTTCCAACACCGACTGCTTCGAGCATTTCCCAGACTTGGGCACAGGATCACACTGAGTACTTGCAGGGCTGTAAGTGCTGCTAGGAGTGACACAGTGACTTGGGATTTGCTTATAGTCCTGGCCCAGAGACCCACATTGTGGGATCTGCAGCCTATGGCCCCAAAAGACACGTCTGACACACCAGCATACAGCACAACTTCCCCCCATCCTCTCGAGGGGCAGCATGACTCATACCAGCCTCCAAGCAACAGCAGAGCCATGGGCATCATTCAAGCATAAGGTTTTGGACTCTGGGAAGCCAGGTTGAAGCCTCCCACCTCATTCCCAGACACAGCAGGATGCTTACATTCCCTACTCACCTTCTAATAGAAGCCCAGCCCTGCTGAACAGGCAACTGTGTGTCCTGGAGAGTCCTCAGGCTCAGATACATTTCAAGGCTTGCAGATGATATGATGATACAGCCATCATCTTAAAAATTAATATATGAAAACACAGTCTTAACTGGAGCAGACAGGTTTGACTCTGTTCAGAGCAGAACAGACATAAGCAAGAAGTGGCTGGTTTCCACATCCACAGCAATGGTCAGCTGTAATTTGTGTGCACATCACAAGGCAGGACTAGTTAATTATTATTTTAATACTAATTTATTTAGCATCTATCACAAAAAAAAAACTCCTTATGGTCTACATATTTTTTAATAACTAAGTCTTAGCATTAATTGTTATCAGAAATGGAAGAAAAATTGCTATCTGGTCAACTCAGTTGAAATTTTACACTCTGTGAATTATCTCTGGAAAGATGTAATTTCTCCATATTTGTTAGTAAAAACAGCTGCAACAATTACAGCCTGTGATTCCTGACTCCTTGCTAATACTGCAGCTCAGGAGTTTAGATGTAGCAGTTATGTGCTGTATTTCTACTGTTTGGGATGGTAGTAATAACATACAGGAAATTTCTCCTAAAAAATTGCATTGCTTCCTTTAAATCCCACAAACACACCTGCCTCCAGAGGCCTCAACATGAATATTGGTGGAAACTACAGGCTAAGGAGTGACAGCCACAGCTGGGTCAACTCACACAGCTCTGAGAATGAATATCAATCAAACACTGGGCAGGGTTGTGCCTTAAGCAGAGATGACCCTCCCTAGGAGTAAAAGTCTTCTCTGAGAGGACAGCAGGACTCTGTTTTTCACCAAAGGAAAGTTTTCACACAGGCTGTCTGAAACTCTGCACCATTGATTGATCAGGCAGTCACAGAGCAGAAATGCAAGGTAATACAGTGATCTGACCTGTTCTCTGGGTTCTCACAAGCATGACTGAGAGCAGACCTTACACTTGCCATGCTAGACTGGACCCCAGCCCTGCATGGAGCTCCCTGCAGACAGAGCCTCTCTGTGTGGGCAGCACTGCTTGCAGTGGAGGCAAACACTGCCAGCCTGTACAGCCTGTCCTAGGAACTCCTAGATTGGTGCTGTCTATTTTATTTAACAATCCCATTTCCTTTTCCTGAATTTCTGGAAAGAGCGTGGCATAGATCCAGGTTTTTCTCTCTAAAGCACAGCCTACATACGGAGATAAAAACATTCAGAAAGGGACTGGCCACACTAATTGACTGAACACCTCCAGCAGTGCCGAGAGATGCTCAAGCAGCAGAACAAGGTGAGGAGCTTCACACCTTCTCCTGTAACCGCAGACAGTCTGTTTCCAGTGCCAGGTATGTTTATTTGTGCACTGTCTCCCTCAGCTGCCCCTATCACTCTGTATTGATCCACTGGAAGCAGGGGCTGCCAGGCCAGACAGGGCTCCCGCACGCAGAGGGATAACAAGTTTTAGGAAGGATTGATTTCATGACAAAACCCATGTAGGAGCACAGCATGCACAGTGCTCTGCTTGCTGTAGACCACACAGATATGCAGGACTCCTTGCAGTGGCCTTAATATTATTTAGACCAAGTAAATGTTAATATAATAAATAACAAGTAGCTTAATTGCATTTTGAAGATAGGCCTGATCTTGTAACAAAACCTTTGTGGACACCCCAATGCATCTGCATAAACCAGGCAGGACCAGGCAAAATGCTATAAGGATCCCATTGTGTGTTACAATAACATCTTCAGGATGCTTGTGATTCCATCTGGATCCACATTTCTGGAAAGTGCTTTGGCAATATCCCCTCCGAAGGGCTCATTGAAATAATTTACAGAGGGAAGATGAGAGAGGAGAGCAAACCCCTGTCTAGAACAGTGCAAAGAAGGACCCAAGCTTGTCTTTCATGGTCAAGGTTGCTCTTTGGTTCATTTGAAATTTCTCAGTCCGAGGGAGCTGGGATCCAGAAGGCTCGAGGGATTTATTGATATATACAAATATCTGCAGTGAGGGTGTAAACATGAGAGAGCTAGGCTCTTCTCAGTGATGCCCAGGGAAAGGACCACAGGCAATGGCACAAACTGAAACGCAGGTTAAGCATAAGAAAATACATATTTACTGTGAGGGTGGCCAGATACTGGTGCAGGTTGCCCAGAGAGGTTGTGAAACCTCCATCCTTGGAGGTATTTGAAACCCAGCTGGACATAGTACTGGGTGACCTGCTCTAGTTGATTGTGCTATAATCAGAGGTGTGGAATAGACAATCTGGAAAAGTACCTCTGACTTCAACTATCACATGATTCTATGAGTAGAGATCAAGATTAGAATTGATAGAAAATAAAAATATCACAAAAGATTGAAAGAAGCTGTTGAACGAGGCATGCCACAAGTACTTCAATGGATGATTAAGTGAAATGTCCTTTGCTTACAGATGTTATAAATGCACTGTGCTTTTCTGCATCCCGAAAGCCAAACAGGGACCAAAGGGAAGCCAAAAAAAGGAAGCTGGTGGTCATCAGGATTAGTGCTTTCACTTGTCAGACTACTTTCTTTCTGAATGGGAGAGCCAAACTAAGTCACTGCTAAAAATATATTTTTAGGATGATCTTAAAATTTTTTAAATTTTATTTTTAAAATAAATTTTATTTATTGTTTTATTTTAAAATATAACCTTTGGTCAGTGCAGTTTATTCAGATTGACCCTGTATTTCTCCTGGAAAGTAGGATTTATACTCAGACAACATTTTTCTGGGCTTTTAGATGCACAAATTAAACACACAGTAAAACTAGATATGTCTCCCCATGGCAGGTAGAGAAAAGCAAAGAATTCTTGGAATTTTAATCACCCCATGAAGATCAATAGATGATTTTATGATTTTTTGTGGAGAAAGACAGGACAGGGGAAAAAAATCACATATATTGATTCTCAGGCATCAGTGAAATGAGTAATAGGGTGAAATGTCCTACGTAAGTTCTTTGCAGGTCTTGTGAAAGCTGCCTGCCAAGGAAATGTAGCTGTGCGTGTAGGTTGTGATTATGCTAAAGAGGCACTAAATTAGTACATTACATGCCCCATTTAGCACTACTGTGCAAAATCTGAGAGTGCTAATACATTTTGTTTCTAGGGTCAAGAATCATTAAAGAATGGATTCATGGTCATTCATTAGCCAGGAAATTAAAGTTTGACAGCTGCTTTTCAGTTCTGATTTCTCTTAAATGGCAGTATTATATTAGGAGGGTTTTTTCCTTTTTTTTTTTTTTTAAACCTCTGAGGCTGTAGAAAGGTGTGTGTCATCCCTAAAGCACAGTATCCCCAAGCCATCCAGCCAGACTTTCTTCATAGAGTGCTATATGGCTTTGGGGATTAATTACAGGAAATGCTGCTCTGTGCTACCTAGAGTGGTTTCTTGCTCAGCTGCATGGTTGTAAATGATCCGGGTTTGGAGCTGTAACCTCGCTCGGTTTGCATTACAAAGGAATTCTACATTGTGCAAGTAGAAACAGGGCCCTGCAGTCCTCTGTGGTCCACCAGGCTCAGGAGGGCAAATGGCAGGTGTGTGTTTGGAGAGGGCAAATGTGTGTTTGGAGAGAATGAACCTCTTCATTAAAACAAAACGAGCAAGTAAACCAGCAGTCTTCTCAACTCTCAGCAGGGCTCAAGGTAGAAGAAACCATGCTTGCCCACTAAGGTAGGCATGTAACATAGGGCTCAGGGAAAGTCCTCAGTAACCCCAACAAAATTCCTTGGATTAAGGTCTCTGATCTGCAAAAGCCTCTGCACGTGAGACGCCTCCCTGAGCTCAATGGTACAACTCACGTGACTACGTGGCACAGACACAAGTGTTTGCCAGACTTCCATCCAGCTGACAAGACGTGCAGTCCAAAGCAGAGATTAGCTGACACTTAGGATGGCTTTGTTCCCTGCTCTGTATCAGCAGCCACTGCAAATATATAAACAGTCATTCCTCTTTTCTGTTTTCCAGTTTGCTTCTATGAAATTTATATCACTAGAAAGGGTCTTGCTTGCTCCACACAACAACCATCCTAATGAGAGCCATGTTTTACCCCTCCAGTGCTGTTCTTCCCGACATGCCTCAAGGCATTTTGTACACTACAGCCAACATCTGAGCACCCTAAGTGTCCTATGGAGCTAACCCTGATTTTCTGTGTGAATTGAAATAAGTTCATGCTGATCCCTCTGAAGAACTAGTACCAATCTCCGTAAAAAAGCAGCTCTGAAATGGCAGCTTTGCATGGTAGAAAAGCTTAACGATGGGGGAAAAAAAGTTACTCTCAGAAAAAAGCAAAACAAAACAAAAACCCCAGCACCTGGAGCCTTCTATTGATCAGAGCCCACAGACTGCCTTTGATTAATAATCTCTGCGTCAATACTGCAACTGATATAATATCCAAATATATTGCATTAAAAATGCCAATATCCAATTGAATTGATCTGGTTATTTGTACTACAAGAGACACTCAGTTCCAGTAAGAGGAATAGTGATATGACCAACTGTATGGCTACACAGCAGAACTAAGAAAAACATAGCAAAACCAGTTATTTCACATTGCACTCACCATAAAACAGTCTCTTCAAATAACTCCATAAAATTGCAAGGTACATCTGAAAAAGTAGGACACTTAAAGAGCAGAAACAGACTAAATTCAATAATTTATTCATTAGATATCATTTCCTTCTTTATAAATTTGTAGAATCGAAAGATCATATCTTATAATGATAAAGCATTGCTCAGTTCTAAGGATCATGTGCTCTTTGATAAAATTTATGCTGAATGCATTTCCCTTTTGCTGAAATGTTGCTGTCCCCAGAGAGCAGAGCAGCAGCCAAGGAGCACTAGCAGTCTGACTTCAGATTTAAGTGCTTTACCCAGTCCTGTATCAGAGGTCTTCTTCACCAGGATGATGTGCCTCTATCCTCAAGGATTATTCAGTTGCTCGAGCATTAAACAACTTGCTTTTACTGTGCTCCCAGCCCAAGGGTGACACGATGCTGAAGCTGGGCCTCAAGGTTGTTCTGGTTAGAAGGAGGTCAGTGGAGATCCTGCCTCTGCAGGATGTGATCCCAGGCTGCCTTCAGTGGGCACCTCAGAGCCTTCATGGTGTGCAATGTTTCTTGGACCCATGAAATTATTTCCACAAAATGCAGCTGATGTTCTGCCATAACCAAGTGACACCAGGAGCTGCAGCCATTCTGAGAACACAGGAGTACCCAGAGAACACTCAAATACCCAGATCCTCAAACTAAACCACACACGCAGCTGACATGCAGCTGACATGCAGCTTTGGTGCTGACAGCCTAGACGGTGCTTTTTCAGTCCCTGCTCAACTTCTAGTTGTATTTGCTAGTAAAGTCACAACTGAACAGAGATGGGGACCCAGACAACCCTGCTGTGCTGGGACCAGCCAGCACAGCCCCATGGCCAAGTACCCTTGTTACGCCCTTTCCTCTTGCTGCTTTCTGCCACTAGACCCAACACAGCCATCCTGCTCCGACAGCATCTCTGGGCCATGTCTCACAATGCTGGCAATTATTCTCTTGCCAGGCTGTGAAAAACCAACTCTAATTAGTGTTTTCTGGAGAAAACCCCTCCACACCACCCTAGAAAAGATACTGCAGGAGGCAGATGTGCAAGCACAAGGTGGTGGGGCAGAGAGGAGGGTGCTTGAAAATACTCCAGGAGTCTCCTAGGCCAAGCGTTATCTCCTGCTTCCTTTGAGAGCCCACAAGAGACAGCCTTCCCAAAGCAACCTCTGAGGTGGCCTGTTCAGCTTTTGTCTCCCTCAGCAAAAAAATTTCTGCCCCAGCGGCTCTGAACAAGGCTTCCATTAACTCCGTCCCCGCGAGGGCAGCACGTGGGACAAAAAGCCCAACACTGTGTCCCGGCCCTCAGACAAGCCTGGAAACAAACGTTGCAGGAATTTGTCAGAATAAAATCACCCGCTCGGTGTCACTGCATAAATTTACCTACCTCAGTGCCTATTCAGGGCCCTTCCAAAAGGGCAATATTAACAGAGAGAGATCGGACACCATCTCTATAGCAACACCAACACGGAAAAGTTATGGTTTCCCCAGGAAAGGGGATGCCTGTTTTAGCTGCACCACCAAGTCTATGGGTTGGTCCTGATTTTAAAAACAATTCCCATTCGACTTACTTTTGTTCTTTGTGATAAAAATTATTTAAGGAACAAGAGCAGAGCAACCTGAGTGGAAAGAGAGTGATTGGAGGAAACCCAGCACAAAAGGGATGCAGCAGAGTGAGGGCATGTAGTGGCTGCAACACACACATCTGTCAACAACTTAAATCACCAGCACACTGCTGTGGGGAGCTTGCAGGCAGGGAGAGCTTTTCTGGTGCTATTAGACTCACAGCAAATCCGAGGGCACAAAATTATCTGATCCCACACCTGAAAACTAGGATAAAAGCATAAATCAGAATTCCAGTTTTCATTGAATCAGTAATCACCAATTTCCCTTCAAAGAAAGTTCCTGAAATTAAACGAAGTGCCTTTAAGGCAAGAAGAGCAAAGAAAGCTGCTAGAGAGCATGAGCTAGAGGAGGAAAGTGGGACTCATTGAAATGAGAGCTTGATCCTGCAGAGGATATTAAAACCAATCTAGCCAATCTAAAACAATCTAGCTTTTAAATCACTCTAAATCTGCTGTATGTGAGGTAGAAATGAATGAGGATTTAGTTATACCCCAAACTGGATGAGCACAATGTTTGTGCATATAGAGATGTGAGCCTGTGAGCAGTGACTGGATGACTAATGGGAACAAACATGAGAAACAGTGTCATTTGGGGAAACCAGCCCACGCAGGGTTACCCCTTGCAGAGCCAGCAGCAACCCAATCTGCATGCTTTTTATGCTAGTGGCATGATCCAACCCGTAGCCTCTGGTAATGCTTTCAGATGCTTTGGAAAGCATTCCATACACTTGGAAGGTTGGGTCTCAGGTAATGAATTTCTAAATTTAATATGCAAGAAGCAGTTTTGGAAAGTAGGTGATCCAGCAGCATTGCAGACACTCTCACTTCATGAATTTTGACAATTTACGACATTGATCTGCATTAAAACCAAATGAGAAAGCTTGAAATAGCCCCATAATTATGCTGCAGAGAAGCCTTAGATGACCTTCCATTAACACCTGCTCTGCACTAAATGCTGAGCATCAATTCACACCAAGATGAAAACTCGGCTTGTAGCTGGGTGTGACAGTGTTCAGCACCTCATGGCTACCCTGACTGCAGATTTGTCCTTCTGCACACCAGTATCCTAGTGAAGGTATCCTGAGTAAAGGGGGAGGCTCAATAAGTTCTGCTAGGGAGGGCTTTGGATGGACATCTGGATGAAAGACCCTAAAGTGCATAGCTGAGCTGTGGCTTTACACATAACTTTCTCCCACTAAAGTAAAGACTTCTGGAACTATCATAACCTCCTTGGGGCTAGTCTGCCTGTCCAAACTCCAGCTGCAGAGCAAACTTGTCCAGCTGAAATGCCATTGGAAATATTAATGCTTAGCAAATTCATTTAAATCCTGGGAAGGAAGGAGCTAAGTCAGTTCAGATAAATAAGGGGAAGTCTACTTCTAAGTCATATTTGTACAGTTACATTTCAAGTATGATTGCCAATAATATGTACTGTGGAATGGCTTCAACAAGTAGAAAAGATAAATTGCAATATATTTGCACCTGACAGTTTGACTAGGAACACCGTGCAGAGGTGCCTTCTCTTCTCTGTGTTTCCTTTCTCTCACAGATACTCAAGATTCCTCCCTCTGCTTGCTCACCCACCCTTCCCAGGTCCATTGGCTTTTCCAGTTCCATAGCACTGGGCCCAGCATCAGCAAGCTTCTTGCCTGGAGCTCTGGGATTCCTCAAGGAGAGAGAGTGGAACAGGTAGGAGAACACAGCAATGGAAACTCCCACTGCATGGCTCGTAAGATCTCTTATCCATGACCAGTACACAATCACAGTTCATAACAGAAAATAGTTCCCTCCAGACACCTGCCAAAAGCTTTTAGAGACCAGTACAGTCATAAGAGATGTTCCCTTCTTGGTCCCTGTTTCTGCCCTGTCAGATTTACTGGATAACCTTTTCTGCAAAGTGATTCTCTCAGTCCCAATGGTAAGAAATATTTAGAGGCTGATGCTGCATGTGATAAACAGCACAACCCTTGGCAGCAGTAAACCAGACCCTTCTCCTCAGCTGTGACCACAGCTTCTCCTTGTTAAGCTCTTTATGTCATTAAGTGGCCCCACTGGGAACAGCAGAAAGCACAACTGGGAACATTAATGAAGATCTACAGCATTACAAGAAAAAGCTCAATGAATCAATGCCTCGTGCCTTATTCCCATGGCTGTGACCTGTCCCCATTAGTAACAGGAGAGGGTCTGAAACGGGAGAGACCTCCCCTTCTCCTCTTTCTCCCTTGAGAGGTCTGTACTGCTCAGCACTGATAGATGCTTGCAGGCAACAGAGGTGACTCTGGCTGACTCGTTGCCCTCATGCATCCCTTATGTCAGTCCAAACACCCAAATGGTGCAGACTCCAGCAGCTGGGACCAGCACTGGCTCTGTCACACATCTCTTCTGTCAGCTGGCAGCAGCTATGTTCACTGCAAAAACAAACACCCACCTTCTCTTGTGACAAAAATATGCACAAGGGCTCAAAAGTGCAGCCAGCAGAAAATATGAGGCAGAAAGGGAGGATTAGGAGATTTTTCGGCTGCTTTAGGAAAACCCCAAAAGCATGCATAAAACAGCAGCTTGCTCAGCTGAGAAGCAGCTCTTAACGTCCTGAAAGGAAGATCTGAGGCACACGTTCAACCATAGGAGCCCAGGTGCATGGCCAGGGGATTATGAAAGGGCTTTACACCTGCCCACATTCACTCCCAGCTGGGTTCATACTCTGATCAAATAGCTCAAGCAGTGGGAGGGATTGGGTGGTGGAAGGGGTCAGGGGGATGAAGCTTTGTGACCGTTGCAAAGTGATTAAGACAGACCCACATCAGACACAGCCATGAGCTGTTGTACTCTGTGAACAACATCAGCATCTCCTGTCTAGGTTCTCTGTCCTGCTGCACAGCCCTGGGGAATGAGAAGTGCTTGAGAGATTCCTACACCCACAAGGACTCTCTGTGGGAACAGGTGTATGCCTTTCTGCACTGGGTCACACCATAGGAACATATGGGTTTCTATCTGCAGGAATGAAGAATGATGAAAAACTTGGAAACTTGATCACATTTTGCTGATATTTCCTGTACACCCTTGGCAAATAAAGCAGCAACCCTCAATTGCTCAATTATATTAAATTCCTTACTTAGGGTCGTTCAGCCACAGGATAGGGAGATACATGCCTGTACCTATCCATGGCACAAAAGCAGCTCCAAGGCTGCCTGCAGGGAATTATTCTGCAGAGCAGACCCTGGTTTCCCTTTCTGTCCTTAGTAACTAGTATCATACTTTCCTCGAGAGTAGTGGCAAGGACTATATGAAATTAATTGATTTTGCATTTCTTTGCAAGGGATTTTTTTGTAAAGGCAGGAGTCCCTTCTTCAGCAATGGTAATATGAGAGCTCAGTGTTCACACAGGACAGCATTGAGGGCACACTGCAGTAATAAGGCTTATACTGAGGGTAGATCAAAGGATCTCTGGACCTTTAGAGCTTTCTAGGAGGCTTGGCAGAAATTTTTACAGCACACTTGTCACAGGTCCGGGACACTGATGATGATGCTCACACTGGTACCAATCAATCCCATCCACCTTTCCCTGAGGCACTACTTTCTCGCAAAAAGGATTACCAACACCAGTTGTCTGTGGAAAGGAAGAAACAAAAGTCATGGATTTGTCTGAGCTCCCTGTATGTCAGCAACTCGCAGCTTTCCCTTCCTAGGCCTGCTTTACTCCTCATAAAATAAAGGGGACTTGGGTTTTGTGGCTTCCTTGTGAGCCTGCTTACCCCTCCCACTAAGGTAACAATTTATCTGTGAAAAGACTTCAGCGCTTCTCTCTTTTGCCTTTCTTTAGGCACAAACCACAGCTCCTGCTCTCTCCAAACCCTTCTCCACCTCACCAGCCCATCGGTGTCTCTTCTTCCTCCAAGTTTCTCCTCTTGGCCCTCATGGGTGACCAGCACCACTGAGTCAGTCTTGATATGAGCAGGATGTATTCCTGACCCAGTGTTACTGACACAGTGGCAATATCTGTTCCTTGCAAGAGAGCTTTCCCCAGGTCACCTCCTGGTGACTTGCATGGCCAGTATCAGGGAGCTGCAGCGAGGGCCTGTCTGGTACCACACAAACATTTATCCAAGTGACCGTGATGGGCTCATTCAGACCTTGCCACTGGGCAATTTAACCTCAGGGATTTAAAACTTTAGAGAATGTCAGCCAGATAGTAACTTGTCCTCAGATTGGAAAATCCCAGAACAGGACAGTGCAAAGCAACTCCCTTCAGCAGACAACAGCCCCCAGTCCAAGAGGGCCACAAATCTCCATGGAAAGAGAGGACACAGAAAGGATTTAATCTATTTTGGCCTTTTTTCTGGAAAGCACAATGAAAGAGCATGTTAGCAACAGCTCACAGCAAAATCTGCCTTTCACAGCACTACAGTGACCAGTGGCATTAGCAGTGGCTGCTCTGCCTTCTCATAAACACTTCAAGAGCAAAGTGCAACTCCAGGTCCCAGAGTCCAGTTCCAGCTCATGCTGCCTCATTATCTTCTCAGTCTTGTTTAGTCTTTGTCTCTAAAGTAGATGGTAAACTCTCAGGGGCAGTGACCATGACTCAGTTCACTTAGTGCCAGACAACTGCTGGAGCTTGGTTAATGATGAGACAATTCCCATGGGCCCATTGTCTTAAGCGGGAGTTTTGGCTAAGTGAAGACTTCTGGGATTTGCCCAATAATAAGTCAGTAATTCAGGATGCACTTAAAGACACATTCAATGCGCCTTTGCAGCAACATCCTTGGGAAGTGAGCATTTGTACTCCAGACCACAACTGTGAGGAAGTCTAATATTAATTAGGAAGCAAACTCAAGGGCCCTGAATAAGCCCTTATAACAAAAGATCTTTTATTGAATAACTGTAGAGGAGTGCAAAGCCAAAGTTTTCATGCCAAAGTGACAATAAATGAACTGCAATTAATGCCTTTAAGGCCAGTCTGTAAATTCAATCTTAGCTTAAACAAAACAAGGAGCTTCTAAAAGCATCTTTTAAAAACAGTAAGAGGAAAAAAGAATGAATATAAACCTAAATAAAATACACAGGTTGATTCAACCTGTTTCAGCTGATGAACGGCATGGTACTTGTTCTGTGCCAAAGTGACACTTGACCTCTATATATCTTCTTAATGAAGTCAGCAGAGAAAGACACCCAGTGAGCCTTTGTAACACTGCAAGCAAGTTGCAAGCTGGGCTTCACTAATGGGAGCTGTCACTTGGTTTTTTCCAGGTCACAAACTAAGAAGAGCAATTAAATCAAATTGGAGGCTGTACAGATTGGAGCAAGCCTCAATAGACCAGGTACCTAAATCATTAAAGACATAGTTCTTTTCCATGATAAATTGTTGAGGAGAGTGAAACATGCTGCTGGTCATTAATCTAGGCTAATCAGCTTGAAAGCTAGGTTGTTTTATTTAGTAATTAACTGGTTATTTGAAAAAAAATGATACATGGCCTATAGAGCTGCCATCCAGCAGATAATAATGCAGAGCAGTGGGGAATCTCTTGAGGGCAATTCATGCCTTTTCAATTATAGCCATTGGCAAACTCTGAAAAATGGCTCTAGGTTTGTATTGACACGTAGGAAAGAAACACACTCCAAGCAGCATAGCAGGCATCTTGTGCATGCTGGTAATTGCTCTGGCCTGCCCCTTACACAGACCGTGCTAAAGCAAACCAAACATTTTGGTGGAGTCCTTCCCATCCCTTCAATTTAGAGTCATTGTTTGTCAGACTCTTCTGCTGGAATTGGGGGAAAAGAGCTGCTGTGTGTTGATAGCCAGCTCTGCAATAAAGGGGGTCCTGGCCTACTCTTCTACAGGTGGGGGCTGCATGTCCCCACACCAATGCACAGTAACCAGTCTGGACTTCTCCAGAAGAGCTCCACAGGGTCCCCAACTGGCTCAGACCAAATGCAATTTAGGCAAAGAAGCCGAAGCCTAATGCCTGGGAAAGCTGCTGAGAAGGGACACCAGTTGATCAATTCTTGCTGTCCCAACTGGTTATTGATGGACAAAATACACAGGACTGTCTGTCTGTCTTTGTGCTGCATTGAGAAAGTATCTTTGCAAGAACACGCTGTAGGGGCAGTGTGGTTCCCCTGAGAGGAACCAGCCAGTCCCACCTGCCAGTGGAAGGTCAGTGTCTCCCAGTCCCAGCCACAGCTACAACAAAGTTTTTTCACACTCAGCCCTTCCAATCATTTTGCACAGGAGCACCTAACTCCTTTGCTCCAGCCACGGATGTATAAACAGTTTTCATTTGCTGACAGAGACAGGTCTTTTAGCATTACCAATAATTGCTTCCAGGTGTCCACAAAAAGCCACTCAAATGTAGGGATCACGTAAGCAAATAACATAACCCTAGAATATTTTTTGTCCTTTGTTAAGTACAAAGGACAGGAGAGTGGTTAAAATTCTGCTAGTAAAAAGCCTCTGGACATAGAAGAAAATCTCCATTAAGTTATATTGAATACATAGACAACAGCCCTGGCTCAAAAAGCTCCTAACCATGAGTTGCTGGCAGACCACACTGGAGTATCATGCACACTTGTCCTGTTTTTCACTCTACCATAGGCATGTGCTGCTGCAAAAGTTGGAGACAGGATACTGAGCTACCCAGACCAGTGGTCTGGTGCAGCATGACTGCTCTTTTGTTAGGTATGTCCTCTCTTCTAAGATTCAGGGGAAAAGAAACGTATGGCTGACACAGCAGCAATAAGGATCCAGGCTGGAGGGAAAGGCAGTACCCTTAGTAGGTGGGTAAGCACTGTGCAGATGGATGGGCTTGTTGCTCAGTCACTGTATCTAACCAACTGTACTTAAAAAAATATTTCCTCTTTTGAGAGCCTTTGATGGAGATTTTGGAGGCAGGAGGAGAAAAGAAAGAGCCTACTCAGTGAGGCAGGAAGCAGCATCCACCACAGAGAAACAGCATCCACCATATACACAAAGCTTGCAAACACAGGCCATGCAGGGTTATTAAACCTGGTTGTGGGGGTCAGGAGAGCCCCTGAGCCAGTAACATCCCACAGAGCAAGCAAAGCAAGTTCCAACCAGCTTAAAAAAGCACCCGCTAATGAAAAAACTTTACCAGGAAAGCAGATCACATCAAGGCCACACAGAAGCCTCAGATCCTTTAAGCTGCACTTTGAAGACCAGTGGTGACAGACTGACAGATAAAGGCAAGGTCACAGGCCATCGAGACCCCCTCCAACACACCGTGCAGCTGAGTTGGAAAAAAGAAGAAAAATCATTGTTGCTATTTGACTAAACATTATAAACTAAAAATAGCTGAATATCTCTGATTAGGAGAATTCCAAGGGCTTACAATCCTTGCCACTTGGGGTCCAATTTTTCTCTCTTTTATTATGGGCATTAGGTTTTGGACAATACCATGGCTACAGAGGGCATATGTTAAGTTAGTCTAAGCCGGCACCACGCGAACCTTTGCACCCTGTAGGTTACTTTGCCGAATATTTCTGTCTCCAAATGAGCTGTAAAGGTTGCAGTTTTTCTGGCAGCAGCCAGCACAGCTCCCATTAACACGTTTCACAAGTATAATTTTCAACAGTATTAATAATTGTCCTCATAAAAGTCCATGAGAGGAACTTAACGAACTAGACTGTTTTATTTCCATGAAATTCCTGCTCTTTTAAAAGCTCTACATGCCTGGATTTAATATTTTCTACTTTCAGACTCCTACCAACTGTTTCCAGGCATAAACTTTCCTACTTCAAGTGTGCTAATGCCAAATGAAAGCAAAGTGATTTAAAGTTCTGCCAGGCCCTGCAAGCTGTGTTGAAGAAGTCAAAGATGAAAGGGATGCACCTGCCAGTCATCCTCAGATGACCAGTGTCGGACTTCAGGGACTCATTAACTCTAAGCAAGGACTTTTTGGCTGCACCAAAGACCTCATCAGCCTTTGGGAATGCTCACTGCAAGGCCTATCCCACAAGGGATGGCAACCAGCTGGATATGGCCACACAGATGTAAAACCCTGATCCAGTTTCAGACCAGGAGCGTGGGCCAGGAGTCAGGTAGTAAAGGAGCAGCATCCAGGATTGCTGAGCTGATTTCTTTAGCTCATTCAGGCACTCTCAGTTTCCATCAGCAAAGCAGGGCACCATCTCTACAGGCACCGAACTCTCTGAGCATTGAAATGCAACAGTACAAAGTATCCTGGTGGAAGCTGGGAGAGTCTGCTTAGAAACCAGCTGCAATACCTGTGCATAGGGCAGTAGGGAACAGAATAACTACCCTCTAAGTTCAACATCCAGGCATAATTAACACAAAACAAATACAATTCAAGACAACACCTAATTCAGCAAATTAAAGGGCAGAATGAGATCTCAGAGCTGGAAACTATAGCACAAACTTAGTCAAAATAAGGTGTTAACGTTCATTGACTGGAACAAACTTAGAAAACTTATCTGGTGACAAGATCCATTACAGAGGATTGTTACATCAGGCCTCGATGTTTATCGCAGGTCTCTTTTAGCCCAGCAGAATTTAGAAGTTTGGTGCAGGTGATCACAGAGACCCATTCTGGTCTTACCACCTAGAAACACCAAGCAGTAGGAATTGAAACACCTGTAACAAACTGCTTACAAGAAGGTAATGAATTTTTATTTTGCTCCCTGATGTCTCTAAATTCCACAAGACAATTTGCTACAAGAAAATAAGGAAGAAATCTTAGATACTTTTCTTTATGAAATATTTATCTTGCACTGCAAAATGGCTTTGTAAAAACAAAAAATCAAACAAGAAAAAGCAAAAAAGCTGGGTCTGGCTCAAATATTTAATGCCAAGAATTGCTAAACTCCTTGATTTTCGGTGTCAGTGGAAACAAATAGCAAGAAAAGTTTCATTTAAGTCAGAGGACCTCCACCCAAGCAGTATCAAGCAACCTTGAAAATCCAAGATTAATGTTGACAGAAAGATACCAGATTGGTGTGCATTATATCGCAGGATCTCTCTCCTTTTGACCAAGTAAACACCTCACTTTGGGTGTATCTTAGACCTAACAGGTCTATTTTCAGCTTATTATAAATGAAATCAGCATGTGTTATCTTGAAAATGTTTACTTGAAAAGTTATATTGCCAGCTGGTTAACCCTGTTGTCTTCATTATCACATAAAGCCCTTCGTTTTGCATGTGGGTCTTTGACTGGGACAATCTTTTCTGAGTTAATTCTGGCCTTGTTTCTCATTAGAGTAATTGCAGGCAAACTTCACAGCACTGTCCCTGTGTTGGCTGAGCAACCCAACTAACAGGAATGACATTCTGTGGGACCTGAAAACCAGAATACTGGCAAAATTACTGAAAAGAAAAGGAAATACACAAACACTTGGGAATTTATGCCATAGTTCTCCCAAAAGGTTTTTGAGTTAGACTTTGCACACCCCATCAGTCCTCTATTTTCTAACATGATGTGATTTCTAGGGGATCCTTTTGTCTCTTGACTGTAAATTAAGCCTTATATACAGGAAAGCTATTTCCAGAAGGGCCTGGAAACAGGGGATTTCAGACAGCATATTTCAACCATGAGGCATTTCCAGAGAAAAGGATATATGAAAGCACTGCTTTTAGAATTCTAACAAGCAAAAAAGCCACCCTTGTATTTCTTGTCAGCCACGTGGGTTTGCACAATTAAAACACAATAGTTTCTTCCAGGGCTTTGTCGAGTCCAGAATAGCCCTATGTGAGTGTGCAGTGTGGCATACCATGCCCATTCTCTTCTCTCTGCAGGTCTGTCTGCCCAAGGCAGCTCCTCTTCTCCATGCAAACCTGTTTCTCCCTGGCTGTTGGAAAGGAGCTGTGGTTTTACTTTGCTGAGTTTGAGCACTGTTTCTGATAATGTCTAGGATCAGGTGTTGGTAAACTCCAGGAAATACCTAGTTCAGATCACACTGAAGCCTTTGTTTGGTGAGTCTTTCATTAAAGCAGAAAACAATTTTCACATTAGCATTTATCCTAAAATTATCAGGCCCAATGAACCTGACAAATTCCGGGAAAACTATACATTTTAGAGGTTCATGAATTAACATTTTTGATAGCAAAAAGGTCTTATTCAGGGATTTCTAGGTCTTACCGAAGAATCCTTTTCATCCTAAAATTAACTGTGCAGGTAAAAACTAGTGCAGCCAACAGTTCCAAGCTGAATGCTTACTATACATTCTGAATATGGCTTAACACCCATTTCCACTTTGTCTGAGGTGGAGTTGATGTAAGCTACATAAAGACTGCTTGGTTCCTTGTCATTATACATTTCTGATTATCAGTGGCTGAAAGAACAATTACCAACATATAACTGTTCATGATAAAATTTCTTCTGCTTGTTGGCTGATTCCAGATGATTTCTTTGTTGCTGTTGAATATAGAATGAAAATGCTGAGAATCTCTGGAGCCTCTTTACTTGGAACTGCATGTCAGATTTATTAGAAGTCCAGTTCTCAAATATTTTCTTGAATAAAAATGGGCCTTTTTATGGTTAAGATACAGTTTTGGATTATTTTGAAGAATACATTTGAAGACAACAGTTTCTGAAGGACCAGAGCTAATGCACTGACACTAGTCCATATGGGTACTCCCAGGCTATCATACACAAATAGGCAGTTTCTAAGGTGTCCACACACCAAACCTTTAAATAACAATCTGTGCAGGAATGGCATTTTGTTACCGTGGGGTATGTCCTACTCCAAAGCCTCAGCAGAGAGGAGGGCTGCTGCTGGCTGTGTTTGGCCTGGTGAGCTCCTGCTGGAAGGGAAGCTGGAAGATGTGGCCTCACACAGAGCCCAACTTGTTCATCAGAAGGCTGCCATTCCCCTACTCACAGGAACTCACTGCTGTCTTTACTGAAGCACCAGACTGTCCTTTCTCCCTCTAATTCCTTCACCTAAATAGCCTGCAGGCTCTGGCTGAGTCTTTCTGGGAACTGCTTCCTTCAGAAGGGAAGGCAGGACCTGCAAGTTAGTTGCAAGTCCCATTCCTAGCACAGAGGGCATATGGATGTATGTAATCTAAAAGCAAAAATCACATGAGCTGAGTTTATTGTACAAAAATGAACTTTAAACATGTGAAAAACCCAGACACTAGAACTGGGTAGCAGTTGGGAAATCAGCTTCTGCTGCACACAGCTTTGGCTGGCTTGGCCAGAACAGGAGCCACTTCTGTCATCCACGTTTGCAGGTGGACACAAAAATATTGCAGCTCTATGGGATGGACAGGCTCATCTCTCTCACAGAGCTGATGGTTGCTGACTTTCTTTGTCCACTTCAAAGTTATGGCTGAAAAAGGAAAAAAAAAGTGCTTGCTTTTGCAAAAGCAAGAAACAGGTCTGACTTCTCCCTCTCGGCTGAGATTTCAGTCAAGTCCAGCACAGTGAAAGCCTTGTTCTCCCCTGGAAGTTCAAGACAGTTTTGTTTAGGGGAAATAGAGGCTTCACCAGCTGCTTTTTTGTAAAAAGAACCTTATAGACAATAGGTGAATCATCCCCAAAAGCAGTCACTTGACATCAGCCACAAAAGCTTTCAGCCTCATGATCAACGAGCCCCTCTGAACTAATATAGGAAGAATTACGATGGCATTTTCCTGAAGCGTGCAGCTTTGCCTCTCCCTTTTTCCTGGGAACACAATTGCAATCCCATCTCCCAATCTCTTCATCTCTGAGTTACCCAAGACAAGTCTGCAACATGGCAAAATGGGAGTAGTAGATCATGGGCTTGTCCCATCTCAGCACCTGGCAGTGAAATCCACGCTGGCCTCTTTCTTTTCCTATGACCTTAGACATCTTTTTAGGGTGTGACTGCACTAACCTCAAAGGTGAAGCTGTTGTTTTTTTCTGAGACACAAAGGAAGAGGAAGCACCAGTAGTTCAACCCGAAAAGGCAATAAACAGCATGTGCTGTACCTATCTGTGTGTCCATCAAGGATATAAAAAGCTGCGGATTAATTTTTAATATTTCTCTGGAGGGGACCAACCCTGCAAGCTGTTGGGCACCAGTCTAGAGCAGCAGGGTCCAGCTGTCTGCAAATGCTCTCTTTCATGCAGGTTCACCTCTGATCAGTGTTTGGGATAGTGTTTCATATGTAATATTGTAACTGCAGATGTGCAGCTAGACGCTTTTCAAACAGATTCGTTGTGATTTACATTCTTTACCATTATAGCTTGCAAACTGTCCTAAATAAAGATTCCAAACACTTCATATGCAAAACAAACTAGGTAAAAGTGAAGATGTGAAGCAAAGGAAGGGCAGATCTGCTTTAATCTTCATCCTTGACCTAAATATGAAATAAATAACAAAGCTGTAGTAAACAAAGACCAAAGGTAGCAGGGAACAAAATCACTGTGAATGACACCCATTCTTCTGGGGCATGTCCCCACTGAATTGCACACAACTGAATCACTCCAGTCAGATCCAGAGGGATGATTCACATTAGCAAACAAGTGAGCCAGAGATGCTAGCAAAGCAGAAGGGATTTAAGGTATGGATGCTGGGACACAAATGATCCTGGACCTTCACGGTAGTCATGGGGACGTTTAGTTTTGGAGAGGACAAGGAAGAGGCAACTAGCAGTGCTCTGCTCAGGTAACAGGATGCATGTGATGGAATTTTTTCAGCAGCATTTTTGTTTTGTCTCTTCCAACATGGTGCCATGGAAAAGAAAGAACTGACAGTGGACTTGCAATATAGCATTTCCTTTCCAGTGGCACTAGTGTTAACTGTATCAATCCACAGTGATTTTTTTATGTCAAGTATTATTCTTCACTTTTAGACTCTTGAAACCTAGTCTGGGCTCCTCAATATAGACCTGCAACAAAATAAAGGAGGGTGGTACAGATAGTTTCCAAGAAGAGAAAGGAGCTCCTTCAACAGCAGCCATGCTGTCGCCCTCCAGTGTTTTCAGGAAGAGAATGGCTTGTTTCAATGTCAGTTTGAAGTAACCATGGCAGAGACAGATGTTTGGTTTCAGAGAGCAGGCAGTAAGTTTATATTGTCAGAGCAAACACTTGGGACTCCAGAGCACAACATCCCTTGTTGTTTACCAAGTGTGTTATGCCAGAATTGGACGTGAAGATGCACTTCATGGTAACAAAAGGGGACAATGCCTTTATCCTGCAACTGTCAACAGTGTTACAGTGCTGAAGACTTTAGTTCAATATTTGCCAAGTAGTAAAACGAGCAACGTCTGTCAGTTTATTGACTTAGATGCATCAGTTACTAGAAAAACTATATTGAGCAGACAGCAGTTTAGTTTCAATTGCTGGGGACCAAATTCCAGCCACAGAACTAAGTGCTATTAATATACATTCAGATTAACAAGAAAACTGTTGGAGTCTTGTTTTGATGCTGTCACCGGGATACAACAAACAGCATCCTTATGCTGAGACACTTTGAAACAAAGTGCAAAAACAGTTTTGTCAGAGCCAGGCACTACAACTCTTGCAGACTGAAATTCCATGAGAGATTTAAAATACTGTAAACATCCTTCCTGGAAAGACTGAAAACCTAAAAAAGAAGTTACCTTTGCCTTAATGCAGAATGTTCACTGCGGCTTCATTGACAGATGTTCTGAAAGGATTAGGTTACAGCAAATGTTGGCAGGATGGTACATTTGTACCAAACCATAGTTCTGTTCAGTTACCTGCCTCAGCACAGCCAGGTTTGAGCTGGAAATCCCTCCTGGGAAGGCTGAGGAACCTGGGAAAATTCCTGCTCTTGCCACACACCTGAGCAGGGAGGATTAGTACTCCAATTGCACCCAGTCCTGGGTAAATGGCACAGACTTGAGGCTGACAGCAGCTTAAATATCTTTCCCTTGCATTTAGTGTGACACCTCCGGCTGCCAAATCACTGTGTCACTGACCTACAGCCGCAATCCGTTTACAGGAAAGTCACAAGACAATAAAACGAGTTTGTGCTACATCAGGGGACAGAGCAAACAGAACTGTCACATTTCTGCAGAGAAAAGCATGCAACAACACTGAGTTATAGCAAAGATCAAGTATAGTCTCCTCTGTTTACTGCAGGCATTGTTTCAGGCTTCAAAGGAATGACAACACTAAGGCTTCAGCTAAAGAGCTGACAATCATCCCTAACCCACCAGGCTGAACATGCAACTTCATTCCTGCAGGTAAAATCTGTTAAAATCAGGACAGAATCAGCATTCATAAGAATCCCTCTTTGCCCACACCACAATGAGACAATTTTGCAAAAGCTTGATTGGTGAAATGTGCTATAGACTGTGCCTTTGTGCTGCTGGGGAAAAGCTGGCAAAATACTTTTCCCCATCTTGCCCAAGGAATCTCCCTTTCACAGAGCATCCCCTGCTGCTCACTGGTCTGTAACAGTGTCCTGCATCAATCACATACTGAAACTGCTTCCAACTGTATGGACTGTACATGCTGGGTGTTTACTGACTAGCAAGCACACCAAAACTGGCATGACAAACACCAAGTATATTAAAGGCAGAGGCCCACCAGTTGGCTTCAACCCATGCTTTTCTAAGACAATGCACATATGTCACAAAGATTCCTCTCCAGCTTATCTAAGCTCTCAGAAAGGCTTTTCATTAAGTTCTAAAAGAGGCCTTGGATGCTAAGATACCATTCTGCTTTCTTAAGTAATGTCACAAGACTTCTGGTTTGGCCACACAGTTACTTTTTAGAAATGAAAAGGAGATTCCGTGCTTCTGCTTGGGACAAGTGTCAAAATCACTGCAATCTTTTTTATAAAGAATGGAGGGGGGAAAAAAGAGGATCAGGAACTGAGTTCACTCACTCTGGGAACCCAGCCTTTATGTACTGTTTACCAAAAGGATGAGCTGGGGAAAGGGGTGGGGGGCAAATGTGTGCATTAGGTCTCACCTGCTGATTCTCAGGAGTCATGAATATTCTCCTAATCCCCAACTCTTGGCCCAACAGGCTGCAGGCCTTTTCATCACAGAGCTTGATTTCATTGAGGATCTGGGAGTTGCTCTAAACTTCAGCAAGTGGTATAATATTCCGTTGTTTCCACACAAAAACAGCCTTTTGCCATGAACCACTCTCCGATGTTTCTTCTCTGTTACTCACCTAGTAATGGCATTTGTCTTTCAGACTAGATTAGACAAATTCTGTTTTGGGCTATCCACAGATCAGTCAGCAAGTCACAATTTCTGAGGCAGTCAGCACATTTTTTTTTCCTGCACAGATGTGCATACATAATATACATGATGAGATACTGGTATATTTATCAAATGTGATGCATGCTTGTAGATAAAACCAAGACAGCAGAAACAAAACTGAGAAGAGACATGAGCAGTAGTGGCAATTTTACCATATACTTTCAAGCCAGATTATTGTAAGCATCTGATCTGACCTTCAGCACCTCACAGGCCTAAGAATGTCACCTGGTTTGGGCATAATTTGCGTGCCCATAGGGCAGAGGAGGTCGGTGAGGAGGTCCCTGTACTGGCAGGGAAAGCAAACGGGGTATGCCAAAACATGCAACAAAGCAGGATCCAGGAAAAAACCTTCACCAGATAACCTATGGCTGGCTGTACTTCCATAAGCTTTGTGGAATTCCAATTTTCAGGCACCAGGCAATGGAAAATTGTCTTTATTTCTGAAAAGGGATGCATTATCTCCTCCATCTGAAGGGATGGACTATGCAAAGACAGACAGGAGGGAAAAAGGACTTTTTAAAAACTCTTATTTTCCTTATAGCAATAGTATCCAGTGACAATGAATCTTGAGTCATGAAAGAAACATTTAATAGCTTTAAAAAAATGCTTTCTTGGAAAAAGATCTAATTGATCAGAGCTTCCAGAAAAAAGCCCAGATAAAAACTAATCTTCTGACCACTGGTGAGAGCAGAGGTACTACACAACAAAATCAAAAGGGGTATCATTACCTGCCTGGTTATTGGTGGAGGATTTTAAAAATTTGTAGTTATTTATATATATTTTTCAAAGGGCCTTATATAGTTAATATTTCTGCTGGTCTTGCTTGAGACAGTAGGCAAGGCCTCTCACAAAGCTACATATCAGCAGTACTGGAATCTTGCAGAAGTATAAAGTGTTTTAGCAAGAAATCCATGAGGTGGGACAGGGAAGCTATTCCATTTGGATGAAACATTTAGTCTGTAATGAGTCCTAAATTACGAAATAGTTTGCACATGCAAACAGCTTTCAATTTAGGAGGGTTTGATATTTCAACTGTTAGATAAACTCATTGTCCATCTGAGACATACAAACATATTCCACAGAGGAATCACAAATGAAGCATGAGCAGAGTTTGCTTTGGGGATGCCCTGAATCAGTACAAGATGTGGAAGTTTGCTTTTCAAGCTTAATACTACTTATTCCATAACATGTCATTATTATATAGTTCTATAAGTGCATGAAGAAAATACGTTAATACCCATAGGCATAGATGTGATAGATAATATCCCTTATGTTTGCACAGTCAAGGTACAGTCTACCAACATAAAATAATTGGTATCTCCATTTTTTAAGGCAAACACAGGTATGACCATCCTCCTTCATCCCTTTACGTCTGTGTCTTTCATAACAACTCTGAGGCCTGGTGTTCTTGCAGATTTGTCCCAGTGCCTGCTTTGGCTTGTGGAGGCCTTCAGTAAAGGATCCATGCAAGACAAAGTGATGGGCTCAAATGACAAACAGGCCTCTCATTAGGTTTCTACTGGGCTAAGCAGGTGGAGACTGTTAAATGGAACTGAACACTTCAGATAATACACATACTGTAAACTTACTATGTACAATTTAAGAGTTGGAGAAAGCAGTATTTTTACTGGGCCAGGAGTTGAACCTTGATGATTCTTGAGGATCCCTTCCAACTCAGCATATTCTATGATTCTATGATTTGAGACCTTAGGAATCCATTCCTTGGGAGATATGAAAGACCCTCCAAACATCATGGCATTGACAGTGCAGAGTGCAAATTTATGACTATGCAGGACAGCTAGAGTGGTATTTCCACCTCATGTTTTGCTACTGGTCACATTCCTCTAGCCTTCCTTCTACAAAAGTATCTTCAAGGATGCAGAGCTCAGGCAGCTCTGGTGTGAAAGGTCTTATTGCTCATAAGATTCAGTCCTGGCATGCAGGAAATCATTGCCTTCCTTATCATCCAAGATCAATCTCTAAACAATCAAACATGACTCTGTGCCAATTTCAGAGATTGATCAGAAATACTCTTTTGCAACCCACTGTTGTTTAGTGTATGCTGTACTCAGCTCTTGCCTTAGCCTCAACTTCTTCCCAAGTAAAACACATAACACTGGGCTGTTCAAAGGTCATTCTTTGCTTCTTGTCTGCTCTTAAGACAGATGTTTCAAGGCATGACAGAGGACATAAACACGTGCACACTGAGGGGAAAAAAAGGTGTCCAGGTGTTTAAGCAATGCCAAATATGGAAGAATTCCAATTCACTGCTTTCTCCTTTAATCTGGCAATTCCAAGGGACCAAGTGTGTCATGACTTGTACCCAGAACACTTTCCGCTTGGGTGAGCTCAGACAAGGTCTGCATTAACTCCCCAACCTGCAAGAAAATTATTTGAAACAAAAGGTTCAGATATGTCCTTTTCCCTCCAACAAGCCTGGAAACAAACGGTACAGGAACAAGGTCAGAAAGGAATCGTCCGCCTACCATACCACTGAATTCATTTACCTACCTCAGAGCCCATTCAAGGAAAGGGGTGGGATGGGGAACAAGGGATGATATAAAGCAGAATGAAGCTCTGGGGTCGCTCGCTACATTACAAGATTTGACAGGCCTTTGCCAGCCTTCAGCTTCTTTGTGTCTTTCACATAATAGAGAAACACAAACTGAGCAGCCTGTGATCTGGGGGTTGAACTATTAGATGGAGCAAACTCTTTGCAAATGCTAATAGTATTGTAGCATCCTGTCAGGCAGCAACACAAAAAAGGATGTTGATTTTCACATGAACCAGAACAGATGCATTGTAAGGAAGGGTGCAATGAATGTTCCATCTCTAAACATCAAAAGCCACAGGCAATTGGCTTGTGGACATGAGGCAAAATACTGCTTCAAATATTCCTAAATATACTGGGCATACTGTTACCTTAATACTGATTTCATGAGGCTGGCAAAAAGAAGGCAGTTGCTTGAAATAGAAGTGAAAATGGTCTCCAGTTATGATTTCTATATTAAAATAATATCTAGATCTAAAGAGGCTTTTGTTGTGCAATCTACTATTTTCCAGCAGTTTGGAAGAGATAGTCCTTTATGAAACATGAATTCATGGGTTGGTAAGCTGACTGCTCTTTAACTCTCAAACCCATTGTCCCAGCCAGCATGTTTATTTTAAATGCACCTGAAACTAACACCCCGTAACAGTCTTCATTTACATGCCGGATATCAGTTCATGATTCAAACTTCCAGAGAGGAGCTTTCAGTGCCTTGGTTTTTCATGACATCTTTGTCTAAATGTATTATGTAGATGGTACATTAATTTATACAGTAAAAGAGCACACCTGGTACAGTTACCCCTGATTTGGTGCCAACATGGCACTTCCGAATCGGACATTTTGCTGTCATTAGCAGTGTACTTGTTCACAACTTAACAAATGAGAAAAAGGAGGTCAAAGCGACTTCTCAATTAGGTGCAACAGCACCACGTTCAAACCCCACCTTTTATTATTCCTTCAGTTACATTTTTATTCAATAAATATCTAGTTTCCATGGAATACATCATGCTAAGTCTTAGATGAGCAGCACAGGGAAGTCAGAACTAAAACCTTAGGAACACACTAGAAGAGATGAACACAGGGCCACTGGATGCAACATTTTGCAACATTTATATTACACAGAAGTTTTAAACAGTGATCTCTAGATAAATGCAAAAGATTTTTCTTTGTTTTGCTTGTTTTTTTTTTTACAAAGTACAGACTTCTTTCATTTGATATACACTAAGGTGTCTGCCTTCAAAATTGTGCAAACTTACATTTCTGAAGTTATCTTCAGAGAATGATGATGACATGCCAATTTTTTCAATTTTTCTGTTCTCAAACACTCATTTTCAGGAATTAATTTAAAAAAAAGAATCTCAAAACATTCAGTTAGATCACCCTGAAATATTTAACCTTTCAACATCATTTTACAAATACCTCTATGTTAGCTTTTTGTCCACATGGATGTCCAAATATTTGGGGAACATCTTAGCAAACCTTCTATTTCCTCTGAGAGTAAACCAAAACAATACCTTTTGGAAAAAATTCAGATTTTTTTCTTTTAATTTCCACACATCAAAATCAATCGCCTTTTCAAAAGGGAAAAATAAATCTAGGTCAGTTTTTCAGTGCTTTATCAGACAACTGCAAAACAAACTGTTCCAGGACTAGCACCTTCCTCCACACAAATATTCAGAGGTGTATCCAGATCATTTGTGGCAAACTGTGGGCAGAAAAATACGGTGGTGATTAACCACCAGGCACCTATGTTAGAGAGCTTATATCATGCTAACATTTGCCAGAAGTGATATTTCTATGGCAAAACTGAAAGGCAGTGGAAGAAAGATTCCTTACTAATTTTACTACGCTGAATGATAGACATCAAGTGGTGCGGGAGGACCTTGTGCATAACATTCTTATAGAAGTGATTTTGGTCTTAGAGTAGCTATTAAAAAAATGAAATTAATGACACTTTTCCTTTTTTTAAGTTAGGAAGACAGAAAAGTTGGAATTGTACATTCTATCTTTCTACATTTCACACGTACTCGATCAGGTTACTCTGCACCTATGGTGAAGGGAGGAGTTAACAAGGAAATCTGAGTCTGTGCAATCCCAGAAATGAAATGTAATTGGCTGTGATTCAAGAGTAACAACATATATTAGGAAAGAACAGGTAGAAGGAGCAGTTGTTGACATTATTTCCTGAGCCTAAACCTTTTAAGATGTCACTGAATAGCAGTCTGTACTTTCACTTGAAAGCATTGCAAGAATTGTTTGGATGACATCTCTCAATAGTTTAGGAGTTTAACAAAATCCACAACTTCCTCTCGAGATCTCAAAACCATGCTTTTAAACCTGTACCACAGTGATCAGCAAATGCTTCAACACAGAGCATAACAAATACAAATGGCATTATTTAGAAGGGCATTTTAATGTACGTACAAATCCTAAAATGTTATGTCAAACTCCCAGGATCATTTGCAGGCAAGAAAATGACAACAGATAAAATCATCTCATGAATCTGATCCAGCTCTACCATACACGACAGATACCAAAAATAAAAGCTTTTTTCCCTTTCAGGAAAAAAACACCTTAAATGTACAACTTCAGCAAGATCCCAAGCTATGTCATTGACACACAAGTCAGATTCTTCTGTGCATGTAGCCTCAAAAATTAAATGGGCAGGTGGATTTTATCTGAACTTCTCAACCCCATGAGACATTATTTTCTTTCTCCTCCAATGTTTTAGGATGCTCCCCAAAAGACAGGAAAGAGAATGGGACACAAAAGCCATTTCAATTCAGTCTTTGTGCAAGGAGAGGCTGCACAAGAGATCCTGGAGAAGGCTGTATTCTTGTGTAAAGTTCTGTTGAAAGAGAAAGGTGATTATTTTAAAATATGTACAAATGCATGACAGCACTTGGGCTTATGGTTTTGAGAACTAATATAGAAGAAATTTGGAAATTACCTGCATGCACATAGTTTTGCTAACAATATACAGTGTCTTTAAGCAAAACCAAAGAACCAAAATGCCTTCATAGAAAGTGTTCCCTTAAGACAGATAAAAATAATGAACTGAGAATAATCAACATTTCACAATATCTAAATAACTAGCCAGTAATTGTATTTCTACTAAGTTTCATATCTGCTTGTAGTGTAAAAGCTGAAAGTATAGTTCTGCAGTTTAAAAGCAAGAAGCAGCAACCAGCCAGGCAATGGAATAAAACACACTGGAATTTACACAAACTCTGTATGAAAACGTGCATTTAAAAGAGATGGATAATAATTTTATACAGAAGAATGAGATAACTGTAGCAATGTTTTTATGATCTAAACATAATTACCAGTTTGAACAATCTATTTTTCTTGATGGAGGGCTTCTATGAAGGCTTCAAGTTTCTCCTGGATTTCCCGAACTTTTTCTGGAGGAATCAAAAAAGATCACCATTCAAATACCTATTACTATTAAGTACCTGGGGACAGGTACAAAAAAAACCAAAAAACCACAAACAACCAAACACACAAAAACCAAACATGCAAACATGAGCAAGAATTAATGCTGTCATCAATATTACTCTATGCATTTTCTTAACTATGAAGATTTACAACATTTTTCTACATCAGAAAAATGCAACCCTGTCCCATTTGAAGAACTCCTACAAACATATTTTATGATTATCATGCTAACTTAATAATTAAAAAATTTACTGAATGAATCCAGTACTAGAAACATTGTATTTCAAAACCCTGAAATTTCCATCAGATCATGCACAGAAGAACTACTGTACACCTGCTACATGCAGGGAGTTGTTAGGTTTTAAACAGTGCCCACTAACCCCTTTCTTCTTCAACCAAATATCCTTACTCCCCACAGCAAGTGTAACAAATACCACTAATCATTCTAAATAGAGTTGAAAGCTGGTGCCCTTCCACCACGGAGAATTTCAGGGAACCACATGTCAGTATTCAAGACATCTCCTCAAAAGGGAATGCACAATGCTAAGAATGTTTAAAACCTGCACTTTATTTCCTTGCATTTCAGTAGTAACCAGATGATGTGGGTGGAATCTCATTTTATATAAAAACTAAAGCTGGGAGTTTATTTCTCTGCAAAAACACGATTTGACCACAACTACAAATAGTTACTAAGAATGAAAAGGCAACATTGATGGGGAAAAATCCAGGGGCTTAGGCATTTTTCCACTCTTTTCTCTATTTCATACAACACTTGTCATCATACAACCTATTTGATTTATTAAATTGCTTATGAAGCAAGATTTAGAACATAGCTGGAGTCCAAAGCCTGTGAGATTTCCTGCTTCTCTCTCACCACATCCTCATTTGAAGCTCCTTCTGTGTGTGATTATAGCCATGAAAAACACACACTTCAGAAATATGAAGGAACAGGGGGAGAGCAGTAGGACAGACAAAAATAAGTTAGATGAGCATAAACACAGACAAATATTTTTTTTCCAAGCTAAAAATACTATTGGATTAAAGCCGTATGTTCCCTTGTATAAGATACAGGGTTTGAGCTTTTTTAAAAAAATTTTTATTAATGTTTTCTTCTCTTTAGCAATTCCATATGTTTTCAACTTGCTTTGCTGAGCTGAAGTAACAGCAAAACAGAAAGAAAAATAAAACAATCTGCTTTAAATGGGATACATAAGAATGAGAGGGAAAAAAGAGATATCTCCAAAGAGAACATTTTAATGTAGGTATGGGAAACAAAAGTTTAATTGAACAAAATGACAACCCCGCAGACATAAAACGCATTTTAGAGTAATAACAATAACAATAACAACAACTCAAAAAACACCTGCAGTCCTTTTCTAACAGAAATAAAGAATTTTAGTTAGCATTTAAAAAATATGGAAAATAGCCTGAATGAGGATGAAGTAACCTCAAAGTTCTATCTTTATCTTGTAATTCTTAGGTGACGAAGGGCAAGTCACTGAGACTTTCAGCACTTCAGTATGCCCTTCCCCAGTAGTGCTCATCTACAAACACAGAAGTACAGTGAAGCTGAATCACACTCTAGGCTCTAAACAAAACACCTAAGAACCTTCTTGGATTTCAGCTGATTTTTTTTAAAGTACTTTGATATTAAATGAAGATTACAGTCAGTGTGAGGGCAAAAGCTGTACCTTGGAAGTTAAGAAACAACAGTAGCTGATTTTTACCAGGTTAAAAAAAAAAATTCTGATTCAGTTCAGCAGAATCTATGAAAGCTGTCAATGAAAAAAAAAGGTAGATCCATGATCACTTCTCCTCATTAAGCACATTCAAACTGTTCCAATTACTACCTTTTTAAATGAAAAAAAAAATATGCCTTGTTTCCATCTCAGTATATAAAACTCTCGTGTAATGAAAATGTTATTCCTATGGCATTTATTTAGGCAAATACTTAGCTTGCTTCCAATACTGCTGCTCTATGAATGTTTACAAAGTTAGCCCTTGAAATAATTTCATATTATTTTGGACAGAATTAACATATTTGTTCACCACACCTGGACAGACGAGGCTTTGAGCAACCTAGTCTAGCGGAAGGTGTGTTTGCCCATGGCAGGGGTGTTGGAATGAGATGATATTTATGGTCCCTTCCAACCCAAACCATTCTATGATTCTGGTTTTGGAAATTACTAATCCTGAACCTTGGTCTCCAAAATGAACAGCAGGTGCCAGTGATAAAATCTGAGATCAGATCTCACAACTCAGAAGATGTCTTCATGTTGTGCTTTCAGTAGCTTTCTGCGATGCTTTTTCCCCCCCCGATTGCTACATGCTTTCCCAAGTGTGTTCTTTGTATTGATCAAGCCATTAGACCCAGTGAAAGCAGGCAGATTTAGCAGTATTAAATGCAAATATTTTTCTTCCTCAACCTCTTGTTAATGAAATATTCCAGTCCTGAAAATTAATAGCATCAGCAAAAACCTGTAATTATTATTTCACCCTTAAAAAAAGGTTTGTGCCAACAAATCTATTTTAATTTTCTGATTATGGTATATTAAAATAACAGGATAGCAAATACATACTCCACCAGAATATACTGAATCAGCTGTGTTTGCTCAGAGAACAGACATACTAAAATTGACTTCATATTATGAGCACTTTATTAGTTTTTATACTTGGACTGAATTGAAATGATTACTTAACTGTAATAATTACGAGGTCTTGAGGTAATTTAATACTTTGAAATAACATGCTGGCTATTCTTAAAAAGAACAGTTACAATGACTGCCAAATAGCTGCAATTATTCATCCTATGCCCTGTATTTTTAGCTGCAGTAAAGCCCTTTGCAGCAGCAGACCCCAGCCAACCTATAATACTTTCCCACAAATCCATTCTGCAGCACAGAGCAGCGGTCTGATGAATTGGTTTACTTTTTAAATAGGCTAATGGCAGAGTTATGCATTTACACAACACTAATCTTAATAAACTCGTAAATATAAGTGCTCAGACAGAACTTTTCTAATGAGTGCAAGTGCAGGGTCTGCAATTCTGGGATAATCACCTACAGTTTCACCAGCACCATGTGATGTTGCATGTGGAACAACAATTAATTCTTAAAATTAAGAGAGATATTACCCATCTTTAAGAAAGTTTTTGGCTCTCTGAAATGAAAAGCTCTGTACTCACATTAGCAGGGTTTTGACTGATACTTAGATCAAAACACTGACTTACACTTGTAAATTACAGTACATTCTGTTTTGAGGAAGGTTTATCAACATGGCAAACCCAGAAAATCCTTTGGGTTTCAGATAAGAATACTTATTGCACAAGTAAATTAAGGGATAAACAAAAAGTGACCTGTTGCACTTTCTAGGTTTTGTGATACTGTGTTTTTCCATGTACAAGCAACCCACAGATTAAAAGCATTCAGCTTGCTAGCAAATTACTTTTGTAACAGGTTGAACTACCCCAGCACTGTTATACAATGCTTCCATGTCACAGAAGGCTATTAAAGCACTACACTCTTATTACACTGTAGTGCAGAAATTTAAATATACAGTATTGCTTACGCTGGATTCTAGAAAGATGATGTGCACTTTAGTAGTGCTAATGCAGATCTGAAGTTACAAATATGCAATTCTTCCAGCACCTGTTAAACACTGATCAAAAATCAAATTAAATCAGTGAAGAATAACTGTAACTAAACCCTTGTGTCCATCTTAGAACAGCAAAATTCACAGGCCTAGAGGCCATGAATGGCTATTCTATTTCCCATTTACCCCATGTTTACCTAAAAGATAAGCTGTTCATACATCAACTCACTATGCCTCTTGATCTGGTCATGAATATTCCCGTAATCCTCCCTCTATATCCCATAAAACTTCACTGACAGAATGAGGAAATTCTTTATTCAGATATCTTGAGATCCTCATTCATGTTCAGTCTCTCCTGATCTCCATATGAAATGTTATTGCTACCCGCTCATTTTCTTTTCATTAATCCTGTGATCTTAAATCTAAAAGGCTCAAAACCAGACTAATTGATCTGTAATGAGGATTTGGATACACTGTGAACACATAAAGACACAGGCACAGATAAAGTTTGGTTTTCCTAATATCATAAGCTGGTCAAAAGCGGAACCCCTGAAATATTCAGTCTTAGAAGGAGTGCTTGTTTTCTGGTTGCTGCCTTACATGCCTGAGCTTATGAACAGTGCTAAAATGAAGCAAGTTATTAAGTGCATCTCCTGAGGTAAGGCCAAATAATCTCAAAATAATATTAAACACAAAAGCTAAGTACATTACTGATTTATTGCAAATATACTCAAAGTAGCCAGAAAAAAAGTTTTCTGGATACTTTCCAACTGCATTAATTGGTTTAATAAAAGATGTGGCCTTTGCCCACAAAACCTCTTGCTTATGGTTCTGAAGATAAATGAAGTTTGAGACATTCAAATGCATATTTACCTGTATAAAATCAATAGCTCTAGTACAGAATTTTAAAGATGTTCATGTCTGTCTACACCAGAACAGGTAGAAAACTGCACAAGTACTTTGGGCAAATTAAAAAGCTTTCCATTCCCATTTACAAATTTGCCCATATGACATCAAATTTCAGTTGCAGCATCAAAAAAACCTGTAAAATCTTTCTGGACACAGATTCATCATTATTTTGTACTTTGATGAAACCTACAGCATTAAATAACCACAAAAAAAAAAAGTGTTAATACCTTATTATAAATCCTCCTGTTCTACACTGAAGTGATGTCTACCTCCAACAAATGTTTACACAACTTTGATATTTGAAAGCTCATGCTCGTTACTCCTTTGGCTCTTGATTGTGTTTAGACTTCAGTTCTCTCCCTTCCTTTTTTTTTTTTTTTAATCTTCCTTCCTTTCTTAATCCCTTCCTTGCCTACAAACATTCTCACTGCTTGCTGTGCCACTTCTGTGTTATGGTTAATTAACCGTAGAGGCAGAAATGTTGAATTTAACGCTGTGAATGCATCATCTTTCCTCTAATAAAAAGGAAAGCCCAGTCAGTCAGAATTCATCAGAATGCCCAGAAGCACACCATTAAGAACTAGAGATGTCAATCCAAAGTTTTCTACTGAAAGTTGATTTTTTGCTTAGGGCTACCTAAGACACAAGCCTCATAATTCTATACAATCCCTATGAACAGTCAGATGGAGAAGAGATGGAGGAAACACCTTTTATTCCTCGATTTTCCACGGGTAATGAGAAAGCTTTACTTCTAGTGGAAATAGTATGAGACAGCATTCTCACAGCCACTCCAAATAATGCCACAGAAAGCAGACTTTCCACCCACAGTTATAAGACATGTATCAACATGCTTACTCATGTCTCATGCAAACACTACCATAATTCACTGATCATTGCAAGGTCATGTCCTGCTCAGTTTTAGAAAATCCTTTGGAAGTACCCATCACATTTTTTGCCAGTTTCCTCTTGTTCACATACCATACTTCCATCTGGATAAGACCAAGGGGAAAGCTAAAATTTTAAGGGGGGGGGTGTAAAAAAAAAAAAAAGGTAAAACCACCCAAGCTGCCCTTAAAGAGACAGAACATCATTTGTCATCTGCAAAGACAGATTTATAAGTAGAGGGCCCCCTCTGTTCCTTTAAGGCTGCAAAACAGATGGGAAGTGAATGGACAGTCAAAGGGTCAAGAAAACACATGGGAGGTGCTGCTTGTCTGCCGTATGTATATTCCCAGCACAAGAAAGAGGTCAAGATTGTAACTGCATGGCTGGGTGCTGGAAAGGCCTTTTCTTTAAGCTGTTACAAAGACAAACGCTGTTCCTCATCCTGTTGTCAAACTGCTATAAATATTGTTCATCAAGAGTTTCAGCAGCTAAAAGTTTTTTTTTAAAAAAGGCTGGGCAGGAGAATGAATCATGTGAATGATTCTTAAACAATTAGCTCATTAGTGTAATAAAAGCACTGCAGAACCTTGAAAAGTTTAAATGGAATTTATAATAGTTCATGAAGTAAATCCATGAATCATTAAGAATATATAGCCTTTAAAATGCAAGCTTGCAGAAAATAGCCAGCATGCTCTGTAGTTACCACTAGTTATAGTGAATGAAGGTGTTAACTGATGCTACATTGTAGTAGCTACATTGCAGTATTGTTACAAAATGTTTCTTATGTGTTGCAATCCAGATTTGAATTTGCATCCAGTTCGAGTTCTTTTTAAAAATTCTGACTTCAGTTTAATTGTGTTCTCCCTATAAAGTTTGACTTCAAAGAACACTCACTGGAATGGGATAATTATGATATAAAAACTGCTGTAAATACATTTATAAACCAGGCCTCCTCTTTCAGACATAGAAAGCCATCCCACCATTATATTCACCAGACTCACTGACAACTTTTTTACTTGCCCTAAATCTCTTTGCCATCCTGAGATAAAAAGTATTTTAATTGGGGAACATCTATGATACCTGTATTCCAGTTATCAGCTGCAGAAAGACAGTGAGAAGGACAAGGAGATGCTCTAACTATCCAAGTGCAACATGTGAGATGCTTTCATTATTACATAGACAAAGATAATATTTCAGTGTCCTCTCAGAAATATTTATTTTAAACCCTAGAATAAGATAAGGTGTTAAACGAATTATTTTAATATCACTATTAAAATCTCCAAAGGTCAGCCAACATATCAATTTCATGGATATGAGTTCATAAACAACTGCCTGCTGGTGACCTGGTTGAACATCTCCTTTTGCATGGCCTTAACAGGAAAAAACATCAAGGAACCTGTTTCCTACAAAGATGTATTTTCCTTTTCCCTGTTATAGGTAAATTCACCTCCAAAACAGGAAAAGATTGCCTCCAGATTGTATATTTAGCCTGCTGTAGAAACATAATAAAATTACGAAGCCAGTTTAGACAGAAAAAACCCCCAAGTCACAACTGCTATCGCTGAAGTCACTTTTGTTGCAAGTCTTAATATCAAATCAATTATTAATCCCTGTATAGCATACCTGAGCAAAGCTGCCTGTATAAAAACAGTATTACCTTTATTTTAGACTAAAGAGAACCAGGCAGCAGCAGAAGAGAGCTTGTCTGAAAATACCTCAGCTATTTTTACAAGGTACTGAGAATTGGAATGTTATTTTAGCATTATTAATAATGATTTTTAGTTCCAGAAATGGGACTTGAGTATTGTGCTGATGAAATTGTAGATTACGAATCAATGTCTTGATCTATAGCTGCTTCAGATTCACAAGCAAGACCTCTGCAGATTAACAAAATGTTTTTGGCCACAAGTTTCCCACCTCCCCCAGTGGAACAGAACAGAAGCTGACTGTGTTTCTTGCAGCAGTCCCTGGGGCACCTCAGGCTGGCAAACACAAAATCCTTCTTTCTCTGACAGAGCCTTTGAGAACTGAGATACAGGGCTGAAGCAAAACTGATAGCTATGTAGACTACTGACTTTATACAAGACATGTTTCTATGGGTTATTACACATCAGCCCCACTTGTCTACGAAAAGGAAACCAAATATTACCAAACCATGATGTCAGATCATGAACAATATACATTTCTACACCATCATTAAGGTCAGCCTAAGGTACCAAAGATCCTTACTCTGTATTAAGTTGCAAGTTTATGAGAGTCACAGTGTCTGCAATAGCAAGGTAAGAGTTGGACACCTTTCAGTTCTCTGTCTCTACCTTGGATTTTTTAATTAAAACTGTTCTAATAACTCAATCTTTCAACAGAATTTAGCTGTGCTGCTTACTGGACAGCTAAAAGGAGCTTAGTAGCAGAATGACAAGGCAACCTTATAAAGCAGACTCATATCTGGAATCAGACTTACAGAAAGATTGAATTTCCAAATCAAAATTGTTAAGCTAGAATGAATCAGAACATGATGATATTCATTACTTTGGGTAGAAACAGTAAAAAGTATAAAGGCAAGTCAGAAATATCACCCAATGATTCATTCAGTGATATTACAAAAGATTAATTTTTTTCTTATGCAAAAAGGACATATACAGCAATAAAGGTAAACTACTTCTGTAAAGGCTACTGTAACCTTAAGGCTATAAAACTGTAAAGAGACTTTAACATAAAAAATAACTGATATATGCTGTTTCTCCACCAAAAGAAAGCATACTTAGTAATTAGATAGATAATAAAATAATATGCTATCAGGACTATTTATGTGAATTATAAAATATGGCAGAAAATAAAATGGTGATGAGATTAATTTTTAGATCATAAAAATAAACAACTTAATTTTTGACAGTCAGAAACTTAAGTCATCATACCCTGAAGAAAAACAGATGGATCTATTTTTTTTTTTAGTTATCATTTCTAGCTGAAAATATTTCCTTCTCTTTTTATATAAACTTCAAAATTAGAAGAGGGGTCCACTACAGTAACAATTAACAATGTACAACATACATACACTATGCTGACTTCTTCAACTTTCAGAAATGTGAATGTTATACTGGTCCATTTAAAAGCCTGTATTTATATAAACAGTAAATTTCTCCATGGTAAGTACTTACTTAAATTTTGACTAATAAGTACTCCCATAAGCAACCAGTACTAAAGAGAAAATAGCATCCAATTAGATGTTTTGATCCTTGCATCATTAAGGAAATTTTAGGGAAAAAAATATATTCAGCAGACAACACCAGAATGACCCACAAGTACAAGAGACATGGGCCTAGGGGAAGATTAACAGGCATTAAATATGTCATTATTCATGTAGCAGTTTATCACTATTTTTCAATGTCAACTTTAAGTGATAGGCTTCGTTTAGTCAGTGACAAATGTGCTGAACTTTGTAAGGATCCGTTTTAGGACCTGGACATCAGTGCCTAGCTCTTCATCAATAACTAAGAAATCACAGCAGACAGGCTTTGGTCATCTGGGATTCTTAAGTTAAGTAAACCATCACTCCATCACAGGATATTTACAAGTGATGTATGTTCTCCCTCGAGGATTACTTCCCTCTCTGAGAAGATGCAGCTTTGTAAAGTACTTTCTGCCATGACACAAAGCAGAAACCACCTTATCTGCACTTTGACACAGGCCGTCCTACACATTCTTCTGGTTTTAATTCATTAGTTTCATGCAGCTGCCTCAAAACTCAAGAGAAAACAACAAAAAAAAAAGAACTTGAACATTTAACCAGTGTCTTTCACATCAAAGCACACTTGTTTGGGTTAATTTCTAAAATTATCTACATAGAATTAAAAACATGATAATCACGCAAAACCAATTAATTTGCATTCCACCAGTAAGTTAGCAAATCTACTGTGATATATTGTGACTTGCATACGTTCAAAGGTAGGGGAAATTGAAGACATGACCACACAGGCTCATTTCAAGCACACTGTGCCCCAACTTCCTGCGTCACAGAGCACCAGGACCTCTACAGAGCTCAGAGGGAGCACAGGAGTCATGCTGCCACCAGGCACTGGTGACACCAGCACAGGCTTGAACTAGTTAGACACAGACAGCCCACATGATGTGACTGAGATTTAGGCAGAAATCAATGTGCTCTAAATGACAACCAGCCCCTGATAAGATACAGGGCCATGTTAACGTCTCCAGGGAACCTGCTGGCAGGGGACTGTGCAGCTATTCTGCAAATGCTTAGCAGAAGCTGGAGATCTGTTCAGTGATTCCCAGAGGCTGCTCTGCTTCTGTCTGGTTAGAAGGTCACCACATCTCCTGGTGTAATGTTCTGCCAACTCAGGATCAAATGAGAACAGAGTGCTCCTCACTGCAACAACCAGAAGAGAGGAGCAAAGCAAGACTGCTGCCATCTCTGGAATTGCCTCACAGCTATGAAGTAACTATGTATTTACCTAAGTAGGTTCTGAAACTCCAATATTTAGGCATCATGGAAGAAACAAGAGCACAAAATAACCCTAATTCTTCAGATTATAATAAGATCACTCCTCCATTTGCATTTCCTAGGATGCTTCCCTCTTTCCCATGTCTGTCTTTCAGCAGTAGGGGCAACATCTGGGCACTGTGATCAAATGTCTTGAAAATGATACCTTTTTTCTGTATCTTGAAAACACCAAAAACCACATTGGTTCTAAACAAGCACCTTAAGGACTGAATTAAGGACTACTAACCATTGCCTTTTGAGCTGTTTTGTCTGCCTCTGGTTTCTAGGGGAAAATTACCTAAAATGTGCTTATTTGAGAGGTCTTTCCCCTTACAGCTGAGCTTTGCCCCTATGAAATGCTGTGACCTTTTGAAAAAAGTTAAAGCTCATAACAGAAGAGCAAATGAAGGTAAAGACTTTAGAGAGCCAAGTCAAAGCATAATTTTAAGGAGCACATGTAATCAATAATGTCATGTAGGACAGAGGTCAAATCAAAATACTGTTAACAGTCATCTCAAGGAACTGAAATTTAATTAGGCTACAGTAATGACCACAATATACGATTATTTTCACACAACGTTTTTTTTCTGCAGCTAAGAGTAACGAAAGAAAAAAACATGTAACCACAGAGTAAGTAATTATATGCAAAGTACCCTTCACAGACTTTATCCCCAACTTGCACAAATGCATAACAAAAAAAGGAGACTTGCTTGGATTCAGTTTGTTACATACAACAGACACAACAGAAACCATTCAGCTTAGCCAAATATATCACAGGATTCCAGATCCTGAGTCAGCAACTTGCATATGGAAGTACCAGCCTTATCTAACATTGGCCTTCTAACTCCACTAAAATGGCAAGTTTATTATATGCCTATACGATATTAAATCACTCATGCTCCAAGTTGGCAAATGGTTTACATTCAACATGAGAAAATGTAAATTAAGAATTTAATGCTGTGACTTCAAAGCAATGACTTCAGATATAAAACTTGGAAGTATTTTACTGTAACTCTGGTTTGTTTAGTTTTTATATGTTTTAGTCTATACAGGAAAATAATTAAGTTCTGCAAACTCTTATATTTCATAGCTTACAAAAATAGGACAGAATTGAAACAAATGTCCCTAAGCTGTCTTTTCTTCAGGTGAGGGCTTTCTCCTCAATGTTTCAAAAAGTTTTTGTGCAGAACAAAGTCTCAGCTAGCCCATGACACCTGTACAGGTGTCAACATTACTGACAAACGAACTTGGAGGCTGATCCATTCACATTTGTACCTAGCAATTTCAGGATCAAGTTTCCACAGGCATTCCCAGCTCCTGCCAAAGACTCTCCCAAGCACATGGTTTTACTTATAATTTTGGTGAAGTTCTAGGCTTTCTTTTCCAGCTTGTGAGGACAGAGGATACTGGATGAATAGCACACTGACCTAGGAAAGCTGCTTTGTAGGACTATGCTCTGTTTATCCTGCGCACATAAAGGATGCCTTTGCAACATCCATGGTTTTTCTGTTTAAAGGGAATAAAGGAGAAGAAATAAATGAAGATAGGACATGTATTTCTTTGGGGTCTGTGAGATTTCAACTCCAGTGAAGTCAATGGCAAAACTCCTGCTGACTGCCTGAAGTATACAACATCCATGTGCACCATCTAGCACATTTTAAATGCTACTGCAGTATGGAGAGATGTAGCTTAGCTTTAGGATAAATACACTGGAAGATACATTTCATTCAGTTCCTAACAGCTTTTTAGTAACAAAGCTCACAAACTAATGCTTTCCATGCAGTTGCTAATGAGAAATGTATAGCTGAGAAAAAAAATGACCATCCTTTACAATCTTCATAAATTACATACTACACAAACAAACAAACGAGACCCAGGGAGAGTGGAAAACATGAGCAACAAGGATAGGCAAGTGCATCTTCCTTCCAGAGGAAAACGTTTAGCATCCAAGACACCAGTGTCCACTGCCTAAGCTGCGCTCATGGGAAGCACCAGACGTGGGAGGACTGGCACCCGACTGGCCGCGGGCTCAGCCTCCCGAGCCTCCTCCACAGGCCACTCATTGCCATCTTGTGTCGGGAACCTGTACGGCAACTTATTGCACAGAGCTCACACTATCGAGGAAGTTTGTTTTGGCCCTTTAAACAAAAAGAGGAAGTCCAGAAGAGTGGAATTCTGGAAACAGTTAAGTAGTTCTGGGAAGCCTTTAACTGGGACCTCAACATTTTCAAAAATTACCATGTTAAAAAGTAGTCTACAGAAAGTTAAGATTTATCCACATGCTATCAGTTTTGCAAAGAACTATGGAGTACTTCTGCTGAAATGACTACTCTATCATGTGCCGTGTTAAAAATACGGCAGCATAAAATATATTATTCATGTTGAAATCACATTTTTTCACCTACGTATTCATTTCTTCTCCAGAAAAAAATTTGTATTGCCCTGCACTGAAAAACATAGCTAAAAAGATACAGTTCTAACAAAGATGAGACTTCAAATAATCGTCTTTTATAAAAAAACAACCCACTTTGGTATAGCCATCAAAAAGATCCTGAAACCCAATAAATGCCAGCAGCTTTACTGTTTTAACAAATTTTGCAGAAACATCCCTGTTTTGAAATACACTTAAAATTTAAAAACTTCAGTAACTTCAGAGGCAGCCTGCATGAATGTTCCATGTCAGTCACTTTGGAAAGTTAAATGAAAATACAAGAGAAAGCAGTATGAACTAGTAAGTACCATAAAAGATCACTGATAAAATTAAATGATATATACTGACTGATCCATCTTCGAAGGTATTGTAAAAATAAAGGTTAATCGATATTTTAAAAAAAGAGCAAGTGGAAAAGCTTTGCATCCAGCTGCACACACTTGTGCATAACAAGGCTGCAGAAATTTGAAGGGACTGACTCGCCATGATCAAACAGATTTTCCCTCCAGCCCAAAGCAGTGCCTTACAGCCTGCAATACAAACAGGGCATTTTTGCCCTGACAAGAGGCATTTTTATGAGTGGAAATTCTCCTTTTAAAACATTATTGTTTACTATTGTACTTTGAACTCCCTCTTCCCCATTTTACTTTTTATGGAACACAGCACATTTAAAGGTACTGATTTACCTAAGCGTATAGTAAAATACTAAGTTGTGTGGAATATAAGTTTCATATCAAAGTATTTTGTCCTTCAGCAGTGAGCACAATCAAGATGCAGGTGCCAACTAGAAAGTCAATACAATTCTTCCTGTTGCTGATGAGGCAAGAAAGACCTGGCTATGTTCTTTAACTGGCAGACAAAATGGGAAAAGAACTTCAATATAAATAATGCACCACAGTTGTGAAGGAGGTTTTAAATTGCATTAAAACAGGTTCCTACCCACTGCTGAATAAGCCTGAAGTGCCCAGTTAGACATGTAAGACACAGACAGCAAATTCCTCGTTTCTGCATCCTCAGCAAAACAATAAACACATCTCAACTATACCTACAGTTTGAAAACAGGACAAGGGAGGTGTCACGACTGTCACTTCTCACAAAAGAACTTGGGAGTTGTAGCAGATAGTTCATTGTAGCCATCAGCTCACTGCTCAGCAGCAGGCAAAAGACAAAATAGGCTATAAGGAATTACTATAAAAAGACCAGAAAAAAACCCAGAAAGCATCACAATACAACTGCATAAATCCATAATGCAGATATACTTCAAGTATTTTGTGCAGGTTCTGTTCTTTCACCTCAAAAAAGGTTTTATAGAACTAAGAAAGGGGAAAAGAGTGGCAAGGCTGACTGAAGCTAGGAAACAATGTCCATGCAAAGAACAACTACACCATGAGAATTTTTCAAGCCAGGAAAAAGATCAAGTGCAGGTAGCATATACATCTATGAAGTCATGAATGGCACACAAAAAAAAAAGAATAGAAAAAGATTACTGAATGCTTTTTACAGAGCAAGAACTAAGGAGAGCCAAATGAAACTGGCAGGTGGTTCAGAAACAAACAAAAGGAAGTACTTTTTCACACAATGTGTAGTTGAACTCTGGAACTAATTGCCACAGGATGTTGCAGATGCCAAAGTTTACATGAGTTCAAAAAGCAATTAGAGAAATGCACAGGATGTAAAAAAAATCCTTGAATGGCTATTAATCACAAAGATATTACCTCAGGATTAGGAAATCTTGGAACCACAGATTGTTGGATGCTGTTAGAGCATAACAGGCATGTACTGCTGCATGCTTAACCTGTTCTTATGCTGTTCCCAAGTCAGCTCTTTGCCAGGAACACGACACTGGAATACATCAGCTGCAGGTGTATCTTTCAATACAGGTATTCTCATGGACTGATTGCATTTTAGGACACTTTCAAAGTCACTTTTTCCAATTCAGCTATTCATATTCTCTTCTGCCCCTTTTTTGCACCTTATGATCCTTTCTCCTAAATAGTCTCTAATCCTGGAGCTTCTTTATTTCTATAAACTTAGTAATTGCTCATTTCACTGGCACAAGTATCATAATATACTTATGTTAAAGAGTATATTTACATTACACTTAGAGCCTTTTTTTAAAGAAAAAACAACCTTCAGTAGATTACAAAACTACTAATTTGTTAGAAACTGTTCAAAAGTTCTGTTTAACACTCTTTAAAATACCTAGAATAAAACTTGAGACATTAACACTGAGAAGCAGCAAGATTCATGGCATAAACATCATCAAGGAATATCCTTATGTGGGATTAAAACAACATTCAAGGCTGTATAACACAGATAACAAAATCTGCTGAAATTAGTTTTGAGTCTTATATGAGCTCTCATTATGATACTGGGTCACCCATGCTAGTAACAGTTTGCCATTAACCAGTATCCTGAACAAACAATAAAGCACTTCCAGTGCTTCAGCATTCAAAGACTGATGTAACAGCAGTGGGACAGTGTTGCCATATCATCATCATCAAGAGGAAGCATCCCAACCTCAGGTATATAAATAATTTACATTTGCAAGTACAGTTTCCAATCAGGAAGTGAATCCCAGCCTCATATTTACAAATTCAGATGGAAACTAAAAGACTATTTGTAACCACCAGAGAAATGACATCCTGGAACATGTTTTCAGTGTGAATAGTGAGCCTCAAGAAGTTAACTGATTTAAAGACAAAGCTCAAGATATTCCAATCAGCTGGGTTATATAAATACAGTTGCCTGGGATAGAGAGACTGGACTTTGTGATTTAGGAGATCACTTCCCTTCCTAATTAAAACACCAATACTTCATGAACATGTGTTGTTGGAGCCAGGATTTTTTTTTCTTTAAGCAAAGTCCTGATCGTCACTAAATGCTATAAGAAGGAAATTACTTGTATGGCTATATGAGAGTTCAATGTTCTATCCTTTCAAAATCTGTCTCAGGGGGATAAAAAAAACCCTGCACCAAAGAAAGGCACTATTCACTAAGGGAAAGGCAAAGAACCCCCCTTTTCTTGTCATTTCCCCATTAAAATTACTGCCACTTAGCAATAAAAGCACGCAGAAAGAACACAACTGATCTGAGTACAGAGCTAAGCAGTGGCAGTTTTAAAATCTTCCCACAGATACAATAAAGCAGAATGTGCCATCACACATCATTTTGTACTGAGTAACAATTATTTCCTTAGAATAATGTGAGTGGGATCTGTGACCTCCTGAATCTAAAAAAACACAGTGCAGTGACATGTTTTTGCTACATAATAATTTATGAAATGCAAACTACACACTTGAAGCATATACACCAATGTACAGACACCTCAGGTTATAAACACACACAGGCTGCTCCTGCAGGTCTAGTCTTAGCTTACAAAATAAAAACCCCAGTTGTTACTGCTTTGAAATGGGAGCTTATTGCTGGGAGGAGCAAAGTTGACAATGCAAAAATTCCACGTCGATTTCAGTGTAAAATAAAGCCAAGTTAATTTAAACATTATGACCTTGTTAGTGTTCTTTTACCTTATTTTGAAACATGGAATATCTAAGGATAAATCAAAATTGCCATGTTTTACTCTATACCAGTGTCTGCTCAGGGGGAAAAAAAAAAAAAAAATCAACATCCAGCATCAAAGCAAGCACCACTGTTCATTGAGAAAAAGAGGTAATTTCCTCAATAAAGATCTGAATCCTACTCTGCAGGCTACCACTCATTTTCCTCAAAACATATATAGAGGAGGAAAAACCCTTATTTTTTAAAACACTTTCTACCCATTCTAAAAGGATGTTTACATGAAGGTTGACATAGGGTTTCAAAAGCAACACAGGACGTTTGAAGAGAATTATGTAGCTATCATAAAAATTCTATAGTCATACCACTTGTTTCAGAGATCAGTCAAGAAGACCCAGACAATTTGCCTGAGATCACAAAATTCCTACTCACGGTTCCAAAATATTATAGAAACTTCCTAAAGAACAACAAATATCACTGACTGTGATTTTAATAACAACACTTCCAATAATAAGATAGCATTTCCAGTGTAACCAAACCAGCACTATCCAAAGCAAATCCTCAGATTGTGAGTTTATTATAAGCAAAACATTTCTTTTATATTACATTTTGGATGTAAAAAATAGAAGACATGATTCATACTTAGGAAACTAACAGCAATTGAAGGCTTTTCTGTCCCACTGAACCCGTGATATCAGAACTTTGCTAATTAAAAGAAGAAACATTGACCATAAAATTAATTTACTGTGAATTAAATATGCAAAGTTATATTTTAAAACAAAAATAAGTTTCTAAATCAAACACAAAATACAGGTCTAAGAAAAAGGTCACCTGTGATGTCAACATGCAGATATTTATATAACTACATGAACTTCATTTATCACAAGCTTTTTTTTCCTTTTCCCTTTTCACAGCATTGTTTTTTACCCTACCAGTGCAGGTGCATAGCTGGGGTTTAAGTGGAAGTCTCACAGAACAACAGAAGAATGCTGCCCAAAAATCAACTGTATGTGTGCAAGACAAGCCCCATCAGCTAAAAGTCGGTCTAAACCCTATGGGACGTGCAGGTAGACAACAGGGATATCATCTCAACCTGGACTGTCACCTGAAAAACTTTCACTCTTTAAAGCTTTACCATATTAACCACAAAACCCCTTAACACTTTCTGAGTGTTACTGTGAGCATTAAACTACTGTAATCCTTCTGAAAGGTTAAATCTGCTAGATTTTCTTCCTTGTTGAATCTCTTAATATAATGGCCATCTCATCTTAATAAGCACAACATCACAGAACTTCATGTCTGACAGGTTTTTTCTACATTTTGTAACTACTTTTTTCAATTTACTGACGCAATATATCAGTGAAATTCTATTGTTCTATCACACTATACTACCCATGTCCATCTTTGAATGAGTAAGATCTGCCTATATTTAAGAAAAAAAAAAATCCATGTGATATTAAATAAAAGCCAGCACATGAACAACCCATATCACACTGAATGTCCTCAAGGACAGTGGTCAGAATTTGCTTCGCTTCAAGCTCATTCCAAAACACAATAGGATAGGTACTTACTGAGATCCTCTGCAAGCTGGACTCTCTTGCCAGTTAGGAGCATCACCTTTTTCTCATTGTCCTCAGCAAAATCTTCAAGCACTTCCTTTACATTCTTCTCCAAGCGCCTTACTGCAAAAAATCAAAACCACAAAGCAACCAAAAAAAAGTAAGGTGTAATACTTTTGCATCTGTAATGACCTAAGGACAAAATTTGAGAAGGTCTGTTGGAGATGTAGTATATGTTACAATACTACCTAATCTGGCTGGAGAAAAGGCAAATTTCTGAACACAGAAGCCCCTTCTTTGGGCCATTAAGACAGGAAATTCTTTAAGAAAGACTGTTAACTTTCAAAGGGTATTTTCTCTCTCATCAAAATTGTATTACTTTTTTAGGAGATAATTTTTTTGTTTCAAACCCCTCAACTGACTGTGGGCCTTACCTTCAGTGTTAGTAAGCTGCTGCCTCAGTGTATTTGCTGTAATCGCCAGCATTCGCTGTATTCGCCAGAAGAGGACAACGTCATTACATTCGAGCTGGAACGAGAGAAGTTGTGGTGTCAGACCTCTGATGTCCAGTAAACACCCTACAGGTACAAGAATCTCTTGACTTTCTTAGCAGCAACTGTAACCTCATGTATACATATACTGACCTCACACAAAAATCCCAGAGAATAACTGGTGTAAGTAACAAGGAAACACATCAAAAACACTTCACAGGAACCACATCAGCCTCATTTAATGCACTGCATCACCTTCACATCTGCTGTTTTCAACACCAAGAGCCATATCATGGGAAACCATGGAAAAACAATTTGCAGACACTATATGCAGGCTGGTGAGTGTAACCTAATGCTCACTGAAACACTACTCTGTTCACAGCAAACATGCTGAGAGACAACGGCTGAACTTCTGGTTGTGCCTCCCTGTCTGACAAACACTTCTGAAGACAGTGCTGGACAAAGGGCTATATTTGTTAACAACAGCAGAGACAGTTTCTACACTTGAAAGGATGGAAGGAGGGAGCATTAACTTCACATTGGTTAAGTGTCATGAAGAGGCAGCTCTCCATGCTGTGATATCATTGCCTCATCCCTCAAAGGCAAAAATATTTCTAAAGTAGCAAAGATTTCTGGCTCCATGGTAATCACTGCTGCTCATTAAAATAAAAACAAACCTCCACAGAAAGCGAGGAGCTCTACCTTTTCCAGTAATTTCTTTTCATTTAAAATACAATGGTAAGAAAACTATATATTCTTTATGTGAATTCATGCATACTGTCATTTGTTGCACAAGCTTGGGTTTACAAAACTGGAAAGCCATTTATAAAGATCTGTTTGAAAACTCCATAGTTATTTTTTTCCCTATTCATCAGATGTAGCACCAAGTATTTGCTCTAAACCCTTACTGACCATACTTTTCCTATAAACCCATAAAGATGTTTTCTGAATTTTTTTCATATCACTGAGGTAAATAACTATCAACGGGAAAGTGGGAGAAATGGATAACAAGATACCAACAAAAGTATAATACTGCTTTTAGTTGTGTATTTTCAATACACATTGATTAGTACCAGATGTTTAGGTCATGGCTGATACTTAGTGGTCATTTTATATAATTACCACCAGGATGGTATCCTATCCATTGTAAGCCTCATGTAAAACGTATCTGGGATCACCAGCTATCTGGTCAGGCTACTTAAAAGTATTTTTAGACCTTTTTTTCAAGTGAGATAGAAATAGTAACGCAAAACACCAGTGTAGATGAAGAACATCTGTTCTTCAGTTTACCTCTGAGTCCACAAAATGCCTCTGATAATAATAGAAGCCTCTTCGACATAGATTGCAGTGGTTCAAGGCAGACTTCAGGAAGAATCTTCTATAAATTTGGTGCCATGTGTCTTTAATCTAGGAAAACAGTACTTAAATTTGACTAAATAAATAAACACATACACTCGCTATCGTGCATAGATTAATGATTGCATTTAATTTTAAAATGTAACTCCAAATTCCACTATCCATATAAATATTTCTCAGCAATTTGTCTGCAACTGGGCTATGATTAATGTGTTATTTACATTTGGCTAACGTTACAGATGACTGTCAATTTAAAAATCCACTCTTCCATGCACGTAACATAACTGAGTGCTTAAAAATACTGTCTGCAGCCAAAATACATTTAATTATACACTACAAAATAATCTTTACATTAACACTGAGAATACATTTTTTAATTGTACCCATTAATTTACCAATTAAACCAGATTAAAGCATAGAGAAATATTTCATGGGTCTTATGTAAACAAACATTTGTAACTTTTCTTGATTAGGCTTATTTATATTTCAGTTCTTCAAAATTAAATATGTATATTGATATGCCTCTTTGAAAAACCCACGAAATATAATTAAGAAAATCAATTGCTTAGCTAGAAGGAAAACTCAATTTGCACTCAGCTTCCTCATGTAGAGGATATGTATCACTAACATGACCTTTACAAAAAATGGTAAGTACTGTGTAGGAAAGGAGCAGCAGGTATTTAAATGACTCTTCTACCTAGAATAAGTAGAGATATTAATGTTGAAAAGGTAGCCAAAGTTACTGCAGAAAATAAATCACTGTTAAAGGAAATCTACATCTATTACTTATTAATGTAGGAATTCTCATTTATTAAAAATCTTACTTTTAATTAGATAAGAAGTCTAATTACACTGCAATGACATATGTCTTTTTCCAGAACATTTCAAACGTACAATACAATTCCCTGGGACACTCTTAAAATCCCCTGCCTTTCTACAAGTATTTTTAAAAAAATTCTCTCTCTTCAATGTACCAATGAATTTCAACTTCACATACAACCACACTGAAAGCTTAAGGACGCACATTATGTTTTCACTGTATCTTGCTCACAAAGGCCATGATTCTTCTACATAACACCTGAACAATAATTTCAAATAAGCTTTGTCATAATGTAGGCAAGAAAATCTGCTCAGCAGATTCTGACTTCAGTCTAAACTGACAGATTCCAAAGTGTTGTACTGTATTTGTCTGACAGCCAACACAAGTGTGTGAATTGCGTGCAAGAATTCATTTAGTAATTCCTTTGGAAACATCTGGATTACAAATTCAGTATTCAGAGGGAGTCTCTTGTATGCTATCTAGAAAGAACATTCAAGTGTTCACAGGGGGCTTCCATATGTCTTGTTACAATTCTGCATCTTACCAGACAAGGGTCCACTGTTACTCCTCTTGCTTCCAGATTCTTTCTGACAGTCGTCACTTCATCATTTGCCAGATAAGCTGCATGGTCTTCATTGCACTTGATTAACTTCTCGAGTTCATTTTTTGTTTCATTACGAATATTCTAGGATAGGAATGATTAGTTAGAATTTATTATTATAGACTCAGAGATCATCAGCACCTCCTCAATAAACACTCCATTTGCTTAATAAGCCAGAACAGAAAATTCCTCTGATGCTATTAACTATTACATTTAAGTGACTCCAAAGGGTAGTTGTGCAAGGACACTTCAAATATAATATTTTTAAGGGATAATTCACTGTCAATTTTTAGTTTTTTCTTTTCATTATGCACTGAAATACAGAACAAGAATAGAAGGGTGGGAAAAAAAATCATAGGTGTTAGCCCCCTTTTCCCTCCATGAATATCCACTAGCAGGGATCACATTCACATACCACACGTGACACTGATCAGAATTTTGCCTATTAGTTAGCAAGAACTCTCCATGGATTCATACCTTTAAGTTGCTGTTCATGAAATTCAAGTAACATAGGTTGAAGTCACTACCTTTCCCCTACACCTGGCTACATACAGCTGACTGTAAAACTCCTTCTCTGAAACAAATACTTTCTACTGTATTCTTTTATACTCTACTTGCTTCTTTAAAGTATGACTGAGTTTGAGAAATATCTAGAAAAAGTAATATTAAAAGACAATTGTCTCTGGGCATTGAATGGAAGGTGTTATTTAAATTCAAAAGAAATTTCCAAAAGTTCTGAGCAAATGAGAAGAGAGGTTCAGATGAATGTGGCCAATCAGAAGATACAGCTGTGATCAGAATGCTATGATAATGCCATTACATACTAATTAAATCTAAATGGAGCACGATAGGAAACTGCAAGTGACTTCTGCTTAAAAGGCATGCTTGAAAATTACAGAAGAGAATAGCCCAGTCTCCACCTGCTTTCAATGATTTCTGGAAGAACTTTAATACACAAGTCAGTGGCATAATGGCAAAGATATAATTCAGCTGAAAAATGAGAAACAGTTTACAAACCAATCCGTAGCTACAGTATGGAAAAAAAATATGAAATTCTTTGTGGTATTTAAAACAATGAAAAGTAATTCTTTTTTTTTTTCAGTCACCTAAAATGTGTGAAGAGGGTTAGTACCTTTTAAAATTCACTCAATAGTTTTACTCAAAGTAATAATCAAAGTTTTCCAAAAGCAGTGAACTACAAATTCTTTGTAATTTATTTCCTTTTACCTGTTCTTTGGTGCGGCCTACCCAGTGTAACCATCTTTTTTTCCAGTCTGGACCCACCATATCTTCAATAACAGATTCAGCTGAAAAAGGAAGCATGATTTTAACTATCACACAAAATATACACAACCACCCAAATGTACAGTTCTAAACTTGGGTACATGAAGAAGAATGGACATTTTATGTCAAAGAGCATAAGATATACCATACTGAATCAAGTTACGTGTCTTTTACTTGAAGCAACAGTTGACATATTTTATTAAAATTTAAAAATGACTGCCAACAGGAAGATGCTTCAAAGAAGTATATAAAAACACAACAACCCTCCACCGAGACAGCCCTCCTGGTTCCAAGTCAGGCTTTAAAAAAAAAAAAAAAAAAAATCTTACCTTGGTGCACCTTGCATCAAAACTGATTATGCTACAAACTATAAACAGACCACTTACTTTCCTTGAATTTATTCTGTTCCCCTACATGTGCATTTGTACCATTTTTTGACTCTACAGATCTCTAGTGCTTATCTTTCAGTTGCCTCATTGCAAGAGCAGGAGCACAAGCACTCGAGGCTGTACTTTGCTAAATATTTCTATCAGTATTAGCACCATTTCAAACAGTTCCCACTGTGTCAGTTGTGCTGATACAAAAGCTTGCATTGCAGTGAAGTGAACTAGATCCAGACACTGAGTCAGATTAAAAGAAGAGCAGAATACATCCCACAACTCACTGTCTTTGAGCCGACTTTGGAGCGTCTCTTCCATAAAATGAATGGCTGCATCCCACTGCTGTTTATCGGATATTGACCGATCTTCTAAGGCATTGTGCTGGATCACTCGCTGCAATACAGAATGGAATTTTAGCATGCAGTAAATAATTTACTCAAGACTTAGTAAAAATAACGTTTCTAGCATTATCTTCATTTTTAATGTCTGATAAAGCAGCTTGTATTGGGCACATGCAATTTATTTAAAAGACACCATTCAAAGGCCTGCCAAAAATATTTTTCTGTGCCTTCAGCTTGACTCTTTTCTACAGCCTAGCATAGATAACGTAAAAAATGCAGGAGAAGATATGAAACCCCTCTGGATTACAGAATCTATACAGATGGTAATGAAATGATGTTATTTTATGTGACTACACCGAACAGAACAAATGAGCTGATGCTAAACAATTCCCACCAGGCTGTCCTGCAGCCAGTGGATTATGGATGACTTTTCTGAACCAACCAAAACAGTTTTATTAGATGTTACTTAGGGGGAAACTAATAAAAGATAATAATGAAATGAATTGAGAAAACATATTAAAACATTATATAGAAAATGTGAGATGGACACACCTCCCTGTCATTTCAGGATTAAAACAAAAGAATGCAAAAATACTGAATATGTAACTTCAGTAAAGAAATTTCAACAGCACTTAGTCAACAAGGCAAAAAAACCCACTACATTATACCAGGCTATCCTCAGCTCTCTCGTTCCATCTATGCCGTTTAATAGTTTCTTCTTTGACAGCTTGTTTCAGTTTATCAAAGATATCATCATGCTCCTTTCCTTTTTTTTCTGTCATGAAACGGGAAAATTCTTCTTGCAAAGTCTCCCACGCCACCTAGAAAGTTAGTAAACAATTCAGCCTGAAATGGACCATTACACTGTGCACCAGCTGCTAAGTGAACATTTATGACAATTCTTGCAAGTATGAAAATTTGGAGACTTTCTGAAAAAAACATGCAAGCGTAAGAGTAAGTCTCTGACTTGTCCTTTTTCCACTACTAGTAAAGGCAACACTAAACTTGGCTTTACTATATTGTAGCAAGCAGAATTCTGTTAAACTTGCAAAAATCTATTAAATATGAATATACCTACTTGAAGGGTTTAACCTTGTAAAAATAGGGTTTTTTGCTCTGTAGTAGGCAAAATTCACCAGAAGAGCAAAATACAATGTTTCTGCTCTCTATGCTTCTGAACATCAAGATCTTGCCAGTCTTGTCTGACATGTAATTTGGTTAAAAGAACTGCAGTCAGTCCTTCAAACATCACCTTACTCTTCTGGAGTTATGCTGTCATTTTAATAAGCTTTGCACAGACTGTAATTTTTTATTTTTTAATTTAAATAACTAAATTCTTACCTCTACTGCCTTATTAGGCAGTTGCTTGTCAGTCCACTGCTTCAGCTTGATGTCCACAGTGGTGTTAAACGTCCCTGAGTTTGTAGTCTGTGCTGCTGGAAGGTATATATTCTCAATCACGTGAGTAGATACCCTTTCCCATAAAGTTTTCTCAAGAATCTCCTCCCTAAAATGAAAGTTATAACACATGTGATGGTTTCCAAACAAGCAACTAACAGGTATGCATTCAATTTGTTAGAAACACTGAGAAAGCAAGACTACAGAACCCAGGAAATACTCCTTAACATCACAACAACTTCAACCAAAATCTGCATGGAACTAAGGACACAAATGCACAATGTTTTCAGCAGCAAAGACAGCTTCAGAAGTTGACCTCTAAGACTCTCACAGTTGCCTCTGCACTGCACAACAGCTCCTTGCAGCCTTTAATTATACCAGGATAACCACGCAGAGCTCTGTGTGTGTTTACTTATGGGAGGTGGGGGAACAACATGGGGGCAGATTGCAAAGCATTGACATGATCTGACTACAGTCCATGCTCCCAAAAGAGCATGTGGGTTTTGTTTCTACAGTATTCTGATTTGATTGTAGGAACATGCTGTAGTTTTCCATTTGGGATTTTCATTGATTGCTCCCAGATTTGATAACTGATGAAGCAAGTTGACAAGTCCAACCTTTTATCAAAATGTATATTGACATTCATTAACAAATGAGCTTCATGTCACTATCAAATGAAGCACTACTTTTCTATTTATCATGCCTTTCATGAAGTAACAATGGAAACAATCCAACTTGAACATTTCTAAATTGCAATAAGCCTTACAGTTGCAGTGAGACAACTCAGTTGAGCCAGTGTAACATGTACCCAGTACCCATGGAGTCAGTCACGCTCCTTCTGCTCCTGCCACGGTCTCTAGTACAGGCTGTGGGTTTCCTGCAGGCTAATTTTATGCTTGCTCAGAATGTTAAATCAGCTTAGATCATATGAATGCCAGATTTGGCAGAATGGTGAGAGCTAAGAGATGAAGAAAAAACTGTCCTTTTTTGGTGGTAGAAGACTCAGTCCCTTTTCTTCCAAATGGGCTGAAGTTCAGGATGCAAGCCTCCTCCCTGATAATGTCCCTACTCTAACTGGGCCATCTATCAACAAAGACTGAAGAATTTCCCATAAATATCACCTCCCTCCCCCCATATCAACAGTAGCATAATTGAAAATTTCTATTTTGTGTTTAAAACATCCTTCCTTAAGAACTAAACAGTTTGAAGCTGTCCATCTTTCATACCAGTATTAATGGGGAACAAAGTTCCTAATTTTTCTACTGTTGAAAAAGCTGTTCAGTGTATTCAGCGTAGTAAAAGTATTTATACAAAACTGAAAGGAACTCAAGAATTTAAATGTTGAAAAAATTATCTTTAAATAAATATTGCCACCAGCAAAAAAACCTGATTAAAAATCTTCTAAAGAGCTTTGTTTAAAGTAGGATAATTTAATAGTGTTCAAGCAGAGATCAATTATTGATCATTCTTGATCACCATTAAAAGAACCAGGGATGTGGCAATTAGTTTCACTTGCATTCACTTGTAGGGTGTGCTGGAACCCATCTGTTATGGATTTTACCACTTAAAATGCACTGCAGGAGAAGTGTAATTCTCTGATTAAGAACAAATGCAATCTCATTCCTTCTTTACTGATTATCAATAAGAACACATTTTTGCTTTCCTTAATCTAATCAAACTTAATCGGAAGGAATGGAAATTTTAACAGAATAGAAACACTTGCATTCATCAAATGCATTGCTGTTTTTAGTCTGGATATAATGACATTTTCATAAAAGCATTTTTTTCAGGCCTTAGCTTTGCAGTTGTAATTTATAGCTCTTTAAGTGTAATAAATCTAGAATCACCACTACACTTTAATGTTCAAAGGAAATGCACAGAAGCATTCATGTTGTGCACCCATCCAATCCACAACATGAAATGAAGCAGACTAGATGTGGGCCAGGGTTCTTCATCATCTATTACACAGCCAACAACAGCAAACACCAAAACAACAACCTGCATTACATTTGGACCAGAACAATATTTCAGACTAACACACTGCATACAAGTCTTTCTCTGAACACAGCCACACACCCAGCATTATTCTAATATAAGAGTCAGACAGTTTATCTTGTTCTTTAACCTTTGACCAAGTTACAGTTCAGTTCAGGTCACTGAACATAAAGGCATTAAAGAAATCTTTTTTTATTGTTCTCAGTTGTGATACAGGCTGTCAAAGTAATCCTCCATGTTGGCTACTCTCCTCTCAGCCTACATGTACAGTGGCTTTACTATGCAGTGATGGTACATGGTTAAAGTGCTTAGGCTGAGCTCTCTCTCACACCTGTGCTGCCTTACAGAGAAGTAGGTCAGTGTAGCACAGTGCCAGAGATCCACACGTAGGATGGAACTCTCAAAAATCCAGATTAGCTCTTTTTACAGCCAGGAATTACACATTCTTTCAATTTCCAAATCTCTGATACCCCGATTTCCAACATCAAATACATTATTTTGAAACACACAATGACAATCCCCAAACATCAAGAGGAATTACTTTCATACTTCAAATGAACACCTGAAAACTTATTTATTATGACTGTTCCTTTGCATTTTTGAGGAATATCTATTGTTTATTACACTGTATAAAAACAGAAGTACAAACTGATATCATATAATTTTTGTGGAGGGGTTATGCAAGTATTTCCTGATTCAGAATAACAAACAAACATAGACAACTGTCACAGGGACAAAGGACATGATAATACACTGTCCAAGAAAACCAGTTTCTTACTTGTATTTGAGAATTTTGTTTACGAGAACTCTTTATATTTTAAAGGCAAACTTCCGATAGTTAACAAAATAATAAAAAACAAACAAACAAACAAAAACCACAAAGGAAAAAAGAAAAAAATTACCATACCAGTGCTTTGGTGTGACCTGAGTCAAACTTATGACTTCATCAAGAATCTCATTCTTTGCTTTTTCAAACAATTCATTCTATGCAAAAGGAAACAATAAGATTAAGTACAGTTTGATCATGTTTCTACACAAAAAGTAAAAAAAAAACAACCCCAAATCTTTTTTTTACAGCCTTTAAACCTCAAATGATACCTCCTGGTCATGTTCTGTCATGATCACAAAGAAACACTGACCTGTGCCTGCGGACAAGTTAGGTCAGATAACTGTATACTAGAAGAATGAAGGACTTAAGTACTGAAGTATCATAATGTTGAAGAACAGTATTTCATAAAGTAGAGCTCAGTATTTCCTTCCCCTAGAATAATACACACTGTCCTCACACTTAAAATGTCAGTACTTCATGTTAACTTTAACAAATCTTTACAAATGAGATTAAATGGCATAAATTTTAATTCTTAATCTTCAACCCTTTGAAGCACAGCAGTTGAAGCAGTTAAATTTACCCTGTCCAGCTCTCGCAATCGGGGGTAATTGTTCTTCCATTCAGTCTCGAGATTGAAACGTGTGGCTGCAAAAATCAGAAACAAGGCCTTAATTTTTTTAATTGTCTATATGAACTTCATCATTACCTTAAAAGTTTAGCAGCTCCTAGAACTGCCACAAATTTTGATTATAACAAAATTATAACAAAAGACACACTTTAAGTGTGTCTGCAAATGAGCAGAATTCTTGGCTGTCTATGCCCAAATCATCATCATCATGGCCAGGCTTCACAAACGAAGATTTGAGAAGGGTTCTATCCATGCTTGCTACTCTGCCTGTAATTCACAGAATCCATGTATTAAAAAAACATAGTGGAAAGAGCCATTCGACTTCCATCCCTGCACAAGTCAGTCCTGCCTTGACCTTTATGTAGAAAGCCATTTTAAACAAGATCTGAATCAAGTGGAAGAACTGTGTTTTGCTCATGGAAAAAAAAAACAACACCAAAACCCCCTTGATTTTTCTCTTCATACTTATTTGCTCCTTTGGTTTTTAGAGCAAGTGGGTACTTCATACCATGAATTACTTTTTTGGGTCTTTTTATAAAGATTTACAGGGGTGATCATCAATTAACAAGAAATATTGACCATATAAAACACATAAAACATAATTGCCCAAGCATGCTAGCAAAAGTCAGTCCTTATATGTTACAGTCCTTATATGTCCTTATGGGGAAGAACTACCTGTTTAACAACAAGTTGCTATTTCACTTGGTTTTTTTGAAAAGATGTTTACCTTTAAAAGCATCTGCTTGCTGCTCCACAGACTCTCTCACCATTTTCCAAAAGCAGTCTGACACAGCAAGACTTAAGTTCTTTGTTGTTACTTGATGTGCTTTCAGCATAGATGTCCTGTAAAGAAAGACAGCTAGAGGAGATTCGATTCTTACCAACGCTTTCTGGCCCATAATTTCTCCTCCCAAGAGTAAAGCTTTGCTTTTTATAGCAGAAAATAACATGTAAATGTGCTCTTAAACCAAATTCCAGTATCTTCCTCCAAAATATGCAATGTAGATAATCACCAAAGCAGGGGGAAAAGCCCCAAAACAAGGCAAGCAAACAAAAACCCCTCACCACAAATAATTTTTTATTCTAGAGGCTGCAGTGCAGGTACTCAGTCCCAAAGACCACATAGGGTATCTTCCTGACAAATACCAGCCTGCGAAATCAAAACTCTGGTCTATCAACTTCCCACCAGGTTACCCTTTGAATACAACATTGTCACACTAAGATAACAGATATTCAGAGGCACCACAAGTCATAGTCGGGCTGGGTTCCCTCCTCCCTGCTGTACTAAGTGCCTGGACACAGGCTGGAACTTAGTTTCTGTAGAGCCAATGGAGAGACACAGAAAAACCTCGGAAGAGAGGCCCAGAACTCCAGTGGAATCAAGTGCTGCCTGTCTGTCTCCACTGTTTTAGAGCAAGCATTAGGAAACCAGGACAACTTGGTCACCTCAACATTGTACTTAATTTAAGCAGATTAAATCTCAGTGCTTCCACACTGCAATCCTTTTAAGTTCAACAAGAAAAACTGATGCTAGGATTTACCAACACAGGCTCATTTTAGTAAAAAGAATAAAATAGCAACATACTTTAATAGCTTTGAATTTTGAAAAAATTCCTCTTCATATTCTTTAATAGATTCAATGCTTTCACTGCTGTTTCCTGGAGAAAGAAAAGAGTGCTGCAACAGTTCCATCTAGACAGTTTTCTCTGCTACCAAGGACAAACTAAGCAGAGCTAGAGCTCTCTTTACCTTTTCCAGTAACAACTGCAAAATAACCCAAAGCTTTCATTGGGAAGAGTTTGCCTTCAATGATTTGCTGGATCTATGAAAATAAAGGATTAAAAAAGCCATGGTTAACTTTGCACAGAGACATCCTTTCCTTCATTTCCTTTGGCACAATTTTAAAGCCAGATCTGGTTACATCTCTGCACAGAGTACTGCAGGATGCAGTTTGTCATGGGACTATGAGTTCTACTGATATTTAAAACAAACAAAAAAATAAAGGCATAAAACAAATATGACAACACAGCAAAACACAAAATACAGCAAAAATGCCTATTTGGGAAATGGAACTTGTTCAGGTCACCTTCATGAAACAAATCAGTATTGTAGCAAGATGAGACTGCAGTCACACAGCTGATCACTAAAAGCAAGGCCTGAGAGAGATTAAAACAACAACCATCAAGAAAAAAAATCATACTGAATACAAAAATAAGCACTCAAAAGCACCTAGAACAGGTAGGTCAGGTCCAATGTTTACAACAGCGTCTCAAGTATTTTACCATGCGTGACTTTAGCCATCACAATGTGACAAAAACAGTTTCAACTCACCCTGTTTGGGCTAGCCACGTTTTTCTCTGCAAGATCAACCTTTGTCAACACAAAAATTGTCCTTTTTCCTTGGGGATCCATTTGGCTGACTAAGTCTGTGACAATACTGCGTTCTGCATCCACCGACCCATCTAAAATACATCCAAAGTTGTATTTCAGGGACAATGTAATCTAACACACTGAAGACATGGTAGGTGTCAAGTAAGTTTCATGTTACAACGTAAAACCAGTAAAATTAGACCCATTTTTGGGTACACAGAGTGACAATTTGCTTTGTTCCCAGCATCATAAAAAACTAGTTTGTTCTATTTAAGTTTAGAACAATATCAGTTTGCTCAAAATATTCAACTCCATTATTGTATGCTGCCTCCAAAAATACTTTTGAAGAAATCTTGAATATTATCACCACCATTTTTCTTTAATGATTAAAAACTCTTATCAAAAAGTTGCTTTTTGCCACAAATTCTGCACACATTACCTTAATTTATAAACAGACATTCCACAGCATTCTGTTTTGTACACCATACAAATTAGCACAAAAGGAAATTTAATACAATCAGGGTAGATCCCAGAGTAACATAAGAACCATGATTAAAACAAAATGTCCTGCCAGTTGGATAACTATCTAGACTCTGATTACCTTGAATACAGAGGATGATGGCATTAGGATTCTGCATGTAGGCCTTGCTGATGCTAAAGATAGTTTCCTTTGTATCTGGAGCCATACCTGATGTCACAGTCTTTAATATGTATATGGAAATATATATTTAAAGGAAAGAAAAAAGAAAACAAAGATGTTAAAAAAAACCCCAATAGCTCTCACCAATAACACTACCTCAGTTTCATGTGTTAATTTAAATAATTTTTTTATTTATTCCATACTTACACTAATGACTCCAGGTAAATCAACCAATACCATTCTCTGTAAACCAGGACCTTTCACACTTAAGGAGATGGTCTGTGAAGTAAAATTGAAATTCAAGATTTATACACACACCTACTTTGCATGTAGTTGCATACACAAACACACATACATAAAACTATATAAATGCATATTTACACACATAATGATTTAATCAGTAACAACCTGTAAATTTTAAATAGAAAGTACAACTTTAAATGCAAGTAACTGTTATATAAAACTGATTTTAACAGTTTAACAGTCCAAATACACTTTCCAAATGCAAACTATTAAGTATACACTAACTAGATTCACCACAGTATCCTAGTTGAAGAGTACTCCCAAAAGATATACATGTACAGACATTTGCCATTAAATATTTGAGAAGTCTTACCTCAGTACTAACAGTGCACCCTTCTTTCACACTATTTCTCATTCTGATTTCTATTTCATTTCTCAAAGCTGCAAGCTGTTACAAGAAAAGCAAAATATCAAATTTCACTCCAATTAAACAGGGCCTTACAGATCACAAAGACACAATTTTTTTCAGAGTTAATAAAAGTCATACTGACTTCCAGTCACTTCTTTATACTTACATCCTCCTCTTTGGTCAGATCAAACTCCCGAGAGCTGTCTTTGAATAAAGCCACATGGTGGGGACCTTCACTAAGGGTTACCTAAATAGTAAAAGCCCAGTGAGAAAGCACAGCAAATCTAACACAGAGAAACGTGAGAAGTATGTGCACTTCCCACTGTAGAAATACAACTATATATAATGCTTATTTAGCAAAGAATTACTTAATGGTAGGCATTACTACTACACAGACAGTATACTTGGATTATATATTGGCCTGGAGAGGTTTTATCATTGGCTGAAACAACCCTCTTGCTTAGAGGCCATTTTATAAACATATGTTTACATATACTTCAATTAATGGCATGATCAGAGAGAGAATAATACAGCAAATGCTGATTCAGAGATTAGGATGCTTCTTACCTTAACAGGGGAGCGTGTCATCATCTCCCCAGACCCTCGGGGGAATATGCGGGCTTGGGCGATCATTTCTAACACACTGGTTTTTCCTGCACTTTGATCTCCAACCACCACCACCTTAAGTGAAAGTTTAAACAGCTGTTGGCTTTCAGCAGGACATTCTGAAAGCTTAGACAGGCTGACTAGAAATACATGAATCTGTATCAAGAGTAGGTGTATTCTGTTTGATAATAAATGTATTAGTTTAAAGATGGAATCTTTGAAGAAGTACAAAGTTGTAGTCACGCAAAAAAATTGACTTAAGACAGTACAGTCCACAAAGCACCATCTAATGAAGAGAGGAAGGACTTGCTGCTCTCATGGCAGGCAGCTCTTCTCTTCTTGTACAAGATCCTTTCAGCCAGCAAAACACTACACATCTGGTAGATGTTTATCCTGAAGCTGAATTCTGAAGTAGTTGCTGTCATTCCCCCATCGTAGTGGTTTCCTATAGAAGCTACCAGTGCTACAGGTGGTTGTGCAAGCAGGAAGCATTCCTGGCTGTCCCCTACACCAGCAGTCAGGCCAGTCAAACCCCTTCCCACAGTCCCCTCCAAAATCAGCACTGCTGCAGGAAGACAGCCAGGACACCTTACCCTCTGAGCTCCACTCACACACACCGGCAAACAACAGCCATTTTACAAAGTCAAGGAGGATGGGGCACCCTGACTGAAACCATTTAAAATTAAAAGCTGAGCACAGCAGCAGTATCTGAACTTAGACAGAGAATAAAATTAAATGCTTTATTCAATTATAAGACTAGTGTTTCATAAAAAAATCACTGAATTTGTTATGTACTTACTCTAGGTAGGTGATCTTGAGTGTTATAACTGGCATCATAATCAGACAGTATGTCAAGTACTTCAGAATACATATCAATCAAGGATTTCTGCAAAAAAGAAGTACAGAAAGAAAACACAGCCAATTAAGACAACAAAGACTGAGTTTCAGAGTACTTCATCTGTAAACTCACATGTAAAAATGTTTTTATTCTCTCCCGATGGTTTGAAATCTCAGCTGTCTACACTGCAGCTCAGATCTTTGTTTCATGAAGTACAATACCAAGCAAAGTCACTCCTTCCTCCTGTGGATGAAAATACTACAGTATCTTGCTGAAGGAGGAAAATGAGAGCTCTTACTTATGTACAGCATAAGAGAACAACAGAGTTCAAAATTCAGTTTCTAAGTTAAGAAGCTGAACTGAGTTCCTTCCATTAAACATTGACTTACATCTTTAGTCTGATGAACAATAAGCATTAAAAAAGGTCTAGAGTTATCAGTCCCATTCTGTACAAATAAGAACTCTTTATCTTCCAGTTCTCAGAGGAAAGAGCAAGATCAATATTGGTCAGTGAGTGATGCAGAGAGAGGTAGAAAACATCCATCTTTAGAATGCTCAGGATGTTGGCAGGCAAAAGCAAAAGCATACTTAGTTCAGTCTCCCTGGATTTATATAGAGCCATTAAATGATGTTTCCTGACCCCATAACTTATTCCTACCAAACTCACTAAGAATCATGACACAGCATAAAGGTATCAGACTGTGTGTGTAAGAAGGTAAGGTGTAAGAAGACCTGGAAGCAAGATTATTAGAAAGTACAGTGAAGCTAAATCAAATAACCCAATCCCCATTTCCCAATCACTTGGGTAGGTTATTTTAAATGTGGTAACTCCTTTGTGCTCTTCAACTGAAGCCATTTCCAAAAGCTATGTACTTAAAAAAAAAAAAAGACAGGATGTATAACAGCCAGGATGAGTCAAAAAATTAGCAGAAGTATCTTAAAACTAATGTTAAAAGTTCATATATGAATTAACAAACGAAACAGCATCATGGAAATAGTGGAAAATGTGGAATAATTACATTTCTATGTGGTTTTGTAGCACATAAATACCTTTAACTTCCTCTGATGAATTCCCTTGTCATCTCTTTGCAGTACCAATTTTCTTAATTCTTTGTTCTCCTTCTCTAGTCGCTCAAGCATTCTTTGGTATTTGAGCTATAAAACAGAAGGACAAATATACTTGTGTAATTATGGAAATAGTACACTCACATATGCAAAGTTTTATCTATGGAAAATGTATAATCCCTCAGGCAAGTCCTTCAAAAATACAGAAATCTTTGTGATCATTAGCTATTAAAAATACAAGGTCATCAAGTAAAGACCATTAGAATTTTTTTTTGCAATGCAACGCCTTTGCTTCCAAAGTCCTAATAAGACCACACTGTTCCCATACATACTGATTATGTATGGGAATACATAAATCAATCTTTAGGCATCTTAAGCATCATTTTCAAAGAAGCTATGCTTATGGAATCAGACAGAAATTAGTGTCAGTGGGAACTGGCCATTCAACCAAAAAGGTCACAGGGCTTAAATGTGAATCAGCATACAACCTCAGTTCAAGACACAACTGTACCAGCTCAGTCCTGTTTAGGAGATTATGACAGTACTTTGAAGATTATATTTTTTTTTTCTTTTTTGGTATGTAGTCCGAAAACCATTTTCTATGATGTAGTAATGCATTTAGCCTGAGTATATTTTTAAGAACAAAAGAAATTTCAAGCTGTTAGTAAAAAAAATGTAAATAATAAATGCATTCAAAACTAGCAAATATATGAAGAGAGGCTACAAAAAAACCGTCTCAAAACAATGTGGCTGAGCCAAAAAGCCAATCAATTTATAAGCGAATAGATAAAAGATCAAGTACATTAACTTTAGAAAAGTGAGCAAGCAAACCAAAATACTGACAAATATAACTAACATGCATCAGTCCTGAAAAAATCTAGCTTAAAAATAACTAGTTCTGCCTTGCTAATCAAGGAGATTAAAACTTTGTTGGAATGAGGTCTTGCATTCTGTAAGTCATTGTCAGAGAAAAAACAGACTAGATTGGTCTGTGCCAACACACAGAACTCTGTATTGATAAACTCAGATTGCAAAAAGCACTGTAGTTTAACCAAAAGTATTTCAGGGTTGCTTTTGTCTAGTAAATCTGAGTCTGCTGGACATAAATCACTACTTAAGACATCAGTAAATCAGAAAAGTCACCTGAGTGCGTAAAAGTTCTTCTTGAAGTTGATCAATCTTCTCTTTGTCAGAAACCTACAAAGAAAAATAATCATGGCTACTATCACTTGTTTAGTTCAACCACTGCAAATAACCAAACCACAAACTGAAAGCTTTGCTCCACATAAGAAAACTGACTTAACATGCATTTTAAAGCAAGTAAAATTCTTCAATTAGCATTTGAGATTTAAGGCTGATGGAAACATCCACCTACTACAGGAGGTTCACATCAAAGAACTGTCTGAATTTCAGTACATGCAAATGCAAAAAATAATCCTTCAAGACTTAACACTAGGAAAGTGGGTTTAGGGAAAAGCAACTTTATACAGTGCTGAGGGAGTTTTCGGGCCAGTCAACTAAATGTAAGTTTTGTGGTCAAATTCTCAAGATCTCGTATGTTAATTCTCTGAATTAGCATGATGTTAATGGGATAAAATCACTAGACACTTGATTGCTACAGAAACTACTTTCAAGTGAGTATTCACTAATTCTGAATATTCACGAGGATTCTTATTTCATACTTTTTTGTCAGAATTATAAATCTAAACAAGCCGCACAACTTCATAAATGTTAGTTAGGTAGGACAGTCTTGAAGGGTTATTTCAAAATTATTTAAATTACATTAAAAACTGGAAAAATTAAGATATTATAGTACAAGATATTTTGAAGTTCAAGGCATTAATGTAATAAGATCAGGCACTAAGAACCATTTTTAGACAAATAGTCATAAAATATGTTCATCAAGATGTAATAAACAGTTGTTTAAAACAATCCCCTTTTAATAACACACAGACAAAAGTATAAATGGTGCAATACAAATTGCTATGATGTAAATATTTACAAACAGCATAAAATCCAATAGTTGACAGATGAAATATTCAATTTAGAAAAAATTGTAATCTAAACAATTACTGGAAGCTTTAATATTTAAATAAACTTTATGTAATAAAGCTCATGTGACATTTACAACTCAAGGCAGCTTCAGATCAGAAGAGCATACTATCTACTGTGCAGAGGGCAGCTGTCATTTAGACATAAATTAATTGTGTTACTATAATTTCACAACAGTTGTTACAGATTAAACAAGACAAAAATCCACAATTATTTATAGTGATCAATATTATTTAGCTATTAAGACTGTAATGTACAGAATTCTGTCTGCACTTTATAGAAAGAAATCCAAGCTGACACTTCCATCTTTGTCCAATTATTTTCCTGGTTGAGTAACAGCAAAGAGGAAGTGCTGTCAATTAGCTTTTCATTTCTGTTAATTAGTTCAGCAGTAGCAAAAGCGCATCAGAAACGGGGTTAGTTTAGCAGAGAGGACTTGATGGTGCAGCCACAAGGTGGTATATGTAAATAAATATTTACATATACACACACTTTCAACACCTCAGAGACATAAGGGGAAAATAAAAGTAGGAGGGCAAAGAGAATGGTGTGGAGAGTCATAAGAAACAAGAAAATTAAGGAAAGAAAAGGAAAACAAAGTGTTTCCATGTGGTACAGAGTTTCAAAACAGTCAATATTTTCCTGTTCTCTGCTTTTAAGCAAGCTGTTCTCAAAGGACTTGTGATGCACCTCTGAAACCCATCCCTACAGACACCTCTGACCACACGAGCAGAGTCTCTATGGGCTGTGTGCTTACGTTCAACACAGTGAGTCAAAATATTACACACAGCACACAAGTTGCAAGATATGAAGCAAAGAATTATCTGCCACTAGATGGTTAATCTGACAAGGATAATTAGGTAAGCTATGTCAAAAATAACAAACAGCTCTAGAATGATGTATTTGCCTCAGTGTTTGGTGCAGGTGTTATTTCAGTGTTAGTACCAACAGTGCTTTGAACATGTACTCCGCAAACAGTGCTAAAAATGTTTAAGCTGCCAATATTGAAAAGCTAAAACTAACAATCTGAAGTATCGATAGCCACACGACTAATCTACAATTTCACCAAAAAAAAAAGTAAAATAAATTAACCACTAAAATATGTCTATACAGGCACATCAGCTTTTGTTTAATCCAGTTAAGCATGGTTTGTACATCAAGATTCCTCCTTCTTTCCCCACTGCCAGCATAAAGAGCTGTGAGAAAACAGGAGAGCCATTTTTAATCAAGGGTTCCTGCACACAGATGCAGATACCTGTTTACTAAGATTACCGAAAGCTTCTCAAACATTTTGTGGAGCTGTTGCTTTCCAACAATATTTGCTACATATTGTACAAAATAAAGACATGCCTCTGAAAATCCAGTACCTTCAAAACCACAGTTACTGCTCTTGTATATTCTCTTACAATACTACAAATAATTTTAAATTGATCATCTACAAAACTATAATGATTTCCACATAAACGAAACTATCAAGGTCCAGATCAAATGCATTCAAGCAGCCATGCACAGTGTAGCTCTACAAACTCAAAAATTATACTGCTAAATATTTATGATAAGGCTGACCAAAAAAACCCAACAGGAAACAATCGTCTTTTTGTTTTTAGTATCCTCTCTTGAGTGTGAGATGGTTCTTACTATTATTTCATTTACAACTGTAATAGATCTAATATTGAGTAATTAAAATGGAAAAATGCGCAAGAAAATTGGCCAACAAAACTTCTCTAATAAAGAGGCAAGGAAGCCAACTCAGTTAAAAAATAAACAACATCAGTTTATATATTTTCAAAAGGACCTACAATGGTTTATTTCCATAACAGGAACAATTTATTCTTCTAAAGGAGAATCTGGATCAATAATTAGGATCTTTGAGTCCTATCACCATATTAAGATATTAAAGAAAATAGTCTACCATCTCTTTTAATTTGATGCAAGCAAAAAGATTAGTGTGACAAAGACACACTCCTCATCATAAAGTATGTATGCCAAATGGGAGACCTGAATGCCAAATTATAACTTTTTATATGCAAAGGTAGGTAGACCTTCAACACTCAGAAGACACAAAGTACCTTCCACAGAGGGCAGGATAATATTTCCAAAGATAATCCTTGAAGTTGCTTCACAGCTTGGGAATTGTGGAGTTAGTTGCAACAAAGTACTAACAAAGTAGAATTTCAATCAGAAACAAATGCAACATCAAGCTCATTTTTCCTTCCTGATTGTGTTTATTAGGCTGATAAATTTTTATATATCAAATATTGTATTGCCTTTCCAGCAATTTTTACAATTCATACATTTCATTATAAACTTCGAGCTACTATTCCATACTCCAGCTCTCTCAATAAACTGTATACAATCTGACAGAGGCTGAAGAAGTTACCTTTATTAAAAAAAAAGTAACTGAACAAATAGAGAATATTTAGACCACTGAAGACATCTTTACTCTTACTAAAATACACATCTGGAAGGGAATGAATGCAAGAACAACTGTAGGACACATACTGAGATAAAGTAATCTCAAATAATTAAATTTACATTATATTTTATTGTACGATGCTTAGACTCAGTATAACTGAGGACAGAATACATCAGTGTTATTTTAAATCCAGACAGAATATTAATTAAATAAATTTGAAAAATTAAATGAGGAAAAAATGTCTTTCACTATCTTTTTTTTTTAAATTAAAGGAGCATTAACAGTTTAGAATGGCCAGGGATTCTAAGTCTAAAACATAAAAAATAATATGGAAAGAAAATAAAACATGTGAGTATGAAATGCTGCTATACTTTCAGAGAACAGTGATTTTCCTCTGTTGACTAAAAAGCATGACAATTACATTAATTGCTATACAATTATGTCTAAAAGTTTAGACATCAGATCACATTTAGTGCATTCCTCTTTCTGTGGGATTTATCTTCAGATGTACAGAATATCAGGTTCTGTACTCAGTGCTCAATTCCAAAGCTGTTGAAAAGCACAAGTAATCAGAAAGCTTTTGAGGGGGCACAGAAGCAGCCAACAAATCAATGCAGTCAAGAATTACACGTTGTAACAGATTAGACAACTAAAATATCCCAATTTATGAAGAATTTCCAATTAATCTCAGTCATATAATAATTAAAAAAATGACATTAAATTAAGTAAGTAAAGTGAACTGCAGATGTTCAACAACCACAACATATCAGTATAAATTCTGCTTTAAGATGGAAAACAAAGGACTACCTTTGATTAATATACAGTAGATACTGTTATTATTAGCAGTATTTCAGTGTCTGTGCAAAATTGTTTCTAAGAAGTTCCTGTCATTTTCAGATTGGTAACAGTATAAAGCAGGGAAAAAAGTTCCCAGACCTGTATTGCCTGAAAATAGCTACACTGTTACAAGATAAAGCTACCATAAGCAACAGTAAACAGACTTGACATCAATTCACATACTTTCCTTAAATATTTTTTTAATGTATGAACATTAAATAACAGTTTTTATAGACAGAGAACATCTGTTCAATTTCTATGTGACATGAATTACCTGTTCTGCTTTTAACATCATGCTTCAAATGCAACTTGGTTAAATTGAAACAGGACTATACATACACACTACACTGTAGTGAAGCTGGCTGTAGTAATTATTTGGGCCCCTGATTTAATTAGTTAGATTTTTCTAGCTCAAATGCAGAAGGCTGCAGTATTTGATTAGTGTGAATGCAGTACATATCGTCCCTTAAGCCATCACCTTTCGCTTCTGCTGGGATGAGCCCATGTTATATTGGCCAGTGGCTCTGCGCGCTTCCTCTTCGTGCTGCTGGATTTGTTGTTGTAACAGAATGAGTTCCCCAAGCAGGCCCTGCCATGAGTTTATAATAAAAAGGAGAGGAAAATTTGGGGTGTAAGGAGAACAAAGTTAAACCAAAGGGTATAACAAAGACAGATGAAAACCAGGTATGAATGGGTCAGTTCAAACAAAAGTGAAATTTCATTAGTGAGATCTCTTGCTACCGAGAGTGGAGAGAGCCAGCAAAACTACACATTTTGCATATCCAGGTAGAACAAAACAATCACCATCTAGCTACACTTCCTAATTACATTCAACCTTGACTAGGCATCTAAATATTTTAAAAATTCAACTATGCTGGCTCTAAAATATTCTCAGTGTTCAGAATTTCATTTCAGTTACTCATACCAGAAGTTCTTAAGCATCAGTAATTTTTCAGAATCTAACTATCCATGTATCTACAGTGTTTTGAATATTCTACACACAGCTGTGCACAACAGCTAAGAGGCTCAGCTTTGTCATGAAAGTTCTCTCTGTTTTTATACCCAACAAAACATAGACAGTTTAGAGAAAGATGATTTTTGCCTGCTACTTAATTTTTTCAAACTATGAGAAGAATAGTTTCTAGAGCATTAAAAATAAAAAGTGCCCCCTCTCCACTTCTGCAACACACTGCAACTTAAATTGATGCTGTCATAATCCTTCATGATCACTTCAAAAATCCCTAAAACTTAATCCTTATTCCTTTACTCATTCAGCATTTCCACAAAGCTTAGTTTTCTCCTCTTCTCCCTCCATAGAAAATATTCTTATAATGGCAAGTTGTCTTTCAAAATTAGTTTAGAAATATCATGCCAGTATCTACCATAACTTTATGAACAGGTTATTTCAGAGAATGCAGACAAAAGGATTAATGAACTATTTAAATAATGTTCTGTGTAAAATAATACATCATATTCTAAGAAAACATGCAGTGAAATGAAATGTTTCAAAAATGTACTTCAGGAATGAAAGAAACTCTGAAATAGAACTTTGGTGTAAGAATTCAAGACATCTATGACCAAGTTATACATTTGTTGCATGAAATACACACACAGGCATGTACACATAAGGATAAACAACACAGGAGAAAATACAAAAAGGAGAGAGACAACCAAATGACCAAATATAAACGTTTGTTAAATAGTGATTTGTATCATTTTAAACACAGAAAAATCTTCTCATTTGTATTTTACTGAACCATTTTAAGATTTAATAAATGTCTCTACTGCCAGACTAGCAAATGCATTAGAGCAGCGCCAGGAACCAGGGAAAAGATTTCATTTCTATACAGCAGCAAGGAGAGAGAGCCTCAGAGTTATACTTAATATCTGAGGAACAACAATAATATTTTGCCATTTTTGCAGACAGGGAAACTCTCAATATGACCTGACACAGTCTATTTAAACATTGTTATGAGTCAAAAAAATGCAAGAAAAAACAACAAAATCTGCCATGAAGGCCTTTTAGCATTTGAACAGGAAAAGTAACAACTGTTTGAAGTCACCAAATGTAACTATTTATCGAGCAATTACTTTCTAAGACATCTGGTACATGTGAATCTTATTCCATAGTAAAGTATGAAAAGCCCTTTTCAACTACAGTTACCCCATTTAATAAAATATTCAAATAAAAAATAAAGTGATTTAAAAGGCTTCTCTGGAATCCTTTCTTTTTTGTATATATCAGTCAGTAATCTTATTAATATTATTTACTTTATATTCTATTTCTTAATTTATACCACTGTATTAAAAATATAAAAATTATATGTATATATTTTATATACATAAAAATATAACAAATATAAAAATATTAAAAATCAAGAACTTTAAATAGCACAGAACTATACACACAACACCCAGGCTGCTAAGAATCAAGACACAAACAAAAATATTTACATCTCTCTCATTGGCACTCCGCCAAAATCAATCACTCTAGTGTAAAACTAGGTTTATTTTCAAGAATTTCATCAAGAAAAATCAGCACTTAATCCATTAATGCGATTTCAAAAATCAAGTTCTTTACAATCATTTTATTTATTCTTTTCATTGTCAAAGAAACAATGTAAAGGGGAATAACAATAGTTGGCAGACCCATTTGGATAAACCCTGCAAAGTCATAATGAGAATCTGGGTGCAAAATAAATTAAAAAAAAAAAAAAAAAGCAAAACAAGTGCTGACATTGTTCCCTCATGTACTTTAAAATCCCCCTCCATTATTTGACATTAAAAGCTAATATAATGTACTTCAGCTGAGTATGACTCTCTCTTTAATTTAAAAGCAATGCAAAGGTATGAAAATGATAAGGAGGGTAAAGAGGCCAATTTTTAAAAATCTGAATAAATGTCATAGTTTTATCCAGAGTACCTAAGTTGGGAATATAATAGTCCTATTAATAAAAAAAGAGAAAATTATGGAAATTTTACTGAGCAGCTTGCGAGAACAAAAAAAATAGGATGTTTTTTAAAAAAATAAACCAGATCAGAGTCAAGTGATATTTGTTACTCAAGTGTCTTTTTCCCTCTGCAGCAGTAGCTGTAGTGAAGGGCTGTGGGACACTGTGCTGCTTCTTCCACTGACGTACGTGACCCAGCACGGGCTGAGTGAGGCAACGACACGCTGCCAACTCCTCAGGAGTGCAGCAGGTTCTTCAAGGCATGAGATTTTAATCCAGGCAAAAAGAGATTTAAACTCCGTTTATTTAAATTACTATCTGAACACTCCACACTTAATTTAATTCTCTTCTAAAAATATGGTACCTTTTGGATTAAGTGAGAGATTATGAGGTAAACACATTAGCTGACAGGAAGCAGTACAGTCTGATTCAGTGCTCAGGGCACATTTCACTCGCTCAGTTACTTTGCAAAGTAACTGGTTTCTCATTCATTCCACTCAAAGTTTTTAGAGACCCATCTGAGGATCATGCCCAACAACAATTCTCCAGAAGGTTTCTCCCAATAAGCAATTCCTAGATTCCTTTATCAGTTACTAATCTCTTCACAACGAAACAAAGAAAGTAAGCTCAGACACATTTAATACAACACTACAGCATTTTATACATCCATACAATCACAATTCTTAAACTAGTATTGGTGGACAGTGGTAAGCATTGAATGTAAAAAGGCCATCTAATCCATTGTCTTGAAAATAATAATTTTGCCCAGCAACAAACAATGATTATGTTTTTTTAGGTATTCATATGTGACTTGTTTGAAATATTCTGACCAAAATGGATCATATTAATTAGTAAACCAAGAGTTTTTAAGCAAAACATATTGGATATGATTGGAATAACAAAAATCAGTAGACCAGACTAAATTTTCTAAATCATACTGATTTCATATGGGCAGATATTTTCCATACCATAGCCAAAGTTTTGTTGGCAACACTAAAATGCAGATGACACTGCATCAAAAAAAAATACAGGATAATAACAAGTTCTAATGGTACTACTGGTATTCAGTAAAAATTTCAGTTAATTTAGTTATTAAAGACAAACTCAGATGGCCACTTCTTCACAAATCAATAGTAAGGTATATTTTATGTTTTATACAGTGAAACCTGTGCTAAGCAATCACTCAAGAGAAAATAAAATAATATAAATGGACAGTCTGCAGACAAATGGGAAATAAAAAGCATGTAGAAATTCATCACTATTCTATAGGGGAAAAAATGGTAGTAAGATGTGAGCTTTGTACAGGTTTCACCATACATTGTCATGCAGTATTAATGTAAAATAAATGTATACATGCCTGCATATACAGAAAAGTCATTTATGGAAAAGCCCCAGTTCAGACACTTTTAGTTGCAAAAATAACTATATGATTATTTACAAATTCCCTGATATATATTGCTTTTCTTCCATTTTAAAAAGAATTTTTTAAAATAAAACGAGGAAAAACGAAAAGCCTTTAAAGAATGAGCAACATGACAATTTAGGAATTTAACAGAAACAAGATCTACTGTTCATGAAAACAAAAAAAAATTAAATGCTAAAACTCTAAGTTATCAAAATACAGTAACTTTTTTTCCCATAGAATAGTAACAAAAATGTCATGTATGCTTTATCTAGATAAAGTAAAAACCAGATTGCTTTAAGAAATGGAAATTCTTTATTAAGACAGGAATTGTTAAGTAAGAATTACAACTATGAAAATGTCAACACTAATGAGGTTGCAAGCAGAAATGCTTAAAAATAACTATAAAAGCCTAAACCAATTTCCGTAATAAGCTAGAAACTCAAGTGCCACCGAGAACACGCCCTGAAAAATTATAAATGCACATAAAATACCTAAAATCACATTCTTATAAAAAAACCAATTTTCTTAATAAAGATTTTTAGGACTGCCTCAAATTTCCTTACACCACAATATTTATTATCACTGCACTGTTTATATATATGAAAAGCAGTAATGCATACTCAAGTAATTTTCAATGATAAATTCTTTTCAAGCTGCTTCAAATAAAATCTGCAACTAGCTACTGATGCAGTTTCAAAAAATAAATACCCATTTATCAAGAAATGTTCAGTTTTGCAAGTGAGTAATTACCTTCTTGAACTGTTTGTCATTGTCATAGCCCTGGTCAGTAGCCCTGAATGCTGTTTCTCCTGGAGCACCTAGAACATAATTACAGAAACTCATAAGATGCAAAAGGTACTTAAAAATTTTCAAACTACACCTACCATAAAATTAAAGCTTCAACCTCTATGAATAATTCAATAATCTTTGGAGTTCCTATAAAAAAAGATTAATCTTAAGAAACTGAAGAAGAAAATCAGTTTAAAATTAATCTGAAATTTTTTTATCTAGATTGTGACTCAGATTAGTTATATCACAAGGCAGTAGGCAGCTTCAGTTAGACTATTAAAAGTTCTCAAAATATTGTAAAATTAACTCTGAGAAACACAGAAGGATAATACAGATTCCACTGGTGTTACTGTAATGAGAAAAAAAAAAGCAACTTTCCTATTGCAATGACATAGATTTTAAAAAGAAGCCTCTGGAAAAAGCCTGAAATAAAAAGCATCTGCTAAGGACTGTGGCAGACATATATCTATAATTCATCTATTCATTGTCAGAGGGGAGGATCTAAGTCAGGAAAAGATTTTTCACCTGGAGAGTGGTTTGGCACTGAACAGGCTCCCCAGGGAAGTGGTCAGAGCACTGAGCCTGACAGAGCTCCAGAAGTGTTTGGGCCATACTCTCAGGCACATGGTGTGATTCTTGGGGTGTCCTGTGCAGGGCCACGAGTTGGACTCAATGATTCTGACAGGTCCCTTCCAACCCAGCATATTTTATAATTCTATGAAGTATTTTTAAAATAGCTGGAAAGTATTTGTAAATCAATATTAAATTGCTGTAAATAGTTGTGCCTATATTGATATTCACTCCTCTTAGTACAGTAGAGCTTTTAAAGTTTGTTTTAAAAAGGCAGGTTAAGGGCAGGAAAAAGGGCTTTTACACACCTAACAACAGAAGCAGATCAGAAGCTCCTATGACTTCACTAACCAAATTGTAACCTGTGAAAAATCAGCAGAAGAGGGGAAATAAAAATTATAAATACAAAACAAAATGCAAAATAAAGATGAGGGATCTTTGTCTCACTTGGAGGACCACACAATCATAAATGGCCACTATGCCTGTGTGAGTATAATATCAAATAATAGGTGACATCTCACTATACCAGTCAATAACAACACAACTTTAAACTCTCAAAATTTTAAACAGCCAAAATACATAGGATATGGTAATCTACTTGTCTCTCTGCTGAGCTTGGTCCCTACTTAGGTTCCTGTTGAGTTTGTAGGATTAATAAATTAATTCTTCCATTGACAGTACTTTAAAGAAACAAACCACGCTTCTTATGCACAATGATATGAAAATATTTACAAACACACTTAGAAGAATAACACCTCACAGATATCACCTTTCACAAATACAAATTTATGTGGTTTGATAATTATTAAGGTATATAATAGGAATAATCTTGCACTTTATTACAAGAACGACTGGGTGTGCTCATTAGCAAGTCAGACATGATGATCAAATCAGTAATTTCTTAGTTTTAAAATGCCCACTGATAGAAATGTCTCATTTAAGTCTCCGAAAACATGAAAACCATTAAGCCTGCAACTGCCTGGGTACACTGAATAGACAGACCATTCCTGTGTCTTCTGTGAAGGATTTAAAATTCCTACCTATTCCTTTGAAATGCAGCCCCTACCTAATCCAAATCTCCAAGCAAGTTCTTCTGGGGCCACGTCCAGATGGAAAATATCATTCAACTCAAAAAAGTACCTTTGTTAAAATTTCTTATTTCACATGCTTGCAGTATTAAGACCCTTCATTCTTAATAATCCAACTCATTTCTCCTGTAACAGCTGTGATACTGTTACTGTCCAGTGCCACTCCCACCAAGTTCTAGCTGGTCATATCCAGCTTCTCTGACTCACTGAAGGAATCAAGCTTTCAATCTGTTAGAGCTGTACAAGAATTCTAGTTTGCTATTCCATTTCACGTTTTGGTTCTCTGGACTTGCTACTAGAATTCTTGCTTTTAAAAATACATTACACTTACCTGTGTCCATAACACTTTCAGACGAGATATTCAACGAAACCATACATTTTCAGGATCCACTTTCTTTTAGTGTCTAAGGACAAACCTGCACCCTCATCTTGAATAGGTTATGCTTTTAAAATTAAAACTAAGCTGAAAAATTGTTCTCACCAGGAGATAGAAATCCTTTCAGTGAAGCGAAGCTCTCTCCAATCTTGTCAAAGTCAGGTAGAAGTTTGGCAAGGTCATCTGCATCAGGGAGGGTTTTGATAAGCTTTTCTAGGAAAACAGTACAACAGTTAGTGACTAGGGGTCTTTTTTCCCACTTTTTTTGTGAACGAAAATGGCTTAGGCTGTAAAACCTAGCAACTGTTTCAGGATACAGCTTTTTTCTTTTTTAAAAAAAGTATTAAGAAGTTTCTTCCCACATACACCTCCCCCCACTAGTGTTGGGAAAGATTATCAGATCGGAAAAACCAATTGCTTTTTTAGACTTTGAACTTCCTGATAAGTTAGTTGCCTCAGGTACTTTATAATTACCTAGAAGTTACTGCTGCATTTCACCACATTTCATACATTATCTCTCATGTATTTTGTAGAGGATCTTTTAAAATTACACAGAACTCTAACTATGATCACGTCTTGAACATTTTAAGAAAGGCTTAGTTTTCAATCTCATAATAAGCCAATTTTGTAATCCTTTAAAAAAGTCAAATTATTAGCTTTAAAGTACTATAAAAATGTAGTGTCCACTAGCAATAGGAACAAGAAAACATTTGTTTCAGTTATTCAATCTGCATTTATCTATGTAATGCTGATACCTGGCATGGAACTAGATGATCTTTAAGGTCCCTTCCAACACAATGATTCTACATAGTAAAATCTTCATAAATGATTTTTTTAAAAAAGAACACCACCTTTTCTACCCTGCATATATAAGAAGCCAGGGCTTGATTTTCAGATTTTTCTCTTTCATCTGAGAATATGCAAAAATCTCTACTGTAACCTGAAGGTTCAGGAAAACAAGAGTCTATATTTTTCATTTTCTTTTCTTCTGTATCCTCAAGATAATTTTGTAGACAGGGAGGTTCACTACTTTGCCTTTTCAATTGGTCTTTTACTCACGCATATTTTTTACTTATTTACTTATATCTTCACTTGTGTCATTCACATAGAAAGAAAGAATTTCATGCACAATACTACCAAAATCTGTGTAAGTCCCTTTGATCATACTGCAAATCTTCTTTCAATAATAGGATTATATGGCCTTATGAAAGGACCAAGAACATTCTCAAATGAAAAGATGAATTATGGAAAATCCATGCTAAACAATACATAATTTCTTCCTACAAACACGCTCATACAAATGCCTTGGTGAGAAACACATCAAAGTTTAAACATACAAGTTCAGTCAAATTACAGCTAAGAAGTTACTCCTGCAGCCTGCTGAGGACCTATGCTCTTATGTTTAAGTTTTACACGTGCCAGTCTTTAGATAGAGTAACAACATGGCTTTTGTGATACCGAAGTCGATCAGTTCATCAAGCTCCCAAACGAAGTCAGGAATAATCCACTTATATTCATCGAGATCTGGCATCATGTCCTTCCACTGATCATATGTCTAACACAAAAAGGAAAAAAATAATGGTAGAAATAGAAAAAGAAATGTACATAGAGAAGCTTATGAGCAATCTATCGAAAAGTTATACCTACATATAAAACATACTAAACCATCATCTTTAGATATGAGTAATACTTGGATCTTTTAAAGTCTACAGTAGTTCTCCAAAACAATGTTTTCCATATTCACTCATCTTTACTGTCATTAGTTAACCAAACAATGACATTTTGTATTTCTGTGGCTATACCAAGAACTACTGTTTTGAAGTATGTAATAAGAAAGATAAAATGCAAAAAGCAGCTTCCAGATATAAATACCTTCTTGGCTGTATAACCACCTCCTACTGCAGAGCCTAATATAAGATAGCGAACTTTGAGAAGCCTCGATGCCAGTCTAGCCAGCCAAAAGTTCCTGTGGAACTGGTATCCATGTTTTACATTTAAAAGTTTTGTTTTGCGAAGGGGAGGACGATTAAGAGAAGAGAACAGCTGAATGGATATCCTTAAAGGAGGTCTTTGAAACTTTGAACTTGGGTAGTAGGGATGATGTATACTGCGGCAAACAAGATGCAGGTTTTGAAGCGGCGATTTTCTCTTTATTCCACAGCTGCTATTTGCCAGACTTCGGCAGATGACACTAAAAGAAAGAAATAAAAGCTCTAAGTAACTGGTTTCTTCAACACACCATTAACTCAAACGCCTCTTTAGAAGCAATTCACATTACATTTTAGCTGGTTACAGTTAATCTTATTATATCACTCTGAATGTACAATCTCCAGCCGTCATTGGTATGTACCAGGAAAATAAAAAGCTGTAAACATCGTTAATGGGTACGGAATTTCTAGTGATTACAGAAACAAAAACCTTGTATACCATTTATACAGTCTGTTATGAATTCAATTTAACTTCCACACTGGAATAAGGCACGTAACACGTCTGTGGTAAAACACAGTTTGGGCAAACAGAATAAAAGTCCACAGAAGATTTGCAACATACAAGAAAACAGTTTGGCCTATCTTATTCTCTGAAAGAACTTTTAAAGAACATTAAGTTTGTAGAGGATTTTCAAAGAAACAATACAGAGAAAAAAATCCTTTGTAGAATATATTTGTCTTATTTTGGCAAAGTAGATTCTGCTTTGGGTTGAAAGGATGTACTCAACGATATCTTTCAGTTCCTTTCGCTCTAACACACTGCAGTTCTGGGATTACAGGACTATGGTTTTGTCTTGGGTTGTGCATAGACAACATCACTTCTGGAGATGGCTGCACTATGTTTGTTGATGCCTTCATGAAGGAACTGAGATTTCTGCAGGAGGGAAAATTTCAGTCTGAAAGATCTGACTCTGAAAACAGAGCTCAGCCATGAAATGCACATGTTGAAACACAGGAACCACATCGGTCCTGCCCTGCCTACATTAAACACTCAGCCTGGGATAAAGCTCCTTGTGTATTTTCAATTACACTATTCTGCACATTTCAACATCTGGGGGTAGTTTGGTTAGTTTAGGGAAAAGACAACTGCTCTGGAAAAACTAATTTCTTCTGTAACATTTTTAGTCCCACCGTCATATCAGAATGGTTAATATTAAATCATTTACTGGATGCAAAATATGAGCGAAGTTACAGTCTTGAAATTCATTACCCAGATATCTAATATTTTCAGCAGAGATAGCTGGTGTGGTAGCACATTCTATGGCAGCTACTCCTCATTATTTGTCTTCATCTGGGCTAAAGGTATTTTGTGTAATATTATGTGACTTTCTTCTCTGTGACTGTTCTTTTAAAACACACTGTGTTTGACAGCATTCAGTCTGTATGTTTAAACTGAAGGAAAAATTGAATTCCATCTCATAGTCTTAAGGCAAGAACTCAATCAACAAAAATTGCCTTTTGAGTGGTATGCATATTTCAAACCCAGTCTCCTTTAATTAATATGAAATCTTATAATTAATTAAAAAACCCCCCACTATTCTTCCATTATACCAAACTTCCTCTTTCTTTCTTCTCTCCTCCCATTGCTAAAAACTCCTGATGAACACTGACAAAAAGAACACCTTCAAATCTTCACTGAACAACAGTGCAGTTAGATTGAAAACCATACTACAATATGCTATTAAATCAAGCACTTAACGAGTTCCAAATTTAAAGCCCCTGGAAAGCTGTTTTTAACAGCAAATATTAGCCTTCCAGACATGTTTAGCTCTGGCATTAGAATCTGTTTGATTACAGGCCTGCAACCTGACTACTCTTATGTTGCCCTGGGATTATTAATGTCTTGTAAAACAAGAAAAAGTGGCCTGTTACACCTGTGATTACAAAGTAAAGGAAACCCAGCAAAAACCACTGTGGTATTTTCTCATTCAGCACTAGACAACGTTTATTTTCCTACTGCTGCTCCCAGATGGGGGTTGGAACTGGTTGATCTCCAAGGTCCCCTTCCAACCCAACCCATTCTGTGATTCTATGAAACCTACCAAGGAACATCGTGCTACTGCCGGCCATGCAGTTTCCCTGCTCCTGTCTGGAACGGTGCAGGACAAAGGTGGAAAACAAGCGGGATGCAGGGACGGAAAAACGCCTGGACATAAGGGTGGCCCGAGCTCCCAGGGTGAGAACGCGGGACACGCAGCTCCCTTCCACATGCACCACTCCCGCAGGTGCCCGGGGAGCTGGAGGGCGGGGAATGCCTCGCCCGGGAGCACCGACCCCCGGGGCAGCCCCGGGCCCGCCCCGTGACTCCCGCCCCGGGTACCCTGACGCGCGGGGCCCAGGCCCGCCGGCAACCCGCCGCGCCCGCCCTGCCCCGTCCCGCTTACCAAGCCGCCGCCGCCCGCGTCCGCCACATCCTGGGAGCCGGGGGGAGCCGGGAGGGGCCGAGAAGGGCCGGGAGCGGCCCGGGCGGCCGGGAGGAGGGCAAGGGCAGGGGGAGCCGCTTCCGGGCGCCCCGCGGCCCGCCCGGCTGGAAACCGCGCCTCCCTGCCCAAAGGTTCCGGGCGCCGCGGCGGCCAGGGTGGGAGGGTTTTTGAGGAAGCACCGCGGGGGCTGCGTGGCCGGGAGCGGAGAGTCGGGATGGATCCGGCACGGCGGGATCACGGACCCTCCACAGCGGGGTCACGGATCCCCCCCTCCACGTCTCTGTGCTCCCCCCACCCCAGCGGTGTCAGGGCTGCCCTCAGCACTTCGCCCATGTGCCCGTGGCTGCCCAGGGCACCCCCAGCACCCCCAAGGCCGCGGTGGGCCGGGTTGGGGAGGGTGGTGGAGGGAAGCCCAGCCCTCGGTGGAGGCATCTGGTGGTACCAGCGTCTTAGACCCTGTTTAAAATAAGAGTCTCATACGAGTCCCCAGTTGTTGACCTTGGAGAGTGCTTGACATGAGCAGCAGTGCTACCTTGAAAGCTGGAAAACACGCGGTGTTTCCTAGAGCGCTTTTGTGGGCTGTTGGGGTTTTTTTCCCGGAGGGACCACATTGAAGTGAGAGGCGGAGGATGCACTGGGAGAGTTCATCAGATCTGTCCATCCGCCCTCACACACGATCAGCTCTGGTTAGGTAATTTCTTAGCACTGCATGCCACATCTGTCCCTAAAGACCACAGGTGTTGGAGTGTTCACCTGGCAATGCCACTGCTGAAAGTACTCCCTCCTGCCTCATTTGAATCTTTCCTGCAGCAAGTTAACTCTATCAACAGTAAACATGTATATTTTCTCCAATGATGTGTTTGAAAACTGTTGCCATGTCTCTTCTCAGTCTCCTTCCCCCCCCCCCCCCCCCCCCCCCCAAATAAAACAACCCTAAGTTGCTCTTCCATATTTTAGGACTCATTTGTTATTCTTCTCAGTGCTCTCCTGTGGACTGGCCAGCTGATTCACAGCTTCCTTTCTGTAATGTGGCCAGAACTGTGTGTCACATGCTGAGAAACCAAAAATGAGGTTTGAGGTGTTGTAGAAGTCAAGCTTCTGTTTATATTGTGGGATTTTTCAAAGAAAAATAAATTGCACAAGGATGACATGCTACATATGTGTATTTTCAGGACTGAGATAAAAGTTGTTGGGATGAGGTGAGGCACATGTTTTTGCCTCTTGCTTCCCTACTTTTCAACTATTTATGGATTTATAAGTTTAAGAGACTATATTTTAAACCTTTGCTTTTGTATTTTGGCTTGAGCAGTTTTACTTGTTATCTATACCTGATTTTTTTAAGGCAAGTTTCAATTGAAAAATAAGAATGATTTTACTTCATAGGACACGTTACAAATAACTTTTTATAAATAAACATAAATAGAGAGTAATTCTTACTCTGAACAGTAGAGAGCGTCATACAACTAAATGTTTCAATTCAGGAGAATTGAATGCTTTAGAAGTGTTTTCTCTAGGAGATGGTGAACCTGCTTAAGGTAATGAGCAAATGTCACCATCTTCTTTGGACCTGGATTACCAGATTTTGATGAAATATTATGAGAGGTTGTCAAACGATGGAAATGATGAAAATTTTACACCTTTAATCTGTTTTTTCTTGGTTTTCAGTTGCGAAGATAAATACCCTTATGAAGGTGTTCTGTAGGAGCACAGATTGTCAATTGGAGCTGGAATAAACCTTTAAATAGTGAAAAGATTGTGTGAGTCTTGGTTCTTCCTTGGAGACCCTGGTTTGCTGGGATAATCTGCATGCAGCTCATCTCTCGTGTCTGTGACAGGGCAGCCAAGGATCCCTGCTGCACCTTAGTCTACTACAGACACCAGAAAAAGCAAGGCTGATGTTTGGGAAAGCAGCAAAAGCTGACCAGGCAGAAAAAGCATGTGTGACATTCCTCTTTTTCATCCCTAGCGCCTCCCAAAATAATGAGTAATTTCCCAAAATCATCAACCTGCCTTAGAAAAGGTGCCTTTGCAGTTGTTTCCTGCCTGTTATAGCTTCTAGATAGCAATGCTCATTTTTCCCATGTAATCAGGTTTATCAGAAATGGACTTTAATGCACTGGGGTTTTTTAAGTTTTATTTGAAAATTGCGACTCTCATATACTGTCTGGAGTTCCCTTTGCTTGGTCTCAGAAGAACCAAATGAAAAGTTGAGAGGCTCAGATCGAGCCTCAGAGTTGCAATGGGAGGAAGAAAGAGGTAACACTGTAGCTGGGGCATGGAGAGCACCTTGTTCCCCCTTGATCCTATGCAATAAATCATCCTTAACACAGCTTAGTACAGTTGTATCCTTTTCAGTCCAGCCTCTGCTCTGGGCTCCTTTTGGAAGTGTGGTAGGTGTCAAGGCCAGATAACTTGGCTCCAATGCCACCTGCTCATCGGCAGTATTTTCAAACACATCTGTCCCTGTGCTGTGCACATCTGGTTTGCAGGTCTGTGCCCAGCTCATATTATTAGCAGTAAGCAACTTTTATTATATTAACTGACCTAACTCCCTCGTTTTGCCTTCTCTATTCCCTGCATTTCTCCCATTTCAGTTTCTCTGAGCCTGCCCACTGAAGGATAGGCAGTGGTCTTTCCTGGTGCTTGAGTTATCTGGGACTTGTACAAGCCCATGCCACAGGCATAAGGAATAGGAACTAAATCCGTACCTCTTGATCTGTTTCAGTTTCCCTATAAATAATATTTTAGTTTTCTTAACATATTTAATGCTGGAAGAACAGGTTTTCCTTTCCTGACCTCATTCCTAAAATATTTGTTGTGTAACTTCTTAAAAAGTAGCAAAGTACAAGGAAATAGTAGCGAAATGGGAATGAATCACAAGACTAATAAACAAATGCAGGCCAATAGTAGCAAAAAAAAAAAAAAAAAGGTGTTGGTAAAACCCTCGGTGTTATTTTCCTGCCAGCTTCCTTTTGGCTCTGATTTGAAGGTCAGAGACATCTATATCCAGCTCACTGACATCAGTGGGAAACTCCAGTTCCCCCAGGAGTGAGTAAATAACCTCAGTATGTCTCCCAAAGCTATATGGTGAGTTCAGAAGGCATTCCATGATGATATTCTTGATAATGAATAAACAACCTGGTTACAGATCCTGCATAGCTGGATCCTGACACGGAGTCAGTGCATAATCCACCTGCACAAACTGGGGCCTTTGTTTACAATTCTAGAGCTTGGGTTTTTTTCCAGGGCATATGTGGGGAACACTGCTGGACACTTAGTTCAGACTGGTTGCTAAGTGTTAACAATAGCATTGCCTATTTTCCTCTTATTTGGACACACTCCTGGTTTCCAGTGATTCCATAATCTCTTGAAGAAAAAATACTCCCCTCCTGCCCTCCCCTAAAAGTTTCATGCCAACAGCACTTGCTCACACCTGTCAGAATTATGACCCAGAGTCATATTGTAGCAAACACTTGTGAGATTGAACTTTTTCTATCTTAGTGTTTTTGAGTGAATCCTGCACATACTCTCAGAATTGCAAAACTCCAACAACAGAATGGAGGGAGGAGGGATAAATGTTACCTGCTAACCCCAGAGAGGGAGGAGCTCCATACTTCAAACATCAGCAGAGTTATGAGGAAGGTGTGTACTTAGAGCACTTCCTCAATGTAGAATTTCAAGCACACTATGCTGAAGACCTGTCCTGAGGGTGCTCTAGAAAGTCTCCAGAGGGTCATTTCATGGGAGAAAATCCTGCCAAGAACCATTATGCACAGCTTAACCAGGGAGAAGAGAATGAGATGGTGAGTTTTATCTATGTCTAGGTCTTTCTCAGCTTGAAGTAGAAGGTGGCATGTGTTCTGCAATAAAATGCTACAGCCTGTAATTGAATTATGGCTGGTTGAGGTGTTCCCATAGAAGAAACAAACAGTTAGAAAGAGATACCATTTTTTTTTTAGCAGAAAGAAAATAAGGTTGGTTGTGTCCACTGGATTTAACTTCTTATCTCCTCCAACAGGGGATGCCTCAACAGATTATTGATGTGTTGTTACAAATCTAGGTGGAAGTGGTCTAATATGAGCATTAGGGATGGGCCAGAGTGGCGTCCCTAAACATTTGACAGCTGAATCTCCAGGGTCAGCTCCACTTAGAGAACTGGAAACCTTGGCTTTCTCCAGAACATAAAACCACATATGTTATGTTTGCATAAATTATTGGCAAATGTGGTCTATTGAATTGGCAACACTATTCCAGCCTAAGCACAGATCTACCATATTTCTTTCCAGAGTTTCCCAGGAGGGAATATGTCTGCATGCATTCTGTAACATGTGGAAGTAAGTTTTATGCTTACACAAAATATCCGATCTCCTGGCACTTCTCTTAAATAATAATCCCAGTACTTGATTGAAGTGAATTCAGTGTTTCTTAGCTGCTTTGGCACTACAGTGTGTTACGAATCAGCTGTTCACATGGATTCTGTCCATCTAACAGGTTCTGTTGGAGATATCAGATCCATAATGCAGCCGTACAACAACAATTCTTATACATGGTAAATGCAGCACTTCTCAAAATTCCTTTGCTGTAAAGCCACTGTAGTTCTGCTGTAAGTACCTGCAGGATTTCTGGGTGTAAAACAGCCCCAGCAAAGCTATTGAAACACAGTCACTTACAAATAGATATGACTTCACTTTCAGAAACCCTGGAAAAATCTTCAAAATCTCCTTACTGAGAATTCTGTTTTAGTGAAAAAGAGACCGTGCCATGGAAAAACATGGACATTTGTTATCTCTAGATATGAATGTAGATTTTCAGACAGCTCTCCCAGCCATACAGGGAAGGGGAGATGCCACACTTTGTGTAATGCAAACCTGGGTAATCTGGGATGTGCTGGAGAATGTAGTACAGGGTCAGCCAGCAGCATGAACTGAGCAGTGCAGGAAGCACAAGGCACTGGCTCTGAGGGTGGGGACTAATTAGCTCAGTACAATGCAGAACCCAACTGGCTCTGCTGCCCAGTTACTAAACCTGCTGGCGGCACCTTGCTCCTGGCTCTAGCCCTGGTGCTGATGTGCCACTGCTCCACAGCTCCAAACAGCTGCTGAGTCTATGTCTGTGCTTCACCCTCCCCTGTCCTTCTAGGACCATAAACACCCTGTCATGCTCTCACCACTATTGGCACTGTCACTAGCAATGCCAGAACTGAGCTTGAGCTAATTAGGTTTAAGTGGATTGTCTGGTGCTGTGTACAGTCACGCTATTGAACTCTGCATGTCCACTTCCAGCTGTGCACTACTGGGACACTCAAGCTGTGCTTGCACGGAGCCAGTTACCCCAATGTTCTTGTTTCTCACCAGTATCATATTGAGCCCATGTGCCCTGTGCTCAGGGATCTGCGCTGTGAATCTGTTGTTTGAGTCTGTCTCCACTGTGATCATGAGTGTCTCACAGTTGCCATGCTCTCCATGCCTGCAGTGAACATGGTCAGTGCTCATTCACCTGGGATTCCCAAATGAAAATCAAACAAAAAGACTGATAAACAACTTGAGTAGTAAGTGGAATTAAAACTATAGCCAAATTATGCTAGATTAGGCAGGAATGCACAGGTGTTCACTACATATATGTAAGAGTGCAAAAAGGTATGAGTATGAGATAGAGGAAGATATCCATGAAGGTGTATGAGGTACTGTAAGAGGATGCAGAAAAAAATCGATGTGTCTATAGAAAAAGAGAACAGCTGGTGTGTGTATTTGTGTGAAAGAAAAAAAGAAATTAATATGTAGGTGAGAACAGTTGTGAAGTAAGAGACAAAGAAGGCTCTGTTTAAGCAGACGAGTAAAGGAGAATACATGAGGTAAAGAGAATTATGTGCAGACATTCTTTCTTTGTTAAAGTAGTGTATTTTAAGTTACTGGCAACACAGCAACTGGCAGTGGCATGTAATGTCTCAGTGACCCTGCAACATCTTTTTTTAAATTCAAAGCCATGAAAAATATTTTTGACATTGTTTCAACAGTCAGTTTAATCCACCAGAACCAAATTATTTACAAGCAGTTCTTGACTTCTCAAACAAAATCAGATCACTTGGTGTAATAATGTAACAGCTGATATTGTGTGGATGCCAGTTCTTCCAGAGTGGAATAGTTCAAGTAATTTTGAGAGCAAACAAGTAGTTCATTTGAACTCTGGACATGCAATGCTTCCCTGTGTTGAACTACCTGTCCGATTTGCTGAGGCAAGTTGGGGAGCTTTAATGGGAAGAAATGCTTTAGGACAAGAGGGCATGGTCTTAAACTATGCCAGAGGAGGTTTAGGTTGAATATTAGGAAGAAATTTTTTACAGAGAGAGTAATCAGCCATTAGAATGGGCTGCCCAGGTAGGTGGTGAATTCACCGACCCTGGAGGTTTTAAGATGAGACTGGATGTGGCACTTAGTACCATGGTCTAGTGACCACAGCAGTGTTGGATCAAGAGTTGGACTTGATGATCTTGGAGGTCTTTTCTAGCCCGGTTGATTCTATGATTCTGTGATTCTAAGTTCTCTTCTGTATTTCCATTTCTTGTTACAGCTGAGATGCTAGATAGTCCTGGATTTAAGAGTAATCACTCTGACCGGGCAGGAAATCTACCCTATATATCCTTGTGTATGTCTTTGGGGTTACCTTACATGGCTGGAGAACATTTGCTTGAATAGAAGTTCACTCTTTCTGGTATGCAACTAAAACTTAGCAAAGTATATTCACAGCATGAGATAATCTCTCTCTCTCTCTCCATAACCATTTGTAGTACCAGAAAGATCTTAGTAATGTGAGAGCACTCTGGACACAGCAGCTTGCCTCAGAGAAATCTAGTGGAAGGTGTTTTTGAGAAGAAATAAATTTTTGGTGGAAGAGGAAGGAAAAACACAGCTTTTTGCTCTCTGGCAATTTGATGCTCTTCTCTGTACAGCTTGGGAATAATCATTCCCTTTGCACAGACCCTAAAGTGTGTAGCTTGAGTTTGCAATGCAAAAGTTGGCCTCCTGTGGGATGCCAAAATTCTGAAGGAAATCCGATACAGGAATTTTAAATATTTTGAGTTGGGAAAATTAAATTAAAATAGAATATGAAGGGTATAACCTTGTTTCTAATGGGACAATAGTGAATATTGCTACTGCTTTCAGAGGGATCAGAAAAAAACCTCTAATGAAACAGGTTCTGGTTGGTAAGAATGAGATTCAGTTATTAAATTCCTTGTGAATTTTAACCAGTCTTTCAAGTCTAATCCTATTACCTGTTGTTATAGAAACAGGTTGTTTGTAGTAGGGTACCTGGCATTTGGGTTACTGGAAATATGATCATTCACAACCATTGTATAGTCTCCCTGCTGGTAGCTACTGGCTTTGTTTTCACCAGAGAAGAGGGTGCCTGAATTTGTTTGATTTTGCATTTAAATTCTGCTGTGAAGATGACCTGGCAGCTAGAGGCATTTTTCTTTTTAACAAAGTAACAGACTTGCTGGACACTAGAGTGCTAAGCCCTTGAATGCTGGCTTTGTATGATTGTAAAAGCAGGTAAGAACCTTTCTTGCCAACTGAGGAGGTCTGGCAGCTTTTTCTGTCCAATAATCCAAGGTCCCTCCCTAGACCCTTCACTCACTAGTCAAACCATTTTGTTACAGTCACTCTTCTGACTGTTGGGAGTCTCAAGAGAAAAAAGGATGTTTACAGATGAGGAAACAAAGTTTTACAGTACACTACAATTTATTAAAAATTATTCTATAGAGATGAGATGAGCACTGTATACCAGCCTATTTTGTAGATATTATCACCTCCTATCAGATAATGAGAAGTCATTTGGAGTCTTACACATAGTTAATCTTCGCTTTGTTTTGCATCATATCTTAGTCTGATGCACTCAAGAACCCAGATTATTTGACTGTGCAATTTTATATATGCCAAATGCAGTCACTGAACTCTAAAACTTGCTCATACACTAGAGAGGTTGTCAAGGTGCAAACCTGTATTCATCAGACCCCTCTTCAAAAGAAGCATGTCTGCACCAGCTCAGTCTCAGTGTGCAGTGAAATAAAATGCGACAAAAGTTATTTCCTTAACAACATAAAACTAACCTGACAGACATGTTCTTATTGGTGACATCAACACCAGGACTTCTGCCAGTCTTGAAATTATTGTTTACCATGGTTGGAAATCTTTGTAATACAGTCTAAGTGAATTCTGAATAAGCTTGAAGAATTTCTAAATGCCAATTACTCTAAGTCATCAGTGTGGCTGAATAAACCTGCACCATGTGTGTGCCTGTTCCTCCCTTCTTCATGGACATTGTGGGTACCTCTGTTGTGGGCCTAATATTCACCTTTTTTTGGAGAAGACAATAGTTTTGAGAACTCTTCTAAAGAATTTCACTGTTGACTTATTTGACAAGTGAGAAGTTTCTGTTTCAACAACGAGTTATTCATGTATTAAATTTTTTTTAATGAATGCAGCATTCATTGCTATAATCCTTTCAACTGAAAGAACAGGGTCAGGAAAAACTTCTCAACAGAACATTCTGTTCTGAAGTTAAGTATTGAAAGGTTCCGGCTCAAGGAACTTTGTCACAAGAGAGGTTTGGAACTCAGTCTATTTCCCTGCCTAACTTTACTTCTGAATAACGTGGCCCAGGTTACCTGCTCCAGACATTTCCAAACCATGGCAAACGCTTTTCTTTGGCTTTGGCTTTAGATTCCTTCATGAACACTCAGATGCAAAACAGCAGTTAACATCTGAAGTTTATTCTTTCCCAGCTTACTCCTTTTAGAGCTCCTGAATAACTATGTTCTGAAATGTCACATTCATCAAGACATGAACAAACAAACTTGAACAAACTCCTGTGTTTATACAGCAGGTCATGTCCTTAAAGGGTCAGAAAAGCTCAGTGGTATCTATCTATCTATCTATCTATCTATCTATCTATCTGTCTATCTATCTGTCTCTCTCAGGAAAGTCCCTTGTGAGAAGCAAGATCCATCACACAGTGTAATTGGTATCTTAAAGACCATGACCTTTTTTTCCCAGATGAGCTGTTTCCCTTGTTTGCCCCTCTCCTATTTTTCAAGATAAGGAATACCAATGAATGCTTGGTTTTGGGAAGTGCCTTGAGATCTACGGATTCAAATCCCTTTTTGAGTGGAAACTCTTCTGGAATGAAAAGGCTTTAAAATGTGTGCAGGTTTAGGTGGAGTTGGATACGTATTTCATATATCGGTGCATGGTTTCCTAGGCAGAAAAATACAGAGTCTGTACTAGCTCTGTGGTTTTGTTGACATACCTCACCTGGGGAATCATTGAGCATTTCAGTGGAGAAGAATACTGACAACAGAAGATGATCCCAATGACTGCCAATCACATGCAGAGCACCCAGCCTCCCCCTTCTTAATTGTATTAGCTACAGCCTTCTGTGTCAGACTTCTCAGACATTGGGTGTAAGACACAGAAGCTGAAAATTGAAGGAATGATTCACTGGCAGAAGTAAGATGCACATGGCAGCAATCTTGTTCTTCCCCACCCTGATATTCATGCCTATCCCAATTGGAAAATATTGTTCCTGTTATTCCAGGTCCAGCTATATATTGGAGGAAGTCCAAAGGCGTGTCTTTTAACAGTTCTTCCCTTAGGCATCTCTGTCTTCTTGGGAGTTCCTTTGCCTTGCTGACAAGCTGTAAAGTCTGGATCCAAGCACGTGGATCTTGCTAGTATTGCTGTGGACAGTAAATTCACACTGTTCTGTGTACTATTCTGTATGCTGGTGCTGACACTGATTCTGCAACTTTTTTCTTAAGGATACAACTAGAGAGGGGAATGGAGACCCTTTACTTGTTTATAGGAATATGAATATAAATAGCACGACTGCCACACAAACTACCTTCTAGCAACCTTGCCTATCTACTGTCCTCTGTGGGCTTCCTTCTGTCTGCTGCAGAGCTGCCTTATTCTCTTGGTCTGCTCAGAGATGATAGAAGCCTTTGAAAATTCTCTATATGCATCTCACAGGTGGCATAACCAGGTCCTGTGCAGTGCAGGCCACTTCCCAGTGTAGTTTACTGTATGTTTTCCCCCACAGTTGCCAACTTCCCTTTAGAAACCTCTTGGAGATTACCTAGGATGACAGTGTGACTTTTGGAGAATGTCATAGAGCAGGTGTGCCGAGGCAGCGTGTGGAACCACTGGGCAGGGCCTGAATTTCACATAACAAGCAAAGAACCAGCACAGAAACAGGAATTATGCATTACTCATCCTTGCAATTATGTTGCCTTTTCTTCTCACCTTATAAATGGATCTTGCAATATCTGTGGCTGCAGATATCTGATCTTCAGAAGCAGATTACACAGTTGCTGCAGATATACTAGGAAGAAGGAGATGCAGGAATTTTAATCCTTATGTTAGCAAATTCTCCTGGTCACCTGATATAATTGCAGCCTTGCAATCTCCCATCTTAGCACAGGCTGGGTCTCCTCTATAAATTCCTTGTATACATTTCATTTCTTGTTTGCCGGGTCCCTGCTAGCAGTCCTGAGTAGAAATTTGGCCATGGTACCAAGACCTGCAGCTCTTACACTGTGATGCTGACAGTCAACCCTTTGAAGTTTTGGGCAAGTCACCTTGCCTCACTGTAACCATTTCCTCAGCTTTAAAATGGAATAATAATAATGCCCACTCATACAGCTACAATGAGTAGCTTCTTTTGTCCCTCTGAACATGTAAAGCATTCTACAAGTATTCATTAGTTGTTCTTACTAACAGTTGTTATTATTTTGTGATGTTGGGCCAATGGTACATTGTCAAGCCCCAAATTCCCTGTACTGGAGCTATTATGGAAGATGGTAGCAGCTACAAAGGCTATGTCTGTGCACAGTAGCTCCAGCTGGTGCAGGCACATGGTGTCATTCAGCACAAGCAGAGATACTGGCTGCTTCCCTTAAGTGTAGGTGCATTAATGCAGGGCACCAGCAGTGCTTCTGATGCTGAAGCTGCCTCATCTGCTGCAGTGAGTCTGCACCCATCACTCATCTTCCCCTAGTGCAGATGTACTTAAGTTCTTCAGCCGTCTCACCCAGCGACCTTAAAAAAGCTGATCAGACAAATCTTCATTCCTAACTTGGGATCAAAGGTTAGGACCTCTATATTTTTGTATCATTCCTGCTCATGCATACACATAACGGTGTTTCATACCAAGTTTCACAACTAGATAAAAATATTGGTCAGGCTACAGCAATCTAGATTTTATGAAGGTGGATGAAAAGTTTTGTGGAAGAAGCAAATTTTTTGTAGTTCTGTTTAAGACACATAAAGAAGCCAAATACATGTTCCAGGACTTGTTTTTTCACAGTGCCATATGTAACAAACAGTACCTATGGGAGAGCAGTGAATGATGGGAAGGTATAGTATTCCAGGCATTTCTTTAGCACAAATAGTATTTTAAGGAATTTAATAGTAATTTAAGTAATAGTATTTTCCCCTTGTTTCTGCTGTACAGGATATATTTGGCTACAAAACTCAAAGCTGCCGAAAGGCCTTGTGCATTGCTGGATACATCTTGTCCTGTGGGGCTCTGTGGCTACTGTTTTACTGGAAGCCAGAGTGGGATGTGTGGGTAAACTGCATCCGCTGCAACTTGGAAGAAGCGGATATTGTTCTCCTTAGAACAACAGTAAGTGCCTAGTTTAATCTTTAGAGTAGTCCCTAGTATGTAGTTATTTGGAAGATAAGTTAATTGAAAGGAATCCGGTTGGCTGAAATCTCTTACGTTGTTGTTTTCCTGCAATAATATTTTATGTGCACCATTGTTGATCTAAAGAATTCTCAAGTATTCCACAAATTATGTGTATGATGATGATTGGAATGGATGATAACAGATGATCAGACAAGCTGAAAGAAATTGAGGTGATAAAACTTGTAATATCCCTGCTTTCAAGACCGTGTCATTTATTCTCAGTCCTTCCTCCTCCCTTCTGCCACACCTGTGCTTCCTACCTTGTAGATCTGTGCTCCAGATTCTAAAGCATCTGTTTAATTGGCAACGTCCAGCAGATCCTTTCTCCCTCCTTTTTCCTGGACTTGGCTGTCCCAGCGAAGATGCCCCTCTCTGCCCAAATTTATCTAGTGAGCCAAACTAAAGGTTTGTCTATCTCTGTCCCCAGCAGTGTCCAACAGTGTGTCATGAGGGATCAGTATAAAGAAGAGGGCAAGCTTAGATTGTTTTCTTGGCTGTATGTATCCGTTTTCCATCGGCCCTTCCCCGTGTCCAGTAAGCTCACAGTCCTGCAGTTAATGCTTTCAGAGCTGTTATGTTTTGCTAGTAGATTCCTAATACAGGTTTCTCTCTGCTGAGGACTGTAAGGAAGCACTGCAACATAAGCAAACCCTGATTTTATTTCATGGAAGCTACTGCGACACTAAAGGAAGCAAACTGAGACTCGATTCTGAATCCCAACTGAGCCTGAATATTCCAGGAGCTGGCAGGGTTGCTTTACTTCCAGAAGTTTGATTTGTTCTGCTTCAAAGATTCCTGAACAATGGCATTTTCAACGTTTGCAATTGAAAAATGGATCACTTGGTACCACTGTGTTTGAGCTGCCTTCTTAAATGAGCAGGGAAGCATGCAGTTAAAATCCCAGGTTTTGAACCTCATAGATCTGCCTGTTGAATTTTTATAATGAAACAATCTGCATCCTAAAAGGCTGTGGGTATGTTTTTCTTTTTTTTAAAACAGCATATTAGGCTTAATATCCCTTTTTCATCCTCAATTCAGTTTGCATTTTTAATTACCTAATCTCGTGTGTCATTTTAAAAAGCACTTTTCAAATAAATGGGGTTTTAAATGATCCTTTATGTAATTAAACAAGAATTGAGTCATATTATATGGTCTTGTTATCAAGAAGCTTTCTCAAATTATTCTCTGTGCATTTGAAAATTTCATCAGCAATTTCTACCAATAATTGCTATCAGGCAGTTCCAAAGTTAAACTTATTTTATAAACTATTGGAAGATTATGAACTCAGTTTGTGTTAAAGGCCTGTATATGGTTCCATAAGGGAGGCATGGTGCTAACACACTTCTTCCAATGAAATGTTAACTCAGGAGTGACTGTCAGAAGGTATTGGCACTAAGCATCTGTTTTTCAGCCCAGCACTGTGTTCCTTTTGATCTTCCTTTTACAGTACGGTCACTGCATCTCAGATTGCCCTGTCCTGTTTGCCTGTCCTAGATCATGACCTGGGTGTTCACATTCCACCCTTATCAGCCAAGCACCAGATCTGTGGTCATTGAATTATTTGCAGTACTCACATTTTGACAGGATGGTGGTTCTGTTCCCATTCTGCCGATTTTTCTATCAGTCACAGGTGTGGTGAGTCTCCTGTTGATTAATCCTTTCAAAAAGCTATGGCAGTGCTCTAGAAATGCCTACTGTAATCATTCTCTCCAAGGTGATAGTGAGTTTGTTCTGGTTTTGGGGGAAATTGTGACACTTCTATTTTATACTCATTTAGGATGAATTTCGAATTTATTCTCGGGAGACTGTGACATGGATCTCTGTGTCTGCACTTATCAAAAGTAGATCAGATTATCCAGCCACTGCTGAGGAAGACTCAATCTTCAGCAAAGCCATAATGAAGCCAAGTTTTCAAGTAAGTAAAGTATTCCCTGCAGCATCTGGGAAATGATGGCAAATCTCAGCCACACTTCATGGAGTGAAACTGAGTTGTGAAACCTACCCAGCTAAGAAACTTGCAGCTTGAGAAACACAGTGAGCTGTTGAAAAACAAGACAGATTTTGGAGAACTGTACTCACCTCTGTAAGGACTGTACTCACTCTGAGGTGGGTCATGAAAAAAGAATCCTCACTATTTCTGAGAGAAAACCTACATTACAAGTAGGAGAGCTTCAGGACACTAGGGTTGGCAGTGAAGAATCAGAACTCCAGACCAAAACCTCATTCCTGGCATAAGAATAAAGGAATTTAGGGGTGACTGTGTCTGAAGAGAAACTGTGCAGAACCAAAACCAGCTGCCACAGTAACATGAAAACAAGGATGAATGCAGCTGGTGGGGAATAGAACAGAAAAGTGCCTATGCAGAACTGCATCAGTATTTCCAGAAGTGTTTCATTAACACATTTTGCTTCCTTGCCTTTGTATGTACCAATTTGGGCTTTAAAGTACATTTTTTTGGAATCATTTTATGCTGTTAACTGTTCTTGTAAAAATGTATCCTGATCTCTGTCAGTTCCGTAGCTTTGAGATCCCAATTAGGCACTGGGGAGAAGGCAGACAATTAATTGATCCAACCAGATGACAAGGTCCCTCATGAGTTGAGTAAACATAATTATCTCCTGTTTAGAATAAGTACCAGACAGTTCAGTTATGTGTCTTGCTTAGCATTACATGTTAAATTGGTGTGAGCAATAGGAACACAATGATATGTTTGTTAATATCTGGCTCTTGATTATAGATACTAGATCACTGCACTGAGGAATCCATAAAAGATCTGTTTTCCCTTTCAGAAAATAAATTTCTAACTTACCAACATTTCTTTTTATTTCTACAACAATTTTTAGTAAATATTTTTATAATGAATCTAATTTTAGCTGAGCAAAGATGCTGCAGCTGTTTGTATGGACATATATTAATGTACATAAGAAAGTTTAGTTTCAGTTAGTTTAATCAATGGTCACAGTATGAAGAAAGTGGAGACTGGTCTGTAACACTTTTCAAAGGATTGAATTAGTAACATAAAAAAGCCAGATAACCTCAAGTAATAGGCCCTTTGATTTCATATCAATCAAAATATCTAGATAGAAATGACCAGATTTCAAAGCAGCAAAGAGCAAACAGTTTAATCCTTCACTAGCAATTCAAAAGCCCCTACTTATAAGTCAATTATAAAACATTTTTGCCACTTAAGCTACCTAAGTCCACAGAGTTATGTGTAGTGCCCAAGAACTGTCCAAGGACCTGTTCTGACAGAGAACTGAGTCCCTCATTTCCCACTCTGGTTTTTAGCATTGCAAACATTTCAGCTCCAATTGCACGAAATCCTGACTCCAGACCTCTTGTTAAGTTAATGACTGTGGTTATAGCTCCGTTTTGAGATGGTGTGTGAGTTGAGTACAGATTTCATTGGCCTGTAATAATGCTTATTGCACTGGGTAGTCCCCTGGTATTGCACTGAGAGTCCCCTGGAGCTGATTTCTTTATCATTAATGTGTACAGGTGTATGGCCCTGCCTTCTACCAGCTGATAGGAAGTACCATTATCTCTAATAGGCTTTGTTACTCTTGCACAGAACAGGACAGACTCCTTTTGCAAGTTATAAATGACAGTGTGTGTTCCTAATGGATAACTGCTCTGCAAGAGCTTACCATTAGCAGTGACTCAGTATCCTGGGATGGCCTTTCTTATCTCTTGTCATATCTGTTCAGCTGAAGGGCACAGCACCCTGCCTGGAAATGGCCCAAAGCCCCCTGCTTTCCTCAAAGCCAGATAGAAGATAAGGGAGTTGTTGGCTGAAGACAGGATTTGCCAACTGTTTGTGTACCCACCATGGCATCAGTGATCTCTTCCGTTCGTGCTATGAAATGAGTGAAGACTCTATTTCTTTCTTCAGAAAAGTGGGAGAGATGAACACTGCTTTGTACTTGATTGACCTAAAGATTTCTAAAGCTTAGTGGAACCTGACTGAGGTGGGGATCCCACCCTATAATTTAACAAGAGAGTTAGTGTATGCATTCCTGTCTTCTTCCCCTTCTTGCCCCCATATAATTTGCCTTATCTGTACTTGACCCCTGTGAGAGTGCCTAGCTGAGACATGTGAGCAGGCCTGGGAGAATTTTTGTTTGCTATGTTGCATTTATTGTTGTCCCTGTCTTGTTTTGCAGGTGAAAACTATCCAAGTACAAAAAATCCGCTATGTCTGGAATATCTATGCAAAACAGTTCCAGAAAGTTGGGTGAGTGCTCTGCACTGGTTGCACGAGTCTCTGAGGAAGTCAAGCTTCTTTGTGAATAATGTCCTAAGGAAGACACTCCCTTTGTATTTTAGAGTCCTAGAAGACCACCACACTTGTTCAGCTATACATGCAAAATTTGGTTCTGGTCTCACCTGCAATGAACAGGATGTCAGGTACATATTTTAAAATGTGACAACTCAACATACGGATTTCAAAATGTAAATTCACTGCTCTTGGTGCACTTTCCAGGAGTTTCTTCTGTATTTTGTAGTATGCACGTAATTTTAGATGAAACTGCCATGTGTGAGCACACTGAATGAAAAGGGCTAGAGAATTTTTTGTATTCCTTGTCAAAGTTTTTTAAATGTCTCAGTATTCATCATTGTTACTGTTACTGTTCTCAATCAGGAAATAACTATGTCCTGTAACTAACTTGAAGTAGTTCTTATTTGGAGTAAGAGAAAGTCTCTGTGAAACAGTGCAGATAAGTTGTGTGTTTGCTTCTTCAGTGGGGCTCCATGTAATCATATTGAACTTCTAAATCAGCTAGTCCTGGTAATTGAATTTATTGTCATAAACTACTGTATCTTTAAGCAAGTTACAGAATATGTATTCTTAAAACTGCTGAATAGAGAAATGATCTTCAGTGGATTGAATACGGAAAATCCAGCTCCTGACCTTAGCTCATGTTAAATCTTACATTCAAATCAGCTTTAACTTTTTGCAGAATTATTTGGTTTTAGATTATTTAGTTTTCTCGAAGAAAGACCCTCACAGCCTTTAAACTGGGATCAGTGCAAGCTCTCAGGAATATTTCTTGAGTGATATTGTCACTGTTTTATCTGTAAGTGATGTGTCTTTCTCCCATACAGGAGAGTTATATGTGGGCCAAACACTATTGATGTTCCAGTGATCCCTATTTGGAAACTACTCATCAAAGAGGTTAAGCATTTCTGTTTCTTTTATTCTAAGCTGCTTGGGGAGGCAGAGTGTACATATAATTGATTCTATATCTGAATTAGCTTCCCACTACTCACTCTTCAGGTATACTCCTTTTTCAAATCCTGTTTAAAGCTGTTCCCTGAAATCACCATAAATTCATTTATTCTCCATTGTTCCCTATCCTCCATCCCCTTACCTGTATGGCTGGCTGGTATTTGTATGTATCTGTGTCCTGGGAGCACATTTTATTTTCCTTATGAGGGCCAGTGAATGTTTACAAGCTGCACTGGAAATCAAACCTTCCAGGCTAGGGCTGTCTCTTAATCAGCAGAGATTAAGTGAATGGCAGTACCTGGTGCATGCCCACAGCTGCAGAGAGATCCAATGAACTCATGACTCTGGGCACAGCACCATATAAACCAACATCTTTTCAGACAGGATCTGGTTATATGTGGCCTAAACAGGGTGTTTGTGGAGTGTGCCTATGGTATGTGAGCTCCATGCTCACGGCGCAACCTGCTCTTCTCTCACCTTTATTACATTTCTTGTGAGAAGCAAACAAAGTAAGGATTGGGCTGAGTCATTCACATCCCAAATAGCATCCTATTGGTCCAGATTATCTAGTGCTTCTGTCAGATGGAAATGGTCTAATCTGATTAGACTGAAGCCACTGCTAAGAAAATTAGGAAGGGGGCCAGGAGACACATCACTTAATATCTTTTATTCCTGCCCTTTTCTAACATGATGGACTGTTTAGGTATACTGGGACCACTTAAATGTGACCTGCTCTTTACTGTTGCTGTCTCTCCAAATAGGTCCTAAATCCATTTTACGTGTTCCAGCTGTTCAGTGTGTGCCTGTGGTTTGCTGAAGATTACATGGAGTATGCTACTGCCATCATAATCATGTCTCTCCTCTCAGTATTTTTGACTGTATACGATCTCAGACAGGTGAGACACCTCACCTTTTTCCACAAGGACAATTTATTTCTAATGTCTGGGAAAGGCCAGGATGTTGCAATATGCACGCAGTGCTATGAGAGTTACTCAGAGGTTTAGTTCCATGACATTGTGTAGTACCAGGTGCAGTGACCTGGGCTCCTAGTCATCATAATCTCTGTGAGGTACTTTACCCACACCCTCCTTCCCCATTCCAGTGTTTCCCTTTGTGACCTTTTGTTACACCTTCTCCATAATTAGGGTGGGGAACTTCTTTCTCAGTGTGATTGTATAATTCCTGGTAGGGCCAGACCCCAGTTTGAGGCCTCTCATAGCAACAAATAACAAATGGAAATAATTGTTAGTGGATAAATTGCATCATGTAAGATGTAACACTTTTGTGTGTTCTCCTTTAATTTATAGCAATCAGTTAAACTTCACAGTCTGGTTGAGTCTCATAACAACGTCACGGTCACTGTCTGCAGAAATAAGGAAGGTGATTCCTGTACACTTCTTTCTTCAATATGTTTTATTTCTATAGCAATTTATATCAAACACAAGCATGTATAGTATCAAATTTCTTCTAGAGCGATTTCCTGTTCTGTTTCTCACCTCAATTAACTTGTTTCTGCACATAAAGTTAATTTGACAGAAGTATGTTGTGGCACATTAAACATTAATAATTGAGTGCACCCTTAGCAAAAAATTGTCTGGAAAACTAAGTAATTTTTCTTAAAGCAGTGCTGACATAGCCAAGCACATAGCCATTGAATGGCTGTGAGTCCACCTAATTGCTCCATGCAAAGTCTGTTCATTGTCAAGGTATCTAAAGCACAATCCAAAAAGATGGAGTCAAACTAAGAAATGTAGATCCAGGCTTGTTCAGTTAGGTCAGTGTGTTGGAACAATTGGTTGGGCTCCTGGGGAAATAAGAAGGAGTTCTACAGTTGGAACTGATGCCTAGGCTTCCCTAAATATTGGAGGTTATATGCTTAGGTTCTACTGTGTTCCTTTGTTTATCAGCCATTATAAAGAATTAAGAATCTATTCAGCAGGTAGTTCCTTGTATTTTTTTTTCCCTTACCACAGGAAAATACATGAAGCACAAAGTTTGCATAACATGTCACTTACAGGTTTCCAAGAGCTGGAATCACATCATCTTGTTCCTGGAGATATGCTGGTTTTGAAAGAGGGCAAAACCCTTTTGCCTTGTGATGCCATCCTGATCAGCGGGCAGTGCATTGTAAATGAAAGCATGCTGACAGGTACAGCTCATCCCTTCCAGGTTTGCCATCTAAACATCATCATAGCCCCATGGTTTCAGCCAGTGACACAGGGTATACAGTGTTATCATGTATCATCCTTACAATGAGACACCCTTACTATGGCCTAAAAGGGGATTCTCAGTTGTTTGCTGTAATAAAGCCTAAATTGTAGTCGGTTGTCTAAATAGACAAGATAGACTTTAAGAAGGGCAATTCATCCTTTTCTACTCTTCTGGGGTGCAGAATTTAGGAAGAGATCCTCTAATTAGAAAGGAGAGAGTGGACAGTGAAGAGGAGTGAGCAGGACAGGAGAAGAAACAGTAGATGTGAAGCAAAGTGTTTCCCACACAGGGCCCACAGTCCGCTCAGGCTGTTGGGGTTCCTGTCACTCGCCCTGAATGTGTCATTGCTGCAACATCTTCAGCCTGTGGGAGTGTCTGTTTAGCCCTCCAGACACTTATCTCCACGTCCATTGATAGCAGTGGAGGGTGTACCAGGTGGGAGAGTTCACTGCAAAGCAGGATTTTTAGTGCAGGAGGTATTCATAGTTTCTTGTCTTTAAATTTGGTCCTAGTTTGAATCAAACTGAAACCAACAGTTCTCAAAGTTCATATAAATGACAAATTCCAGAAACCCCTTGCATTCAGAAAGCTTTAGCTGTCAGAAAATAATTAATCTTCGTCACATTAGTATCTGCTTTGACATAAACAGGATATTTGTCACCTGTCAAGCGTTGAGCTAAAGGCTCTCCTTTTTGCTAGAGAGGGAAAATTGGGAATGTCATGTTTAATGTCCTTGAGGGAATAGTTAGTGACCTGCACATGAGGTTCAAACCAGGTAAACAACTTGTGACCATCAAGTGCAGCCATGCAACAGAAGTTCAGGACTCTTTTCAAGTCTGTGTATCTACGGCCAGGATTTGGCATCCTTGCAATGCTTTTTCTCAGACTTACAGGAAGCTGTTGTACTGATGCAAAGGAGAGCTCTTGTCTGGCAGTCTGTTTGTTTGCTAGGCTTCAAACTCCATTCACTCTGGAGATGTCAAAATGTAAAAGTAAAATTTCTCTAAGTTGGTTTCTCTAGTAAACACCTCTGACTTGCAACCTAGATATCTAGGTACTGTACTTATTTGAACCTCTGCGGGCTGGTTTTAAGTGTACTGCAGTTTTCCTTATCTGAGCTAATCTTCCCTAGGGGAAAGTATTCCAGTAACAAAGACCCACTTACCCCAAGTTGATGACTTCAAGCCCTGGAGAACGTACTGTGCAGAGGATTACAAAAAACACGTCCTCTTCTGTGGGACAGAGGTCATACAGATCAAGGCAGATGACAGAGGAGCAGTGAGAGCTGTGGTGCTGCGGACTGGTCAGTCAACACTTCAGTTTGCTTCTCCTTTCATGATTTTTCTTGCTGGAACAGTCTTATTTAATGTCACATTTAGTTAAAGACATTAATCTAAATTCACAACAGTCAGATGGAGAATCATTATCCTGGGCTGGGCTAAGCCAGAACACATTGTTTCTGTTTGCTTGGCAAAACTTTTACAAAAACTACCAGCTTATGATTAAAAATGAGAATTTTGCTTTGCTTCCAAGACATTAAAAAAATCCTCTCATTAGGACAAAAATAACTTTTTTCTATACTCTGTAGATTAGATCACATAGACCAAAATGGAAGATCTGGGTCTTCTTTCATAAGTTGCAGATATTGAGTAACTTCAAAGCCCTCCATTCCTTGTAGAGAATTTTTGGAAATGTTTTCTCCTTGGAATGATTTTAGTTTGTCTTTCTAGGTTTCAATACAGCCAAAGGAGATCTAGTGAGGTCCATTCTCTACCCTAAACCCATGAACTTCAAGTTGTACAGAGATGCCCTCCGGTTCCTGATGTGCCTCATAGCATTTGCAGCCATTGGAATGATCTACACAGTGTGTGTATTTGCACTTAATGGGGTGAGTTACTAAATGCAGGAGAAATGGTCACACTTAGTTTTAAAGAGATTTGAAACTTGAGTGACTTCATAAGCATTTATATATAAAAACATAGCCCTTGTCGCTCCCCTTTTTACCTTAGTATATGAGGCCATTTTACAATGAATTGGTGACAGTACACAAGTTCTCACATATTCAATTCCAAGGCGCCAAACTCACTGTTGGCAAATCCTGTGCAAGCCCTGCATGCCTTATCCACAGTTTAGCACTCTGTAAGAGCCTTTTACAGACTTTTTCGTGGCGCTTTTTTTGTAAATTCCCAGAAAAAGCACAGGTGAGTCATGAGTTAAATGGGACACAGGCTTATGTGTCTTTGTGAAAAGGCAACTTTCCAAAAATTTCAGTTTAGAGCAAAGACCCATCTATCCCTGTCCTCTGTCTCTGAGAGTAACTGGTGTCAAATGCTTATGAAAGATGGTTAGGAAGAAGGGCAAGTACAGAACAATTCTTCTCTGTTATAGTCTTCTAATTGCTGAAGAGAAAGGTTTAGCAGTTCACTAAGCTGTCTTTTGTATCTGGATCATCTTGCTGTAATAGTCACTGAAAATCTGCCACAGGAAGGTTTAATCTATTTCTGAATTAATTTGTCTTTGACTTGACAACACCTGTGGCAGTGATTCCCACAGTTTCATTATGTACTGTGCAAAAGTGTTCTTAAAGCTTCTGTCTGAAATGCTGAAGTCACTGTAGGTTTTTGTTTTAGAGAAGTAGCAAATAGCTGCTTTCTGTTTGATGTTTCCTGTACTAATTATGACTTAAGAGATCACTGGCCACCCCTTCAGCCACCTTTCTTCCATGTTACAGAGCCTTGAACAATACAAGTGTAAACAAGATCCCTGAAAATCGATCCCTGAAAATCGATCCCTGAAAATGCTACAAAGAACTCTGTTTTCTTCTGCCTTTTTTCCCCCCATATCTTTGTATAGTCATTTGGGGGATGGTGGGGTAGTGAAAGGGAGGTAACTTACACTTAGTTGTCACTTAGCTTAATACCTTTGAGAACTCTGAGGAAATAACTTTTGCAAAGGCAACTATCCTGTATGAGTCACCAACATCTTGATGTGGAACTAAGACTTACTGTGTTTGGAAGCATCAAGGGCCAGCTATTCCCTGGGGGAGGCAAGCCAGGAGCCAAGGGTGACCAGAACACAAACAGTTTGCTCACTGACCAATGCACAATCACACAGTACCTGAATGTGGTGGGGAGAGCTGAGTGCAGGTAACAGCCCATCAACAGTCCCAGGCAAGGCAAAGTGGTAAATAATCTGGGAGTACAGTCAGAAGCAGAAGAAGATGAGGACAAGAGACAAGGCTACGACACACATCTTAAGGTGTCTGTCCAAGAGACTGGGCCAGAGGGAGGTACATCTACAGCATGGCTCAGACAGGGACTGAAGGCCCAGGCTTGAGCTCAAATGGAGCTCCTGAACCCATGAGCAGAAGGTGTGGATGGAGATGAGGCTAGTGAGGGTAACTAAGGCCTATTAGTGCACCTAAATCTCTAAATCTCTGGAGAGTTCACCTGAAACCCTTTTAAAACATTTCACTCATTCTCATGCATTGAGGTCAATGTAAGAAATAGTTATACACTGTAAACAGTAGTTATGCAAGTTTTAAAGCCTAATTGATTCAAAACTTTTCCAAAAGCTTTCAAGAAATCACTTCATGCCTTGATAATTATCTGTCAATGTAAAGTCCAAGTCCTGAGTTGCAAGGTTCATTCTGTAATTCAGCTTTTGAATAGTTTTTCTCCTGGGGAATAATTTGCAATCAGTTGGTTCAAAAGATTATTTCCCCTTAGGATATCAAAGCAAATGTGTTTAAGAATGTATGTTGGTGTCTGCTTTGCAGTTTTTCCCTTTTTTTAAAGTTAACTTCCTCCTTACAATATGCAAAATACATGCTGATGTTATCTCAACTGCTGAAATTGTCTTGTCAGACTAGTGTAAGATTGAGTCACAGGATGTACTAAATGCTTTCTTTTCTGTGAGTGTGTTTATCTAAAGGTGGGTGGTAAGTGCTTCATTCTAATATAAAATAGATAAAAATATTATCAAACTTGTGCCTTCTGTGGGCAGAGACAATATCAATGTGGAGATAATCAGAACATGGTGGCAATTCAGAACGTCAAATGCAACATGATTTGTGGTCCAAGTCTCAAGCTCAGAAGTAGTAATAGTAGATCTCTGTGATGGTTTGTGAGTCTTTCTGAACTGCAAATTGGCTTTAGTTTGCAGTGTCTCAGTTCTGAGGCCTGAATTGAAACCCATTCAATTCTTTAGCAGTGATACCAACTGCCAAGAGTGACGATGCCGACACTGAGCATACTGGCAGTCAGAGTTACACTGACCTCTAAACTCCCAAATTAGACATTGCTTTTAGAATGTAACTGTTACTTCCATGTCTCTTACTGCAGGTAAAAGCAATTTCCTTTCGCACCTCCTAGAATGTAAGATCAGAAGAAATCATTAGCTCACACATTCTGCCCTCCTTTTCAGCTCTATCCCATATGTCTCACCTATCATCCTAACATGCAGTCCAGAGCTATGCCTATAGGCAGTTGGATGAATGCCAACGCAAACAGCAGATTCCTGTGTGCTGTGTCATGGGAAACTGGATTCAACTGAGAGTTCAATAATCTAGTTGGCATGTTTGAGCTGGCGCTTTGGAGGAGACTGTGGCAGGTTTGTTTGTATGGAGAATGAATGAAGACCTGGAGGCTGCTCTTTAGCAGTGGTGAGGCCTTAAAGCCTCTGGTTAAATCAAGCTGATTAATTTCTTATGGAGAATAATACATAATGTACCATGGCCAGAAAACAGTGCAGCCTGAAGCACCTGCAGTGGAGGGGAGGAGGGTGAAGAAGTCTACACTCGGTGCAAGCAACACTCCTTGACGCTTTCTTCCTGGTAACTGCCTGTGTTATTATGTCAGGAGGAGGCAGGAGAGGTGGTAAAGAAGGCTTTGGATGTTATCACTATTGCTGTCCCGCCAGCTCTGCCAGCTGCCTTGACAACTGGGATCATTTATACCCAGCAGAGGTTGAAGAAAAAGGGTATCTTCTGCATCAGCCCACAGAGGATCAACATGTGTGGACAGCTGAACCTCATCTGCTTTGACAAAGTAATGGTTGTGTGGTGGTTATGCTCTTATTGGTAATGGGAGCTGTGCTAGGGGTGGGAAAGTATGGGGTTTGGTTTCCACTGTATTTTAGAAACACACTGACCAACCCTGTGTACTTAAGTTTTTGTTGACTGAACAGAAGCTGTTGCAAATTCTTGTTTTTCTTGGAATCTAGGAATTGCCTGGTAGCCCTTTTGCTCCACATTGTGCTGGCATTTTCTGGACTTCTTAAAATAAGTCTTGATTTTTATTCCTCTTGGAGCTCTCATGTGGGAACTTAATTTAAATGTACATTTTAACTTAGACTGGCACCTTAACAGAAGATGGCCTGGATCTTTGGGGCTTGCTGCCCTCTGAGAGAAACTGGTAAGGCTCCTTGACACACCAATAGTATTTAAATTTGGTGGGATGGTGACTGGATTCTCCTCCTAGACATATGAACAAATCTGAAAGACAGTTAATGCTGAAGAGCAGTTTGAAGCTCCCCATGTTTAGATTTTCAAATTTTATTTCTATAGCCTCTGGAAAATGAGTGGTTTGCTCCATCCCAGGGGTCCTACTCCACATGAAAAGATGCAACCACTGTTGTCAGCATTTGGCATAGCCTGTCCAGGCAGGTAGTCTCAGTAAACATGCTGAATTAGATCTCAGAGCTGCAGTGTTGCCCCAACCCTTTATGACAGGAAGTCGCTGTTAACCATGAGATTGACATTCAGTTCCTTCAGTGGCTGTGATTTTGCCCACTTACATTTCCAGAAATGTGCATGCACGATGATGCTCAAACTTATGTCAGCTTCAGAACTCAAGAGTCCTTGCACAAGCCTCAAGAAAAGTATTTCATAATAATCTGTTCCTCTCCATCCCAACAGACTCCTTAACCAGGCAGAATATACCTGTTTTGAGCATGTGTATCCCAGACTTAATAGATGCACAAGAAATAACTCATGGGGGAGTACAAGTCCCTAGAATATGCTTGTGGTCTGACCTCTGGATGGGATTTTAACTGCCCTCAGATTAGGATTTTTTTTCCCCTGTAAATCATCTGTTGTTTGGTGTTCTCTGATAGTAATTTTTATGTTCTCTTTTGTGTTAGCTTCCAGGACATTCACAGCTTCCTTGCAGACCGAAGCCTGCCTTGGGGCCCAGTGTTCAGAGCAATGGCAGTTTGTCATTCATTGATTGTGTGGGAGGGCAAGATCCAAGGAGACCCACTGGATGTGAAAATGTTTGAGGCCACTAACTGGGTAAAGCTGTGCTTTGTTTTTATGCAAACAGTGGCAGGGTGTTTTGGTGGTCTCGAAAAAGAGAAATGTCCCAAGCCCTCTCATGCAAATAGCTACTTCCCACATAAGTAAAACCCAGAAGAGATACTGCATACTCAGGCTTTTGAAGAAACGTTCCTTGCTTCTGCCTAAAGCTTTCAGCTAGAAGTATATGAGTACTTAGCTCATTTGGCTGGAAGTGGTGGATGTTATGCAAACCACACTGGCACAACAACTCTGTCTTTGGCTGCTGCCAGACAACAGGAATTCACAGATGTGTCTCACATGCAGATTAAGACCACTTTTACAGAGCATGTAAAAGATTTCTGCCATCTTTGAACTAGGTACAAGACTTTGACATTTGTTAGAGCTCTGTCAATGTGGAGGTATTTCTACCATCTTCAGGTTTGAAATCCCATGCTCTAAATGGATCCTTGAGGTTCCTTTCAGATATAATGGTGTTGTGATCTGAAATATTTTTGTCTTTCAATACACAGGTGATAGATGATTCCAATGGACACCAGACTGAAGGTCAAGGATCCACACATGCCACAGTTGTTAGACCTGGACCTAAAGCCACCACTGTAAGCTATTTGTGAGATTCACATTAATGATCAAGTTAAACTGTCAGTGTAAGACTTACCTTTCAGAATAGAAATGCTTGGTTGTCCTAGTCCAAGAGAGTTCTTCCACACTTCATCTTTCCTGTCCTACCTGCAGAGAGATTGCCTTGCTCTCTCTGATTACAGATGCCAGGGAGAGCTTGCTGCTCACACCAGAAGCAGGGGGATGCTGGATGATAGATTGTCCAGCTCAGGGATTTACCTGTCCTGATGGCTTGAGACTCAATCCAAACTCAGATGAGCAGTGAAGATCTCCATTTGGGAATGCAGTGAAGTGTGGTAGCTGATGTCAGACCCTTACTGGTGACATACACCAAGGGGGATGCTTTCAGACATCCATTTTCCCTTTGCAAGACCAGTGTAAACAGAATCTTGTTAAAAAAAGAGGACTAGTGAGTTCCTTTCAGTAAATTACGTCTAATTGTCTGCTAAAACTGTCAGTGAACTTTTCCTACTGCTTAAGGTAACTATTTCTGTACAAAGTTAATTTCCTCTTTATACACCAGTCATTTTGAAGTGTGACAAATCAGCCCATTATACATGGTTAGCTTCTTACCATGGCCCAAAGGACAGATCTAAAATCCTTCGGCCTGAGTTTAAAATCCTTACTGCAGTTTGTAATCCACTTGCTTTTCTCCTAGGCCCCAGTGGAAGGAGTTACCATCTTACACCAGTTTCCATTTTCTTCATCCTTGCAAAGAATGTCTGTCATTGCTCAGGAAATTGGTGGGGATCAACAGGTCTTCACAAAAGGGGCTCCAGAAATAGTAGCCATGCTATGTAGAGCAGAAACAGGTAACTAACATTTATGAATGCTTCCTAGAATGCTTCCTAGAAACACATATATGTAAGTGATGGTGAAATGAAGTGGAAGGTCCAAATGAGATTTCTGTGTCTAAGACTTGATACTTCAGCTCCGGAAGTCTCTCTGTTGTGCTCCAAGTCTAAGGCTAAGCTCTCATACAGTCCTTCTCAGCAAAGAAGGACTACAAAGAGATATATGTAAGTACCAACGCTTATACAAGGTGTACAGTCTCTACCACAATAGCTATTTGAAAAAGTTGTCTACTAGTCCAGTAGACACCAAAAAAAAGTTTTCTTTTTTCTCCAAACCTTGGGAGGGAAACAAGAGGAGCACAGATCCTTCACAACATGCTGGAAGAAGGTAAGTCTTTGGAGAATAGTTTAGGACCTAAGTGCAACATGACAGAGACACAATGAATTTCTTATTGAGTAAAGTTCAGTTCAGCACCTTTCCTTGAAGTCCTTGGCCTACTGATAAACTCTAGGTCTACCTGCCCTTTGGGACATAAACCTTCCCTGCTCCAAGGCTTCCTTCCATCAGAAAGCAGTCAAATGCCCTGACGATGTCTTTTCCTCTTTTGCACAGTCCCATCGAACTTTGAAAGCGAGCTCCTGCTCTACACAGCACAGGGCTTTAGGGTCATTGGACTGGCATGGAAATCTCTACAGGCAGGGAAGCCACCTACTGCTCTAACGAGGTAAGCCATAGGCTGCTGCTTCTGGCCACATTCAACCATGGGCTAGTGGTGCCTCACATAGTACCATCACCACAGCCTGCCAAGAGCAGGGTTGTAGTACAGAGTTTTGTTACATTCAGGCTGGAGAGAATCTGATTTACATCTGGATAGAAGTCTGAGAATGGGTAGAGAGCACTCTTATAGCACATGCCCAGAATCCTTGCATGTTTCTTAACTTTCTCAACTTTGGAGTAACACAGGAAGCATAACTCTAGTACATTCTGAAGACTAGTACACCCCTCCATCATTCCTTCATTTCTACCAGTCTCCTTGCAGACTTATCCAGGCTTTCAGTTCAAGAGAAGTATTTTTTTTACCCCCCCCTTTTTTTTTCCAGTTATCCAGACTCCTTGATTAAGCAAAGACAGCAAATGACCCCCAATACTGTTCTCCAGCCCAGTCAAAGTCAGCAGTTCTTCTGCTGTTGTCAAATTCAATACAAAAACAGGCCAAAGGCGAGAAGAAGAACTAAATCTGTCTATCTCTCTTTCAATATAAGGGAGGAGGTAGAATCTGATCTGACATTCCTGGGTCTGCTGATAATGGAGAATCGATTAAAGAGGGACACAAAGCCCGTCCTGGAAGAGCTCAGTGCTGCCTGCATCAGGAGTGTTATGGCCACAGGTATCTAAATTGGGTGGATTATTTATGTGGCCACTGGCCAAGACAGGGAGTTCAACAGTGTTTAAGTGAACAGTCTGTTATTGTCACCACCACTGGTAGGAAGGCACAGATATTTAGTCCAAGAAGAATCTCTGTTTTAGTGATGACATGAGCTGAACCATGTTTTCCCTGGCAACTTCACTAGGCTGTGTTAGACACCTAATAAAGGTACATCATGCAAGATCCCTTCTTTTAAGGCTTTCTGAAATCCTGTTGTTATAAATGAGCAGAGATGGAGTATCAGTGCCAGGACAAATCACTGAACCTTAAGATATCTGGTATGCCTACCAGTCCCTGTTTATCCTTTTTTTTTTTTTTTTTTTTTTTTTCTTGAAGGGCTATTCCATCCAAATCCAAATCAGGATTTGGATAGAATAACCTCCAGTTTTTCCATGGTCTGAAGATATTTTTTCGTGAGTAGCACAATGTACCTTCTTGGGCCTCACCCCTTTCAGCACACATACACCAAAGCCACCTGAGGCCAATCTATGAGAATTAGTGATACTTGCAGCAATTTAGCAGTTAATCCCTTTTTGGTTTTAGTTTAAAACAAGTAATCTAGGAGCATATTCCCCATTTGTATTTCTCCAAGATGAAGATGAAAATACTTCATCTCCAGATGAAATATTTATTTTCCAGATGAAAATGCATCTAATGATTGAGACAGACCTTATCTGCAAAGTTTTGATCTTTATCAAAAACTTTCTTACACACAGAGACTGAAATCTTACTGATTCTTGAGGATATATTTGAAAACTCAGAATTCAGGAAAAGGCTAATATTTCCTCCATAAACAATTCCTCACTGCAGAAATTTTTAGATAACACACCTCTTGATTTTTATAGGTGACAATATTCAGACAGCTATAACTGTTGCCAAAAATGCTGGGATGATCTCTCCAACACACAGAGTAATTCTTGTGGAAGCAAACAAAGCACCTGGATCTGTTTCAGCATCTATTACCTGGAAACCTCTAGGAGAAAACAAAACTGAAGATTACAGAAGCCTGGTGAGCATAAGCATAAGAAGCAGATGTTTTGGAGTAGGGAAACAAACTAAGCTGTAATGCTTTAAATAAGACAGTGGAATTACACTAGAGTAAAGAGACCTGTCATTCACCATTGTTTACATGTCAAAATATGTGCTAGAAAAGTGTTTAAAAAGAAGGCATCTTTATAAAAAGGTACTCCCCTAGGGCTTAATTCCTAGTATATTATCTTATAAATAAGTTTTTGCTAACTGTCTAGCTAGGTTTGAGAACAGCTTTGCAGACATCCAAGAAAGATTTGTTCCTAGCCCTCATGCTTAGCTGATGTCTGTTTAAAGCATGCTTCCTTTCCCTGCAAGACAAATTTGATTGTATAGGTGTGGACTTAAAACCAGTGGAGGTGCACTGAACCAGCCCTGCTCAATCAGGTAGAGAGTTAGCACTTTACCATACATGCAGAATTAAAACACAGACTAAGTGTTGAGAAATTGCATGTACACAATTAAACATAGGCAAGCTACACTAAGAAATTTCTTTCATCAAGCATCTCTCAGAGAAACTGGGCTGAAAACCAGTTACTTTCTCCCTGAAGAGTAAGTCTGAAGATGCTGACCCTTCTCTGATAAGTGGTAAGAGTCAGGCAGATGGTAGGGAATACCTGCAGAGGCTATTGAGTGGCTCCTTGCTACCAAAGCTCATCCTGAGTTGTATCTGCTCTGTATTTCACTGTAGAAAGACTTGGCTAGACGTGGTTCCCAGATACTATCTCTCTAGCCCCTCTCACTCAGAGTGCAGCCCACCAGATTGGTACTGTTGGATGAGTTTTATCAAACTCAGTTTTATCAAACTCAGCAGCAATGCTGAGGGTCAGCTTTTAAAACTTAAGAAGCATCCAGTTAACACTGAAATTAATGGCACTGTATGCCTCAAACCCTTTACAAATTCAAGCAAAGGCAATTGGCCTTGAACCCAAGGCTCCCAGAGTCTTCAAGAGTGCCCTCCCCATGGTATACCCTTTACTTTGTCTGTAGTACTGCCTGTGTAAATGTACAGAGCAGCTTTTGAAGGCCTAGACACAGCATTGATTCTGTCTTATTTTACAGGAGGATGATGGTCAGACTGAGCGACGAATCAATCTGGCATTGGGACACGGCCAGTATCATTTTGCCATGAGTGGAAAATCTTACCAAATCGTAGCACAGCATTTCAGGGACTTACTTCCAAAGGTAAGATATGGATTTTTAAACTGGTGTGGACTTGCCTTTCGGGAGATTCCAATTGTCCTGGTATAATTAGCTGAAGCGATCTGTACTAGGACATCTTTTGGGAACAATTCTAACCCTGAAATCCTTAATGGATGAAACTGACATTAACATATGTTAAAAATCCCTAGATTTTTTTCTGCACATGAGAGGAGCAGATCTGTTTCATGGTGTGACGATGTGACTTAAAACATTTGTGCCCATATGCCTGGCCCTTGCACAGCACTGATTCTATCCTGTTTTGGAGAACAAGAGAAAACATGGTATTACACATTATGCACTTCAGCATGGCTTGTCTGTTTCATGGAGAGGATAATCTCATGAATTCTCTTCTTGTAATTGCCTGCCTGGTAATTTGTTTTCATCAGATAACTCAAATGACATACCAGGCCTCTTGTCCTTATTGTGATTGTTATTTTTTCAAAATATTGATTAAGAACCATTGTATCTTTGATTATCAGCATTTCCTACTTCAGAGTCTAGAATCAGTTGTTTATAAATATGATTTTTTTTGTGATTTCTATTCCAGATCATCACTGAAATCACTTGCTTCAAGTGTTAAAAAATAATTTCCTTTTTTCTCCTTACAGCTCCTGCTGAATGGAACGGTTTTTGCTAGAATGTCTCCTGGTCAGAAATCCAGCCTGGTAGAAGAGTTTCAAAAGCTGGAGTAAGTTCATAATGATTTTGAAGATGTTTGTTGAATTTCCAGGCTTGAAAGACATCTAGTAGGAGCTAGCTTTTGTCTAGCATAGCATTTCATGGAAGTGCACAAAACTGAAACTTCCACAGATAACCAACTTTGCAATTAAAATCCAAAAGCCTGTTAAAAAAAGATGCTGAACACTGTGCTGGTTTGGCAACCTGTGGAAGATCTAACACTCCCATGATTCTGGGTTTTTTTTGTTCACATCATCCTTCATTCTTACTTCCCTCTGGGCCTGAAGGAGGGGCACTTGTGTCCCTAAGATTTTTTAGGAATATCTCCCAGCACTGTAGCTTCTCTGATGCTTGCAGTCTTTTTACTGTGCTACTGCTGGCTCAATGGAATTGGTTAGAAAACGTGGCAGCACAATCTGGATTGGTATGCCCTGTGCTGCTCACAGTCACAGAGGTGTATATATATTCCTGAGTCCCAGGCTTCTTGTTGCCTGTTGTTCAGCTGTTTCCCAAGTCTTTTGAAGACCCTCACCCTCACCTCACCTAGACCTAGGCCTTGCTCTACGGTAAGAAGAGTTTTAGGCTGTTTCGGATTAACAACCTGGTGTGCACAGTTGTGAGCACCTCAGCTGCTGTCTGGCCTCCCTGGATCACCATCAGTGCCTTCCAGTGAGAACTTATCCTGCACTGAAATCAAGGCCTTGGGAGTAAAAAGCACTTTCAGGGCTCATCATTCCACAAGGTTATTTCAGCCTCAGAGTGGAGAGCTGTCTCTAGATATCCTGTTAAACTCATGTTCTCCTTTTCCATCTGCTCCAGCTGTCTCTGTCACTACCTGTCTGTCCCAGGAGATTCTGGCAGTACTGGACCCCAGAGTCTCCATTCATGTCTATTCCCAGTGAACATGAGGTACCTGTGCCTACAGTCCTTCCTTTCTGAGCAGGACTGTCCCCATTAGCCCTGTTCTCTGGTGTGCACCTGAAGTGCAAGCTCAAGGCCCATGCACAGTTCAGAGCCCTGGGATTATATTTTGGTCTTTCAGCTTTCCAGAAAGTTTTTAACAAAAATCTTGCATGACTTGCATAAATAACTTGCATGGGTCAAACTCCAGCTCCTCACTTTCCTTGGAACTGAACTCTAGGTCACTTTATTTTTTTAGTTACTTTGTGGGCATGTGTGGAGATGGAGCCAATGACTGTGGGGTAAGTGAAAATTCTTTAAAACATATTTATTTTAAAAATGAGAAATGAATGCAATGTCAGTGGAATATTCCAAACCGAGCACATGCTGGGGATGGGAGTGCACTGCTTCTTCACAGAGCAGCTGTGCTGTCACCAGGGTTGATTTAGACCTGATCCTACAGTGCAGTCCTTACCATGCAAGAGCGGTCCTAGGCAGAGATTTTTGCAGCATGTGGTCTCAAGGACTGATGCATTTTCTTTGCAAAAAGCCACCAGAAGATCCTCCAAATCCTCCACTGGGATTTATGTCAATATCTTCAATGTCTGGGGTTGGAGAAGACGGGTGAGGAGTTTTCATGGGGAGCAGCTGTAGTTCTACAAGGTTTTTGTAAAAGAACATTTTAGAAGTGCAAGAAAGCTTTGGTTTTTCTTTTTCCAAAAGGAAGGGTTTATGTTCAGGAGGCACCCACAACTCCCTTCTGGGCAGGTTCATATCTCTCTATGACTTCATGCATCCTCGTGGCAGTGAGAGCAATACCACCTCAGCAGTGCAGCTCTTGCTTGTCCTAACACAGTCCCAAGGATTCTCCTGGGGAAGCAAGTAGAAAACCTAGACTATCTCCATGAGGTGTGACAGCAAGTAAGTGCTGACAAAGGAGGCAGAGCCAAACCTGTCTTCTGGAGGTGGTAGTGGATGGCTCTGGGGTCTGTGGAAAATGATCTTGCCAATGCTCTCATCCCCATTCTTTTCCTGGTCCAATGCCTCACCACATCCCACTGGAGGAATGCCCTGAGTGGAGCATACATAGGGAGTAAAGAGGGACTGCTGTTCACAGCACACATCCTGTAATAAGCGATCACTGCTTGGCAGACATGTGAGTTGTTATGTCTTCCTGGTTTGTGAATGTTGAAGAAGAATGTGACTTTCAGGCTTTGAAAGTGGCACATGCAGGGATATCACTGTCAGAGCAGGAGGCGTCTGTGGCTTCACCTTTCACATCCCGAACCCCCAGCATAGCCTGTGTGCCAGAGCTAATCAGGTAAGCACAGAATTTTGTTCCCTATTTTACAAAGAAGACAGTTCCCACTCCTCTCAAATATTAGTGTTGGGTGTTCGCAGCAAGCCAAAATGTGCATATCTAGAGCAAAATAAATGTCTTTGATCTTGAAATTGCTGTTTACCTAGTCCCTTTCTGAAATTCCTTAAAGGTACATTAATTACCTCAAAACTACAAGAGGAGGGCATTTAGAGTTGAGCTTTATATCATCAACAGTATTTTAAATGCAAAAACAGAGCAAAATGAGCATAAAGCTGAATCAAATGTCCACAAACCAACCTGTACACTAGTGTTGGGCCCTGCCTCTGATACTCTATGCAAGAAAAACTTGGCATCTTTTATTCCAGGATCCTGGTTTTGCTTACTGGGGCAGGGGGAGTGTGTTACCCTCATCTGATACTATATGTTCACTGCAGGAGGAGAGGACTTGTTAGCTTGAACTCACTGAGCAGCTGCTTGGCTTTGAATGTTTTTCCTCATACAGAATTGTTACCTGCACTATTAATATCAGCACAAAAAGTTGCTGGGGTAAATTGTATTCTACAGAACATAGGTGACTAGAATCAAGCCTGTTTCCTTGCAACAAGATATCTGCAAGTGAAGATTTCTCTTTCATTCAGGCCAGATTTTATTTATTTCACCTCCCAGCAAGATACTGGCAGACTTCACTGCTTGTGACACATGCCTTGTTTTTCAGGAGCCTTTTGAGAGGACTAGCAACAGGAGCACCCCTCACCTAACTGCTGTCTTTTATTCGTGTCTTCACACAGGGAAGGCCGTGCTGCTCTTGTCACTTCCTTCTGCATGTTCAAGTACATGGCACTGTACAGCACAATTCAGTACCTTGGTGTTCTCCTACTTTACTGGGTATGTACTGGGAACATGTTGGCTAGAACTGGATGAGCAACATTCCCTTGTAGGAGAAACAGGGTATAAAAGCTGCTATAAAACTAGGGTATGGAGCTTTACCTTTATGTGTGCTGCAGACTTCTGTGGTGTGATCATATGGTCCTCCTGTACTCTCAGCTGAAAATCAGAAAGATTCTTCCCATTATCTTCAGCCATTGGGCTCAAGATCCAAGCTGGGCAAAAAAGAAGGCTGAGATACTGAATGGTGTTTTGGATGAGGGCATATGTCTATGAAAAGGAAGAATCTGGTGTAAGCCTATGCTGTTGCAATTTATTCAGCATTTAAACCATGACTTAACTTGACAGTAAGCAAATCCCCTGGAGTGCCTTAAACCACTTTTGCATGGCTTCTTCCCAGATGGAGAGAAGGGCTTTGCATTCAGAAGTTACCCAGCAATGAGAAAGCACGTCACTTCAAATAGTTTTCTATTGCATGGAGTGAGCTGGAAGCACAGTTAGTTCAAGCAATGTGCAAAATGAGAATATTCACTGCAGGCCCAGTGGTGACAAATCTATTGGCAGGGTGGTTGGTGAATGTGTGGTCCCCTTATCTGCAGAGTAGCATTTCAAAACAAACAGCAGAGAATTAGCTCCATGGATATAGTGTGGCTTTCTGGAGATGATATAAACAAGCCCATGGCAAATGTCTGATTTGTGATATTTTTTCTTTGTGTTCCTCTTTTCAGCAACTAAACTCCTTTGGGAATTACCAATTTTTGTTTCAAGATCTGGCTATTACCACTATCATTGGCATGACAAGTAAGCCCCTTAGTCATCCTATGTGTTAATGAGAGAATGATCTCAAATATTTTTCACTCCTTGGGAATGCATAATTCTGTATACAGAAAAAAAGAAAAGGGCAACTAGACATCCTGCAGGGTAATCCTCTCTGTAGAGTATAGGATGTTTGGATTAGTAGAAGAGGGATCTTGTTTGAGAAAAGCTCTGAAGTAAGATGGGTAATTCTTAGTGGTGCATTTGCTGAGCATGTAGGTTGTTGCTAACTGGGATGTTATCTCTAGAAGGAGTAAAATCACACCTTATGCAGTGGAAAGTCTATTCAGGCTTTTTCCAGTTGACTTAGGAAGGCAGATTAAGGGGATACCTAAGGCTCCATGCCCAAATGAAAAAGTGTAAGGATTGACTGTTTGGAGACCATCTCACCCTTGAAGCTGTGTAGGCAAGAGCCACAAAAGGAAAGAGAGGTGGAAATAGAGAAGAAAGAAATTACAGATGTCAGACATTATAGAGCAGGAAGTTGTAAGCTAAGAATGAGAGGGGAACAGTGTTGAGGCAGAAAGACAATGTTGTTGAGACAGAATAAACACAGGGAGAGGTTCAGAAGCAGGAATGGCAAGGACAAGGCCATGAAGAGCATACAGCAAAACCACATCCTGGTGCGTTCCATCCTTGCTGTAACACAGACAATAGGAAAAGACTTGGGTTAAATCAAGCCTGAAAGAATCAGCCACAGTACTGGGTACCAAAAGCTACATTGCTGTAAGTAGCCCATCTGGAATATTGCATCATGTACAAAGTCTGGATAACTTTGTTAAATCTAAGAAGAGAGGAAAACCTGTTGTGTCAGCTAATGTAGTCTTCCTCCATCTCAAATAACCAGGCACTAGGCATTTAGTCCAGGAGGATGCACAAAACATGGGCAGCAGAAAATCCCAAGCCACAGGTGACAAGTGACAGAAAGAGAATAGGAGAGCATGACTACGTTTATATCCTTCGTCCTGACAGTAGCAAAATAAAAGAAAAATCCAATATTTTATTTTCAAAATATGACTCATGATATCATATACCATTAATTAGCCTTTTCTGTGTCAATATGATTTTGTAAGAAAACAACTCTGTATTTTGTACTTGATGTATTGTATTTTGTACAAACTTCATGCGTTTTATAATGAATATTATAGACTGGCCATTGATAACAGTATTATTCAGCAGCACTGCTTGTATTTTGGACACACTAGTAAATATTTTTGTCCATGTTTCAGTGAGTTTCACAGGTGCCTACCCAAAGCTGGTTCCCTACAGGCCTCCAAGCCAGCTTATCTCACCCCCATTGCTGCTCTCTGTTGTACTTAACATCCTCTTCAGCCTCAGCATGCAGATTTTCGGGTTTGTGGTGGTCCAGGAGCAGCCTTGGTATTCCAAGACTGATATACACCGGTAGGTCGCCTTCTTGGGACTCTTAGTAACACAGGGTTGACCTAGTGGATGATACTATTGATCAGCTTAACTGCAGGCCTGATCAGCAGCTGCAGGCAGATCCTGTGCTCCCCACAGGGTGCAAATATTTTAACCACTGTAGTCTGCAGGTCCCTAAGCTCTCCAGCAATCTACCATGCAGCACAGTGCATGTGGTGAGAATGCTTCTGCTGAGCACAAAGAGGAGGACTTGACTGCAAGAGAGGCCAGGGTATCTGAGTAGGTTTGAGCTACTGAGCAAGCTGAAAACAGAGGGTGAGATTGGGGGCATTGCCAACAACTGACATCATGGCTGTGAGGGAGGATTCCTGTCAGTTATAGGAGAAGTTGGGGGAAATAACCAGAACAATAATCATTCACTGACCAGTGTGACACTCTTTTTCAGTGCCTGCCTCTCAATGAAGAATCACATGGAGAATTCTTCCTACAGCCTGGGGCTCCATGGGGTGAGAGATGGAGACCATGAAGAAACAGACAATGGCTACAAGAGCTATGAAAACACCACAGTGTGGCTGCTGAGTACCATCAACTGCCTCATTGTAGCATTAGTGTTTTCCAAGGGAAAGCCTTTCAGGCAACCCATCTACACAAACTGTAAGTATGGGGAGAGAAGAAGGGATATAAGTCAAATCAGGAGGTCAATTCACTACAGAGAAACTAAAACTTGATGAAAAAGATGGCAATCAAAAAATCAGGATCCTGATATTAGATTTTTAAATTACTAAAAGGTACCTTTTTAGTGCCAGTGGCATCCAGTGACCAGCAGCTCTCTTCTGTAATGCTAAAATCCCAGACCTGGCACTTGGATTTCTGAAACAGACAAAAGGAGTAGCAGGAAAATGGTGTTTGCTGGCAGAAGCATCATGTTATTTAAGGCAGCCTAAATGAGACATCTCAAGGAGAGATTAGGTGGTCTCATTTTAGTCTTCAGAATAATTCTGGAAGAACCCTATGTCTCTCTCCCCAGAGCATGCTGGGTGAGCAGTATTTGAGCAAATTCACATTCAGGGCATTCTTTTGGGCCCATCTCAGAAGAAAACATTCAATGACATCTACATGTTTGCAGAGTCCCATTTTCCAGAATCAGAGATATTTAGCATTTGCTAACTCTAAGACCAGTAATTTCTGCAGAGGAAACATCAAAGGAGGCAAAAATGTGAAGAGGCTGTAGTGAGGTCTAATAGGGTTTTTTCTGCATCCGAAAGACTGTCATGTGAAAGGAAGATGAGGCAATTCCAGAAGTTTCAGTGTGGCACTGGAGTTGTTCTTTTTCTGTGTGGGACAAATCCTGGCAGCAGTCTCTCAAGCAAAGCTCTCTTAAGTTGCCTTTTTTTTTTTTTAAATAAACATTTACATTAATGCTGCAGGTTTCATGGCTTTGCTGTTTTGATATAGTAATAGTGAGGAGGGGACATTTCTTCTAGATAGCAGAAAAGTGGGTCATCAGTCTCCCAGAACAAGGCAAAACAAAAAAGACTGGGTGGAGAGTGAAATTTGGTGCATGCCAGCTGAACATAAAATGAATTTACTCATTATTGGAAGCTTTGCCTACAGGTCACAGATGGAGAGAGCAATAGATTCTCCATTACTTAGACTCTTTAGATCCTGATCAAGAGCAAAGTCTCAATATCACTGAAATTGAGGACAGAATCCCTAACCATATTAACAAGATCGAGACACAATTCTAGACATTTTTCTGAATGACAGGAGGTACTGAGCTCAGAGAGAGACTCACTGGAAGGCTGTAAAGCTTCTCAGATGTGAGAGGTCACATAAAACGTTCAAAATACCCATTTGGTGTTTTAAATCTGTGGCTATGAGGCTTGTCCCACCCTCATATATAGACACATGACTGAGAAAAGCTGGGGTTTTACTCTGTTCATTTTTCTTTTGCTGAAAGTTCCTTCCTATCTCGTGGATTCTTTTGATGACTGTGTAACACAGAAAATTATTACTATCTTCTATAATAAAGGCAAGAAGCTGAGATTGCTCACAAATCTGTGGCTTTATTTGTCTATTTTTCTCCCTTCAGATGTGTTCATACTGGTGCTCATAGGGCAGCTGGGCATTTGCCTCTTCTTGATGTTTGCTGATATTGATGATCTCTACTCTAAGATGGATGTGAGTATTGTCCTAAGGCAAGGGGGAAAGTTTCTTCCTACTACCAGTCCCATCATAAGTGCAGTGGGATTGTTTTAACAAATGGCACAGACTTTTCCAGGGATACATGGCACCTCTAAAGAAAAATGGAATTTAAAGAGATGGATTTTAGATGATGGTATTGTAGAACCTTCTGGATGACTCCAAAATAAGATCTATGCACTGTGACAGCTGGACAGCTACACATGTACTTTTGATTGTTTCAGCACATTGTCTATGCAATAGAAGATGGCATCACTGAGCTTAAAATGCTTGGTGTGTTGGTGGCTTGATAGTTGTGAAGCCAGGACAAGAATGGGGTAAGCTCTGCAAATTTAAAGTACAGCACCACGTGCTTTTGTTTCTCAAGCTGTGCTACTCTGAGCAAAGGTCCTCTTGAAATGAAGATCTACCAGTTGGTGCTTACAGAAGCTCTCATTTCTCAGTTCTGAATCTCTTCAGGTTCCCTATTTAAATCTCAGAGAGCCTGCAGTTTCCCAAAGCGTTATTTGGATTTAGAACAGTGGTAGAGAAAGGCTAGTGTGGGCTTGCATGACAATAGACAATCTATCTTGATCCTTGATTAATAAATGCCAATAAGGGCTTGATTTGTTTTGTCTGTCAGAATGCAAGCTGGAGTTGTCTTGTGCAAATCCATCCTAAGGGAAGTATGAGCGAAGGACAAGATCTACATCAGCTGTAGGACAGGGTTGTCAGCGGACATGACAATTAGTATGTCGAGACTGGGAGATGTTAAACTCCTCCACTGTGACACTCTCACAGTCTTGCTGCAGATGTGACAGGAACAAAACAACAAAAGTAACTCACAGCTATTTTTTCTGTACATTTGTAATCAGAGAGATGAAGTGTAGTGGCTTTGAATAACAGGTACTGAACATGGTGCTGCTTCCAGTCCTGTATGTTTGCATGACAGTCAGCAAGTCGATTTAGAAATGGAAGTAATGAAACACAGAAAAAGGAACATAATCAAAGGGTGTGTGTCTCGATTTTAAATGTCAGAAAGCCCTGCAAAAGCTGCCTCACCATGTAACGATTTCCAGACCAGCGGCTCAGCGGGCAGAGCCAGTTAGAGAATCTGCCACGAGATGGCACTTTAAAGCAAGTCTTAGTCCTATCGTGGACAGTGGTGGCACAAGATATTGTCAGCACTGCAGCTGTGAGGGGCTCAAATGCTTTTGGGGACAACTGCAAAACTCCCAGCCCAGGCAGTCTGGAGGGAATACACTGGAATAAACTGGATTTGCTGAGAAGAGAAAATGGTGGAGTGGCAATAAAAAACTCTTCAATAGCCTGGCCTGAAGAAACTGCTGATAAAAATTTTGGATCAGAGCTTCATTTCCAAAAGAAATTGAGTTACAGCCAGGAAGCTGGTGCTCCCAGCTGTGGGAAGCTGGAACCGGGTTTGGAGAGGAAATACGCAGACTTTGAACTATTTCTTACTTTAGAAAGAAAAGAGGCAGTTAGATTTCTTATTGCAGTTGTATGGTATGGTTTTCTCTGTTTTCTGTACTGCATCATAGGTTTAAAATCATCTTTATCAATAATTCCTGAAGACAAGTAGCAATATTAGCTCATCAGCTAGTGTACAGTGTACAGCCAGTGTGGAATTCTGGCTTTTCATTACATGAAGCTGATGAAGAGCCTGGGGCACAAGTCGTGTGAGGAGTGGCTGAGGGAACTGGGTTTGTTTAGTCTGAGGAAAAGGAGGCTCAGGGGAAACCTTAATTTTTTCTATAACTACCTGACAGGAGGCTGTAGCAAGGTGGGTGTCACTCTTTTTTTTCCCATGTAACAAGTCATAGATGGGAAATGGCCTCAGGTTGTGCCAAGGGATGTTTAAACTGGAGATTAAGAAAAAAAATCTTAACTGAAAGGGTTACAGACTGGAACAGACTGCTCAGGGAAGTGGTTGAGTCATCATCCCTGGAAATATTTAAAAGAAGTGTAGTTGTGGCACTTAGGGACACGTTAGACTTTACAGTGCCAGGTTAATGATTGGACTAGATGATCTTAAGGGTCTTTTCCAACCTGAATAATTCTATGTTCTATGACACAAGTACCCACCAGTGTCTACTGTGGGCACGTTACTAAACAGCTCCTGCTTTTTTCCCAGCTCGTTTGCACCCCTACCACGTGGCGGATCTCCATGGTGATAATGCTTGCAGTCACATTTGCTGTGTCCTTCCTTGTCGAGGTGAGTGTGCCTCCCTGAATGAACTGGTCAGCACTAATTGGAGAGATGAAAGGGTCAGGTCTCGCTCTTTCTCTCTCCTCCTCAGTCCAGTTTTGGGAATACCTAGTAAAACAGGAGTAATTCCTGCTACCTCACCCTTACTCCTCTTCCTCAAAGCCTCTCATCTGGATGATCAGATATAAGGGAATGCAAGGCCAGGTCACCTTTTCTTTCCTCTGGTGAGCGGGAGATCTCTATCAGACTCTGCCCCAGGCTAGGAACATATGGGCAATCTTTGGTATTTTCTACTCTGATCCTGAAAACTGTCAGAAGGAGCTCATCAGAGTTTTCTGACGGAGAGCTCTGGTGAAGCTGGTGTGAGAAGTGGTCATTAAAAGCCTGTATAAGGCATGTGGATGAGCAGGGCAGGGTGGGAAACGTAGGTCTCCACTGTTTGCCCTGTCTGTGTAGCATGGATGAAAAGGGAAAACTGCTGTCCAGATCCTCTAAAATCTTCCTTTTGCTTTTACCTGTACAGGAAGCTGTCATTGAGAACAGACCCCTGTGGCTGCTTCTGAAAAAGACCTTCCGGTACCATTCAAAGAGCCACTACAAGAGGCTGCAGCACATCTTAGAGCAGGACTCAGCCTGGCCACCTCTGAATGAAACCTTCTTCTCAGATTCTGTGACAATAACAGTAGAGGGAAATATGGGAGGCCATAGCAATCCAACATTTGACAGTAGTGAGGACTCACTCTGAAGGAAACTGCAGTGGATGCGTGTCCAGGACTGCTGCAGGTGGCTGTAAAAGGACTCTCTGAGAGACTTAAAAAAGAGGCAAGACTGTCTCATCACTGCTTCACCGCTCTAGGACTAATCAGCTCTTGCTTATCTTTAAATTGACTGGAAGCAGAAAAGCTGGTTACAGTAAGATAAAGCCACAACGTTTCCTCTATCCCCTTGCCCACGTAGAAATTGCTGGCAGCTGCAATTGAATAGCTTGCTGAATATTGGCAAAGTGTTCGTGGTTGAAGCACCCCACTGCTGCATCCCTCTCTTGAACTGCATTATACAGTCCATACAGGTGGGAGCTGTTCCAGGTGAAAAGTAGCTAATTGAGATACCACCACTCTTCTGAGGAGATCCCCTTTGAGGAAACAAGTAGAATGTCCTCCTGATAGAGGCTGCTGAACATAGGCAGGTGCTGGGGTTCCTCAGAGGGTTTCAGATACCGTTACCTGGTGTCTGTCTTTTGTCGGAGATTTTAATCCTTCTGGCAATACTTGGCTTTCAGAGCTTGAAGGAGCTGCAAATAGACGAAGATTTCTAGAAGCATCCACTCCCAGCACCGTTGTGCTCTTCCTGTGATGGGAACAAAGCAGAGCTCTCTTGCTAGCTCATTGTTACCAGGCAGCCTGTTTGCCCTCTTAGTTTAAGACTTGTGATACTTGCATTTTCTGGGTGAAAAATCTATTGACCTGCAAAGCAGAATGATTTAATTATTTAACAATTCTTTTTGGAGAGAGGTATTTGTTTGGGATATTCATTTAAAAAACATACACTAAAACATGATAATTGCAAATTGTGATCTCATTCTGTGGGTTTTCAAAAACATACCACCCTTGTGGTGTGAACTTCCTCTGCTAGGGCAGGTGCTGCACAGCTGGGCTGCCACCAGGTATCAGCTCCTGCTTTACGAGTGCCAAAAGAAACCCACATTGAAGGGGTTATTACCCCCTAGGTCCTAAGTCCTGAAATAGAGATGGTGAGCCAGCTAGGTCTCAGAATAATTTTATTAAATTCTGTGGCATGCTTTTAAGTTGAGCCATCTGAGGTTTTGGCTCTGCTTTTCAACCATAATTGCAGATGCAATTAATTCATCAGCTTGTATTCCTCACCTATGAAATTTTGGTGGTGACTTTTACTCACTCTGCTGTGCTGTATCTGCTATACATAAATGCAAAACACTGCATATTTCTGCAAGTGTTACCTGCTTATGACAAGTTTGACATAAGCAAATGAGTAATACCTGCCTACCTAACACAGTTTACCTAATGGTAAATACCTGCCACAACAGTATTGACACAAACCAGAAATGTTTCATATTTATTCCTAAAAGTATCTCCAAAGTTTTCAAGAGTTCCCAGTTCACACCAAAATCCTCTGGAAAGTGAAGGTTAGGTGCTCTATGCTCTCCTTACTCCTTGAGGCATGAAAGAGCAGATTGGTGGAGTTACTCCTACCATCCTCTCTCTGGATACAGTAACATTTTCCTTGGAGACAAAATTCAGTGTCCTATTTGTGGACTCCAGCACACAAGAAATAAGTTGCTGCAATATGACACATCTTGTTGTCCAGTAGGACAACTGCAGTAGCATTGCACACTGGGCATGTAATTTATGTTTATGCCACCACTGACAGTATGAAAGTATAAACTCATGGCAAACCTGGTGATTGTTGGGTTGACATTATAAAGACCTGCTTGCCTGCTGCTGAAGTATATCCTTACCTGCAAGAGAACAAAATTCAGATGCTAGATGATGCTTTACCCCTGTCACTCCAAACACCCTA
>NW_020884901.1:10197430-10408970 GCF_003945725.1 Corapipo altera | reverse complement strand
AGAGTTTGGATGATCCTCTGGGGCACAGGGTGTGACCCTTGGGGATGGGCCTGTGCAGGGCTGAGGGTTGGACTCGCTGATCCTTGTGTGTCCCTTCCAACTCAGCCCATTCTGTGATTCTGTGATAGACTCCTGTGCGCAGATTGGTCTTTTTGCAGCAGCAGAGTATAACTGCTCACGTGTTCCTCCATCTCTTCTAAATCCTGCTCTCCAGGTAGCTGTTCCACCCAGAGCCCCTGATGCCAAAGCACTCCTGAGTGTTTCTCTTCCTTTACTGAGTTGTTGGGTCTTTTTCTAAACTCTTTTTCAACTTCACCAAGAAATTTTGAAATTTAACCCCACCTTTTGATGTGATAACAGACTCTTTGGACTTGGGGCCTCCCACAGCTTTAAAATGCATGTTCCTACTTCATCATCCAGTTCCTGGGGCACAGCCTGTGGAGCCCCTGGCAGTGCATCCCTCTGTACCACTGCTGACAGCTCCCCTTGTACTCAGCTGTGCTCCCACATGGTCTGGGCTCACTCATACCTTGCTTCTTCTCACTTGCTTCCTCAAATGGGGACACTAGAAAGACATGTCCTTAAAATACAGGTATACAACTCCTTTTTTGTCCACACAGCTCCTTTCCTAGTTTTAGAAGGAAATTCAATAAACAACAGACAATTTGCTCTTGTTGAATACAAATGTGTGTCTTCTCTTACAAGTCCTTGCAAATATTGAAGGCTAAGGACTTTCCTTTTAACACTGGTTTAATTGTGATCTCTGGCTGGCTGGTTTTGAGTATTTTAGTGAATGCTGAAGAGGCATTAAACTTTTGGTCACCTCCCTGTCACCTGGTGAAAGCTCTGCCTCTACTCAGGAAGAGGATCAAGCCTTTTCTTGATCTTTCATGTGACAAATGTACAAAGAAAATGTCTTTCTGTTCCATAGCACTTATTGCCTCGTGTGTCCTCCAGTAGCCTCCTACTGTCTCTAATGGAGTTATTCCTAATTCTAGCCCAGCCTCCAGAGCAGCAGCTGTCTGAAAAGAAGTGAAATTTTGCTGCTGTTTCTTATATACATATATGTGTGTGTGTGTGTATATATATATATATGTTCTGACTTCTCTCCATGCTGTGGCTGTTATTTCAGGAAAAAATTTAAAATTCCTGCCTTGGTATAACATTTAGAATCCAACTTCTCACTTTTTGACAAGGCCATTAATCAATAGTAACTCCAATAGGAAATAAACCCCAATATCACCAGTATTTCAGACCTTGGTGTACCAGATCTGATACCAGTTGAAACAAGGCACACTGGGAAGAGATGAGCCAGGAGAAGGGGATGTCTGGATCCATAAGGACATTCAGGAAGTTCTACCAGCCTCTAAATGTGATGTAATGTCCCAGAAACATAAATGCCTATTGCTATATTTACTCCTCTAAGAGTCACTGCTGATCTTTATAATGTTTGGGGAAGATTCTAATCCATTTTCAGTCTTCTGTTCCCAGAGCCCCAGTGTAAAATTACACATCTCCTTTAGGATTCCCACACATCTGCTTTAGTTGGCCAAAACTCCTGCCTCAGTAGTTGGGGATAAGAAAGTTTGCCTCAGGATACACAAGCTCTACTTTGCATGATGTTTGATTAGTACAGTGTAATCTGAAGCCTTTTCAACAAGGATAAATATACAGGGAAAGAGCAGTGAAGGTGCCCCAAAAATCACAGAATCATGGAATCATTTATGTTGGAAAAGGCCTTTAAGGTCCAACCATTAATCCAGCCCTGACAAGGCCACTGAGCCATGTCCCAAAGTGCCACACCTAAACATCTTTTAAATCCCTCGAGGGTGATTTTAAATCCCTCCAGTGACTCCACCACTGACCACCTTTTCCATGAAGAATTTTCCTAATATCCAACTTAAACCTCCCCTGACCTAAGCAGAAGTATGAGGAATGACAGCAGTCCTAGGACAGATGCAGCCAGCAGCTATGGACCAAATTCAGATCCTAAAATTCTCCTTTTCCCTACAAATTTCTGCTGCTCCCAGATGTGAGTACGGATGTAAGAACAGATCCCTGTGGGCAGGGTGATGAAGCTGTGGGGTCTTACTGCAGCCAAGGCTGGACTCCCTCCCTCCCTGACACTACTCACAGAATCCCAGAATGTGCTGAGTTGAAAGGGACCCACAAGGATCAGCGAGTCCAACCCTCAGCCCTGCACAGGCCCATCCCCAAGGGTCACACCCTGTGCCCCAGAGGATCATCCAAACTCTCCTGGAGCTCTGGCAGCCTTGGGGCTGTGCCCACTGCCCTGGGGAGCCTGGTCAGTGCCCAACCAGCCTCTGGGGGAAGAACCTTTTGCTGAGATCCAACCTGACCCTGCCCTGACACAGCTCCAGCCATTCCCTGGCTGCTGTCCCTGGTCCCCCCAGAGCAGAGCTCAGTCCCTGCCCCTCCTCTGCCTCTCTCCAGGAAGCTGGAACTGCCATGAGCTCTGCCCTCAGTCTCCTCTTCTCCAGCTGAACACCCCAAGTGCCCTCAGTGTCCTCCTACTGCTCAAATCAAGGCCCTTCCCCATCCTCGTTGCCTCCTTTGGACACTCTCTAATGGCTTCAGATCTTCCTTCCATTGTGTCCCCCCAGACTGCCCCAATATTGAGGTGAGGCCGCCCCAGGGCAGAGCAGAGCGGGACAAGCCCCTCACACTCTTTCTCCTCTTGGCACTTCTCTGGAAGGAAATGCCACAACAGAACTGAAATCAGCCCCTTTGTAGGAGCAGGGCTGGTCCCTTCATGCTGAACCCATTAAATATCGGGAGGGTTTTGAGCAAATCACTTTCACTCAAATCAGCCATAAACACTCGAGGTTTTGGAAAGAGTCTCACCCCCTGAGGGCAGCATTAGCCAACACAGTTGTGAGCAAAGGACTTGACATCCATTCGCTTTCTGCTGCTGAACAATCAAGTACCAGAATCTTTTATACATTTAAATGGTATTCACCCAGCAAATGGCAAACGTACCACAGCTACTATTATATCCTACTGCTAATGAGGAGGCAGAGCTGCTTCCCGGTTTCTGGGGGGCCAGATTCTGCAGTTTGTAAGCAGTTTTCTGGGAAGAAATTTGCTTGGATGAAAACTAGGGGCTGTAAGCCTGGCCATTATAAAGGGGTAGTGAGTGGCACCTCCACCCCACAGGAAAAAGCCTTTTTTAGCTCAGGATAAGTGCTTGAGATTGTGCTGATGCTGCTGTTTACTTCAATCACTGGTTACACTGTCCAAATCAACTTCCAAGATCAAACTGTAAATATTGAAAATAACCATAATTCTGCTTCCCAGAGCAGTCCATGGCTAACAAAGGACCCAACCTTCAGCTGGCGAAGATCAGAGGATCTCATCTGAAGTCAGCTGAGATGTGCTGATTTTATACCAAGGGGACTTGAGCAGCTCATTAATTTTGCAAATCAAGCATTTGGACATTGGGAAATGCCTTTAGGAAATGTAACCAGGTTTCTGGTGCACCTTAATTGCCTGTGTTCATTATGTTGATTGGTGAACAGAGGTGCCACTAGAGTAAAGGCTGAGGCTTACATAGTTAAACAAATGAGTTCTTCTGAAGTCTCTTTTATATGGAAAATTGATCAGGATAATTATACCACCGTTATAATTTTACCAGTACAGCTCCCACTCACGTCCCTTCCTACAGATGCCTTTTAGTGTCCTTACTTTTCTTGGAATGCAGTGTGAGATGAAACAGAAAACTGTGCTGCAAACAAGAGTGAGGAGTTGTGCTTGTAGGAGGATAATTACCCTGGCAGAGTTAAGGTGCTGATTTCCCTTTGCAAGCAGACTAATTCCATGTGGTTACATCCACATGCATCCTTGAATTCCTTGGAAATTGCAGCAGCAGTGCTGAGATTTCTTCTGACTTCATAATACTGGAAACAGGTGTCCTTAGGATGGAGAACCCTCCAAGAGCTCCCAGCCACTGCTAGGTGTTACTGGGACCTACTTTGGAGAATACCTTGGACTCCAGGTACCAGATTGTGCTTTTCTAGTGGAATGACTGCTTGGGAAGTGCCCCAGCTGCATTTGGAGGTCAACAGGCTTCTGAAAAACAGATTAAAATATGTTTTTCTGAGCAAAAGTGGTGTCTGCACTGAAGCTTCACCTGAGAATACATTGCAGGTAAAGGTAATACTCCCAGAGCATCAGGCTGGAGCTCTTCTGCAGGGGAGAGCACTGGAAGCTTAATAGGATTGGAAAGGGCCACATCCTGCCACTATTGACCCAAACAATGCCCAAATATAGGATAAACCGAGGGAAGTAAAAGTGTATCACCCACATCCACCCACAGCTGCACTGTGGGACTGGGTGTGAAAAGAAGAAGCTGAAAATCTCAACCTGTGATTTAAGGCTTGGAGCATCACAAAGTTCTGCTCCAAGGACTAACTCAAAATCAAATTTGGCTCATATGATCCCAGAATCCCATCATCTAACAACAGAACATGTTTTTTCATAAAAAAGTCAAATTTGAGAATTCCTTTAATCTGTGTAAAATAAAAATCTCATCATTTCACTCCTCAGTGGGATGCAGGTCTCCAGAGAACAAGAGTCTGAGATAACTGTGAGGTACCACAATCCCTGAGGTTGGAACGAGCTCTGGAGATCACCTCGTCCTGCTCAAGCAGGTCCCTCAGGACTGAGGTCTGGTGGGTTTTGAGTGTCTCCAAGAATGGAGACTCCACATCCTGCCTGGGCAGCCTGGTGTTGGACCAGCACAGGAGGAGGGTGCCAGCCTGGCTATCCTTGATCCCTGGCAAAGGCCAAAGCCATTGAGCTGTAGCAAAATAATCTCAGGCTTCTTTCTTGCTGAGCACTGAATATCTTGCCCAGCCTGTCCACACCAGGGTACGTTCTAGGCAAAGGAGACACTTGTTTATCTCTCCTCTTGGGACCAGGGTCTCCCAGGCATCTCCTGACAGAGTTGGGAAAGCTCTGAACATGTTCTGGATAAGTTTAACTTGGAGAGTTTAGCCCAGGTTTGGGGCAGAAGTGACCCCAGTCAGGGCTGGAAGCAGAGAGGGAGTGCCAGGACTTGGGATGTGTTAGCCCATAAAGAACAGAAGGTCCAGGTCTCTCTAAGGGAAGAGGACTTGAAGTAGAGCATTGGGAGATGTCAGGGGAGCCCTGTGGGTTGAATTTAAACAGCTGAAGAGATATTTAGGTAACAAAACCCATTTGAGATGTACTTGTTGACCATGGCTGAAATAGTCATAACAACTCTGAAATGGGAGATTCTCTGCCCAACTGAGGCTTTGCACAAACAGCAGTAAATATTTCAAATGGAATTGTAATGTGAGAGTCATATTTTTATAGTCTTTTCTCTCCCAACTAAAAGGGAAAATCTGGTATTCTGTGGCATTAAAACATCTGGAGTCCCAGCAGGGACATCCCATGAGGGCTGTGCCAGGCAGGAACCCTGGGGCTCTTGGGCCAGGGGGCCAAAAGATCAGGGCAACCTCCCCACTGCCACTTCCAGATTTTAGTGCCTCTCTTCAGAGCCTCACTTCCCTTTTAATATAATGTCTGGAGGAATTTCCTGATTTTTAAAACCTTTTGGAGGAAAAGAATGTGGAGTCATTCTTGTCAGGGGTAATAAATTCCCAAAGACCTTACCCTCCGTGCTGATCCATAGCAGCAATTTTTCAAACCCAGTCTGAAGCAGACCCTGGCTGGGGGAGCTGCAGCCCAAGTGAATTAAAGTAGCAAAGTTATCAAAAAGTGAAAACTGAGTCTCATAATGGGAAGTGTCAGCACATTTAGGCATCACTGCCTGCAGTTATTGTTTTCCACCTCAAACCTGTTTCCCTCGATTACATTTATTCCTGGACCACTCGCTTTTCTTTGTTTAGTGAATTTGCTTGAGCTGTCTGCCAAGAGGGGAACACTTACCAGGACTATATGATTTTTTTTTCAATGAAATGTATTTCTGAAACACTCTGCTACAGTTTGCTGTCTGATACACCAAGCATTTAAAGAGTGGATTAAATTCTTTTAAAGGCAATTTCCTTATTGCACTGCATCCTGTTTCCCATCACACCTTTAATATTTCTTTCTTTCTGGTTTGCTCTAAAACCTGACCTCTTCTGAGCAGGACTCCCAACCTCCAACTGCTCCACTGTTTCCCTCTGTCTTGTACATTCATTTGATATTCACTTGTCCATGCAAACATCCTCAGGGATATTCTGATTTCATATGAGGTTTTTTGGAGCTGTCGTAGCCATTGCCATAACTGCTTAGTCTCTGGAATGAGTGGTTGGGCCAAGCCCTGTCTCAGTTCCCCAAACCTTCTAGGGGTGTCCTTTTCCATGGCAGGGGTTGGAATGAGATCATATTTAAGGTCCCTTCCAACCCAAACCATTCTGGGATTCAGCAGGACTTTGCAAACTTGAGCAGGCACTTACAGCCATGGTCTTCCACAGCCAGGTTACCTCTTGGGGCACATTGAGCTGTGAACTCACCCCTTTCAGCCTGGGAGAGGGACCAACCCTCCTGCTCCCAGCTGGGCAAACCCCATCTCTCAGGGTCATCACTCCAGATGTGGCCATGGCCCTCCTTTAGCCCTCACACACACCTACCATCCCTCTCCTTTGGGCCAGTAACACACCAACTGTGCATCCCACAGGGGAAACTGGGATCTTTGGCTTTTTCTTTGAGCAACTGTTGAGTTCTGTACATTAGGCACCTAAATCCCAGCTTTCATTGCACTGGTGTACTTGGGGTAACTTCTAAAGGCTCTTAATTCAGCCTGTGATGGTGTCAGGAAACTGCAGAGGAATAGAAACTGCAGCACAGCTCCCAGCAAGGAAGAACTCTCATTTTCCTGGTCTAATGATGGCAGAGTGGGAAAAAGCCCTGCCATTATTTTATTGAAGAAACCTGATCGAGCAACATCCTGAACTGCTCACAGATGCTGCAAGAGAAAAAAAAGAGACCAAAACTGTGGAATTAATCATTTGCCCAATTCTGCTGGCAATGTGACACCAGATTACTTGGAAATCCTGCGAAGTTTCCAGACAGGAAAAACCAGCCCATTTTCTTTGAGATTCCAGCCTGGATTTGAACTGACAGCACTTCACAGGAAAGCAAAGCATCCAACCATCCTTCCAGCCACAGCTGCTGCACCCAGCTTTGCAACTTGCTCTTTATTTTGCACAGTTCAGTTCTCTGTGGGTTGTTGACAAATTTTCCCATGCGCTAACGGGGCACTTTGAGTAGTGCAGAGACCAGGGTGATGGATCTGCTCCATGTGATAAGAAGGGTTTAGGAAGAGCTCATAGGGTTGAATCGTGGTGCCCCACAAAGCGATCAAACCTTCACTGTCAGCGTTGGCCTGGGACCACAGCTCAGGGTGATGGAGGTTCAGAGTAATGGGATGTAGCTGCAGGATGTTTATTGTTTGTTCTCTGTCATTGCCCTTGAGGGCTGATGGAATGTTTGGGGGTTTTTTCCAATGTTACTGTTTCAGTAAAAAGAAGAGGTTTGCTCTAACTGAATTTCAAGGTGAGTAACAGGCTCCCCAGAGCAGTGGTCACAGCACCTGACAAAGCCCAAGAAGAGTTTGAATGATCCTCTGGGGCAGAGGGGATGGTCCTGTGCAGGACCAGGAGTTGGGCTCAATGATCCCTGTGGGTCCCTTCCAAACCAGCATATTCTGGGATTCTGTGTGAACTTTTCCTGGGCTGTGTCTGGCAGTGCAATCTCAGCTCACGATTTGGATCTGGATCACGCCTGAGCACTGACCACATTCCTGTTGGATTAGCCAGACCCTGTGACATGGCATTAACCTGCCTCTCTGCCAGCCCTGGGACAGGCAGCACCAGGTCAGCAATCCTGCTGAGGTAAAATTTCCTGCAAAACCCTCAGAGAAATCTGAACTATGCATGTGTTCTGTGAGCTCTCCATGTGTTCTGTGACAACTCAGTGTTTCACGTGGATTAAACATTTTGGTATAAAGATGGATGATTTACCATCTCTGGAATAATGCTGGAATGAACTAATCTTCTCCTGCCATGTAGAAGATTGTTATTGCTCATCTGGGATGGGTCTTAGAGCAACCTGATGGCACAGAAGCTGCTTTGTGCCAGGAGCCAGGATATGAAGGGAAAGGCACGAGATGAAGAGAGAGAAGAAGAGCAAGTGTGCAGATAACACAATCACAGAATTGTTGAGGTTGGAAGGATCTCTCAGGACCAGCTCATCCAGCTCCCCACTAAAGGAGGGTCAGCTGGGGCAGAGTCCTGAGATCTGCTGGGCTCAAAGAACAGCAATAGTTCATATGGACAGAAGATGCTTCAAAAGCCCTTCTGGTGCCTCTGCTCCACCTGCAAAAATGACCTTTTCAGAGCTCCTGCAGGTCAGAGGCACTAAAGGTAATTCCAACTCCCTTTTGTCTTACTTGGCATTATTCCTGCAATTATGACCAAGCTGATCATTTAGACAAGGGATTTTACAGATAGAAATAGCAAAATATGTGTTGATGATTCCTCATTGCAGCAGCCCTAAGAGGAATCTTATGAACCATGGACTAAGGGCTGAACAAGAGCAGACCAGCAGGGTGGCAGCAAGGGAAAGGTAAGGATTGATAATACACAACACAAATGGATTGGGCCAGGGTCCACCCAAAAAACTACCCTGAAGTTCACAGCTCATCAAGTGCAATGCATAGGTACAGTCTTTATGCTATTGACACATATCCATGGTAGAAACACTGCATTTGAGCAAGTTCTGACTCTTCCTTGTTATTGGCATTAATCTCTGAATGTTTTCTGTGTATTTTAAAGAAACACTGGGAATTTGCTCCCAAGAGCAGTAAATGCCTTACTGCTCCTTCCCTTGTTCTTGATCAGAGGGCAGTTGGGGAAGGGGAGGTTGAAACCAGAATGGATTCGGTTCTTTGGATTTGTTAAATTTGGAAGTGGCAGTTTCAGGCTCTCCCCACAGCAGGGTAGGACTGGAGTGGGAAACTGGCTTGAATTAAGAGGTGAGGCCCAGAGCTGGTCATGGGGCAGAGCAGGAATTTCCCTGTTCTGACTTGCTAAGCCTTGGAGACAGACAGTCCTCACAGCTGTGTTATTTTATGGCAGGCATTCTCCACACCACACATGCAGCAGGGAGTCATCCTCAGTGTCCCCAAAGGATGAAAAACCACTCACTAGTTGTGTCTTTTTCTTGGCACCACATCCATGGTTCTGTTTGCAGGCTGCACCGAACCCACAGGAGCTCCCTCTCCCAGTTGGCCAAAATTTCCAGTTCATTTGATGTTTCAATATTTTGTTCATGTTCTGGATTGGAATGATTCCAGGTTGCTCAGGTTTCTCCTGTGAACTGGCAATATCATGTATTTTTTATTTGTGACACCAGCAGAATGATCCTGAGACAAAACCAAACAGAGTTTGGCTGACAGGGAACCCCCTGTCACACAGGACAGCTGGATCAGAGGACACTGGTTGCTTGTTTCAGGTGAATAAAGCTCCCAAAGTACCATCTCCGAGGTAAAACACCTTGTCCATGCTCCAGCACAGCTTAAACTCTGTTATCAGTGGGTTTGTTGCATCCTGAGCTGACCCTGCCATGAAAGGCACTGTTTTACATGGTTTTGGTCAAGTTGATGCAATTTTACAGACTCTCAGATGAGCTTCAGCCTCCCTCATGATAATCTGAACATCTGTTGCTCATGTCAAGGAGACAGAGCAAGGTTAAAATTGAGGCTGATGTCCACAGGAAAGTGCAAAGCTCTCTAGTCTCATCTGCTGGAGCCTCTGGCTGCACAAATGATCTCAGATACTGGGAGATGCCCACATAACTCCTGCTTGCCCTGAGGTGCTGCTGCCTAAAGGAGGACAGTTTAAATCCCTATTTAGACAGGAACAGATTCAATTCAACAGACCAGGGATGGAAAATCTGCAGGTTTGTTGAAGGTTTGTGGGTTTGTTCATCTGCAGATGGACATCTTCAGTCTTCAGTCCAACACGGCACTTGATTGCAGTTTTCCTCGAGCTGTTGTGGCAAACCAACCATCAGCAGCAGGTGGGACATCCTGGCTATGCCAGGGGAAGGAGGGAGTCAGGAATTAAACATCCAGAGCATCTCCTGCTAGTATTATCTGGTGCCTCTTGTGCACTCTCTCTCTTGCACCCAGCGGACAACAGAGCACCTTTTCCAGCTGGGAGGTCCCACTGTCTTGTGCTCTCACTGATGGCAAACCCGAGTTCTGGGCTGCTGCCAAACTCTGAGCAGAGAACTTTGCAGCAGATCATTTAAACAATATTTTAGGAGAGCAGTGCTCCATCCCACTCTCTCGTATCTGTGAGATGCTGATGAGGCAGAGCTGCCACGTTGATTCTGCAACTTATTGCACTGTTTGTGGAGTCCCATATTGAGGAAAGAATCTACACCATGATGCTGCTGCGTTCATTAAAGAATTTCATTGCAATCAGTGCTTTCTCTCTCTCTCCAAGAGCAAATTCCTCCAAAGTTCTTTTTCCCCAACGATTTGTTGTTTCTTTTCCTGAGTTTATCAGCTTATTCCAGTATGGACAAGCCTTATCCTGAATGTTCTGTGTTTTGACCTTCACTATAAAAAAGATTGAAAAATATTAATTTTCCCTACAAAAAGCCACAGAACTGGAACAACTCAGCCACATGGCAAAATAAAAGCTGTCGGGTTAGACCAGCATGATTTGTGTTTTAGCAGTTTATTCCTTTCTGATCTTGGATATTCACTTCTGGTGTCCTCCTCTGTCTCCAGCAACCAGTGCAGACAAGTACCCCAGGCAGGGTGGTGGTGTGGTGATAACGTTCTGGAGAGTGTTTCTGCCATTGCATGAGGCTGATTTAAGATACATCTTTGCATTCCCTGCAAAGGGTTCCTCAGCAATCTGGACATCTAAAGAGGCAGAGGGGCTGATTGCATCCACCTTGCCTGGAGACAACCACACACCCCCTCATTTTCCAGCACATTGCCCAGCAGTGGTACTTTAAAAACACTTATTACTTTGGTAGTCATTTACTGTCCATGGGATATTTGAAAATGGGAATGGCTGTATGCAATAAATATTTGTTATGTGCTTGGCAAGAAGGCAGTTGATGCATTTTTGCCACATAAAGTCAATGAAGTATTTACAAGAACATCAGTAACCAAGGAGAAAACATTGTGCTGCATCTGCTGTGCAAGAACATTTTAAGCTCAGCAGGCTTGGGTAGCTTGGACCAAAAGCCCTCAGGGAGCTGAGATCTCTGTCTTACAGATGTTCAGTTTTGATTCCCCTGGGAGTTCAAGGCAAAAATCACAAAATCACAGAATCCCAGACTGGTTTGGGTTGGGAGGGACCTTAAAGCTCATCTGCCATGGGCAGGGACACCTTCCACTATCCCAGGTTGCTCAGGGTCCCACCTGGGACTGGGACATTGTGTGCTGAGGGGGCAGGGATGAAACCTGAGGAATCTGCAAACCAGCATCAGTCCTGCAAAGTAAAGGAAAAGGCACAATCAGGTGCTATTGGAGCAATAGGGCCAATGGCCATTTCCAGGGTTTTATGGAAAACCAGACCATTTCAAACAACCCTGATTTCCATCCTTTCTCACCTCACAGATGTGATTCCAGCTGACATGAGGGATGGAGTGCAGTGTGCTCTGGGTCTGCACTGCAACCTCAGGAGCACTGGGGCCTCTGGAGACAAAGTAATTTGGGGTAATTTGAGTAATTTGGACCTTAAGCAGATGAAGAATTGGTAGGTGAAGCTCATCTTGGAAACTTTTGAGTATTTCCTCAAGTTCCCAAGCAGATTTCACAGCTTAGTTTCTACTTTGATTCCACTGCTCTCTCTGCAGGTGAGATCATCCTCACTGCTCCCAGTGCTGCTCAACACCTGGAGAAGAGCACTCAGGGGCATCCTTATGTGGTAAAAGGATCACTGATGCCAAGCAGGGGCAGAAGGTAACAGTGATATCATGACCATGGCAGCCTGGAGATGGCATGAGGGAAAGTTCAGTGTTAAAGGTGGCGACAGCCAAAAGTCCAAAAATCAAGTTTCTGTACTAAATATTTACAGTCTTTGATATCTCAAACCATCTTTGGGTTTTCTTTTTCAACACCATCAGTTCCTCTAATAAAAGATGAGCTGCAGTAGGTGCTAATAGGGAACAACATCTAAGACAAATGTGTTCCTGTTCATGGGGGATACCTTGTGCTAAAAGAGCAAGGGGTTACTGACCCAGGAGACAAAGACAGAGCTTGAGTCAGTAGCTGGAAGATAAAACCAGACTTAACTGAGATGAGAAATAACACTTAGTTTTCTCACTGGAAGGCACAGGAGCTACTGGAGTAAGCCACAGAGGCAAGTGGTGGTTCCCTCAGCTCCTGACGTCCACAAGCCAGGGCTGCTCCTTGGAAAATCACCTTTGGCCAGTGTCAAGTTACTGCTACCCATGCAGATGTACTTGTTCCAAACATTTCAGAGCAGAGCACGGCACCTTCCTTCCACTCCTGGGAGAGGGAACCTGCAAATGGAGCCTCAGCCAGCAAGTTCTGACCTAGTTCTGACCCCGCACTCCAATATTTCAATGAAAGAGGTTCTACAATTCTTCTAGATCATCTAGTCCAGCACAAAACCATCCTAATATCTTATCCTGATGGTGCTGTGTTGTTTTTTCCCACGAATTGTTCCAAAGCAGCCATGAGAAACAATTGACTGTTCTACTTTTCCAAACTAGAGAAACCCAGTTCTTTTAACCTGCCTTCAGATGTCTGGTTTCCAATTTCTTATCAATTTTCCTGTTCTTTCCTGGATTCTCTCTCAGATGCTGACACTCCTGCTCCAACATTGCATGATCACAACTACACTCTGAAAACCACCAGGTGAATTATGAAAGAATTGGTGATGAGAGTCAAACCTGGCTCTTATCTGGTGAAATCTGTTGGAAATACCACCCACCTAAGAGGAAACCAATTACAGATGGTCTTGAATAAGGTCTTCCCAATCAGAAGTGCGCTCACTTTTCTTGTTGAGAGCTTTTTATTTGGTTGAAGAAAAATAATGACTTTCACAGGCATGAAGATGGAAGGATATTGCAAGCAGAAAAGGAGGGTCTGTCCAGGGAAGTTTGGCTGCTTTTAAGCCTTGAGTTTACTCCCTGTCGGGACTGTGGGGGGATTGGGGCTGGGAATAAATCAGTGAGTGGCAGTGTGGTGGGTGGGTGTGTGCTCACACTTGTGTGCTTGTGCAAAGGTGTGGGTTGGGAATATATCTCACTGTTCTGTGCCTCAGAGACCCATCAGTGGTGTCTGGGAAGGTGCATCCAGGGCATAAGCATGAGCCAAATACATGCCCTTCACCCCTCCTGTGCAGTGGAGGGGATGCTTGGACAGCCAGACCTGGAGAATCATGGAATCATAGAATATCCCAAGCTGGAAGGGATCCACAAGGATCATCCACCCAACTCCTGGCCCTGCACAGGACACCCCAGCAATCCCACCCTGGCCCTCAGAGCGTTGTCCAAACTCTCCTGGGGCTCTGGCAGCCTTGGTGCTGTGCCCACTGCCCTGGGGAGCCTGGTCAGTGCCCAACCAGCCTCTGGGGGAAGAACCTTTTCCTGAGATCCAACTTGACCCTGCCTTGACACAGCTCCAGCCATTCCCTGGGTCCTGTCCCTGCTCAAAGAGAGCAGAGATCAGAGCTGCCCCTCCTCAGGAGGAAGCTGCAGACCCCAGTGAGGTCTGACCTCAGTCTCCTCCAGCTGAACAAACCAAGTGACCTCAGCTGGTCCTTGTGTGGCCCCTTCAGACCCTTCACCATCCTCGTGTCCCCCCTTTGAATGCTCTCCAGTAGCTTCATACCCTCCTTAATTTGTGGCACCCAAAACTGCCCCCAGCACTCGAGGTGAGGCCACCCCAGCCCCAAGCAGAGTGGGACAATCCCCTCCTTTGAGCAGCCAGCACCTACTGCAGCTCATCTCTATCAAAGGAACTGATAACAATGAAAAAGAAAACCCAAAGGCCAAACAAAAACTTGAGACATCAAAGCCAGAAGAGCTGTGTTGTGTGTGGGGCATCCGAGCAGGGCCTGTGCTGGAGGAACCACTCAGGGGGATGCAGTGCAGAGAACTGATGCTGGCAGATGGAACAGAGCTGTGGCACCAGCCCTGGGCACAGCAGTGAGGCACAGGAGAAAGCCTCAAGCTCCCTGGAAATGCAGAACTGTTGTGTGATCACCATGCCTGGACACAGGGAGAGCCCTTACCCAGGTGATCTAACAGGGACAGCAGTGGGGACTTGTCTGGGGACATTTTGGCTTAACATTAACTCTGTCCACATTGGTGATGGCCCAAAATCTCTCCCCCTGCATGGCAGCAGGGCTGTGCTGAGCTGGTGTGTCTGTCAGCCCCGCAGGGAGGATCCTCCAAGAGCTTTCTGGTGCATTTTGTGTAGGGGAGGGGACCATCAGTGTTCACAGTGTGACAAGACCCAAGGATTTCTAATGCTCAGTGTTTTCATTACCAGTGGCAGGAATCACCCTCTGGCTGTGTGTGGTCTGGAGTTGAGGTGCAAACACAACCCCCCTACCCCCTGCTCCTGCTGGAGCTGCTGAGCACCCACAGCCTGAGTTATCCACACATTCAGGAACAGGTTCTCTCCCCTTGAGCTCAGTATCCCCTCTGAAACCAGCACCTCCCAACTCTGCTCTCCAAATTGATGTGCTGCCTCCTCAAAAGTAACTCCTGGACATGGGACACCCAGATCTCCCGTGGTCACGCACAGCCCCTGCCAGCTCAGGGGGGGCCTGCTCTTCCCCCTCATGGTTACACCAAACAAAATATTCCTGCTCAGAGATTTTTCTGGCCATCAAGAAACTCTTGGATGAATCTGGAGGCATTTGTGTCAGACTGGATGAAGGCAACATCTCTAATAAAAATAAATCTTTATTAATAGTAATTAAATGAAATGAAATCTTAAGCAGCTTGGTTACTCTCTGGGTCTGGTGCTCTGTATTCCTTCTTGCAGTCGAGCAAATAAGAACAATTCAGCTCCTTGAATGCATGGAAATGCGCCAGCAAATGGCATAAGAATATCAGAGTGCATTAAAATCAAAATAAGTAAACATCAGAATGAGTTAAAATCCAAGTGAGTTATTGCTAATGGCTTTCAACCTTCAGTTTAGTTTTTCTTTAAAAATAACTATAAATGCAGAAGCTTTACAGGAAACTAAGTGAATATGAAACTAATCCCCTGAGATTGGCTTCAAATTTCAGCTCAATCAATCTCTTTTCTCTTTTTGTGCGAAATAAAGAAAAAGGAGTAAGAATTTTTTCCCCATGAACATAAAAATACTAAGAATAGATTCAACTTGAGAGAATTTTGTTTAATACCAAAGCATCCAGTAAATAGACTGAGATATTTCATAAATTGGGTGGGTTTAATTTTTGTTTCATTTTAGCAGTAAAATATTTTGAACTTTAATAGGATTTTTCCTTTGAATGACTCAGGACTTGTGATATAAAATCCTCATGGCCTCATCACCCAGTCCTACACCCACCCTGTGTGAGAGCCACTGGTGTGGTGGAGATGGACTGAGAACAACAGGAGCAGGGCTCTGGCTGAAGTTCCAGGGAAGCAGCTGCTGATTTTGACCCCAAAGAGCACTGACTAACACAACTGACTGACCCCAGGAATCTTCCAGCTTAAAATACTGATGATTTTGTGATCCTGATTGGCCAAAGAGATTTATACGCTTAGATAGTAGCACTTAGTAGGTATTTCTGAGTAAATACGTACAACTTGAATGCACAAGCATCTCTCAAATGCAGGTGCAAAGTAGTTTATAAATGTAGGTACTTTTGAAATGTTTTTCTTGATACCTACTGGGTATGGAATGATTTAAAGTCATGCCATACGACCACTACAGAGCACACTTTTTAAACCATGGCAACATATGGGACTAAATCAGACTAAAAGTAACTCCCAACTGATAGGGTTGAACTATTCCCAGACACTCCTGTTTTGAAGATGACTCTGCTGAGCCACACACAGCTCTGCCCCGGGACTCACCCTCCTGTGCACACCCTCAAAATAAAGTGGAAGGAGGAAAATAGTGGTGGGACAAGGAGTGATGGGGACAGAGTGAAAGAGGGGAGATTTAGGTTAGATATTGGGAATAAATTCTTCCCTGAGAGGGTGGGGAGGCCCTGGCACAGGTTGCCCAGAGAAGCTGTGGCTGCCCCATCCCTGGGAGTGTCCAAGGCCAGGTTGGACAGGACTTGGAGCAACCTGGGCTGGTGGAAGGTGTCCCTGCCCATGGCAGGGGGTGGAACTGGATGATCTTTAAGGTCCTTCCAACCCAAACCAGTCTGTGATTCTAATTAAAATGATGCTGGCGCTTGTGAAAAAATTATGACTTTGCAAACAATTGAGTTTTTATTTCAGTTCCAAGTGGAAGGATTTTATATTTTCATTGCACTCCCTCTGAAGAAGTCTGTCTAAAATACATTTTCTGTGTCCTAAACCAAGGAAGGTCCCCAAATGCAAAACTACCAAAATGTTTCCCCCCAAATGAGTTATTTTGGCTTGACTGATGAGAATTTCTTCCCTTCACTGAAAATTCCATGCAACTAATTTTGTAACTGAATCACTTGACAATGGACAGTCAGAAATGCTCTGATTTTTCCATCCATTTTCACCCATTCTTCTTCTGAAGGGAATTCACTGCTACCCTGAAGCATCCTGAAACCAGATATTTGGATTAATTATTAGTTGACCATTAATCCAGATAAAATTGTCACCCTAAATTTCAAGGAGGTGGTCTAGGTCTGAGTTTTCTTTTTATTCCTCCACAACCCACTTCAGGCCAGGAATTGCTGGTTTTGTTGAAACAGAAGCTGAAGTTTATTTTAAAAGTAATTACAGGACATATATCCTCAAAACTGTCTAGAAAAGTATCCCTACTCACAGCCAGTCCAATTTCTCCAAGGGTTTTAGACTTCAGAATAAATCTAAGAATCACCATCAAAAGCAGCTCAGATATTTTTAAGATCTTGGCTTATCAAAACTGCACTCTCCTTCGAATTCTCCAGCTCTGGCTTTATATTTGGCTTGTCATGTTGGGTAACATCAGTTGCAGCAGTTTATTATTGGATGTAACACAATTTGACTGATGCAATGTGATGTGATAGGTCACAGTCTGATGTTTCATCTCAGTTATTAAAAATGGTCTGTGGAGCTGCAGCGAAGGAAAGCCCGGGCTGGAAACGAGGGATGATGGCTGGAATTAGCCTGTTCTGGGTTTATTTTTAAACCCCACAGCATAATACAGATTCCAGTCAGGTTTTGCCTCCCGTGAAACACTGCCAGCCCAGCAGGAGGACATGGCATGTTCCAACCCACACAGGGGCTGGAGACCTTAAATCGGGGTAATAACACATCCAAAATTCCCAGGGCTTCCAGCTCCTCTCTGAACACAGAGCTGAGTTACAGCTCTTGGTACCAGGATCCACAAAGAGTCTCTCCCTGTGTTATTCCATTGCTCCCCAAACCCTCACCTGGGGATGTGGTGGACACGCAGGTCCACAATTCCCTCTCCTCCCCTCCTTCAGAGAAAGGCAGAAGGTCCACAATTACCTCTCCTCTTCTCCTTCAGGAAAGGGGTATAAGGTCCACAAGCCCTTCTCCTCCATCCTTCTGGGGAAGGGTATAAGGTCCACAAGCCCCTCTCCTCCCCTCCTTCAGCCCTGCTTGGGCAGGGAGGGGGTGATGAGTTATCTTCTCCTCTCAGCAGAGCTGCTCCCTCCCCTGGAGCTGTTCTCAGCCCCCAGGTCATCACACAGAACTCCTGGTCAGGACAGTGTCCTTGGTGCTGGGAGGTTTTTACCACTTGCCAGCAAAGCAAAAACCACAGAAAAAAATGCTAAAGGAGGGGTTTATTCCAGAAAGTATCCCTTTATTCCGTTGCACCTCCCCACTCTCCTTTTTCTTTTTCAACCTGTAATTTCCAGCTTTAAGCTGGTGCCTGTGGAAGCTGGGATTTGCCAAAGCAGGGGTTTGCCAAAACAGTCAGAAGGTGGTACTTTTTGTATGGGCTTCTAGGACCAAGTCACAAGGAACCCAGGATCTCTACAATTCCTGCATAATTAAGAGGGATGGTGCTTTCCTGCTCTGATAGAGAAACTCCAGCTTTCCTTTCTCGTGCAGATGTTGTTCCCTTCCCAATCCTGCACCTCTGGCTTTCTTTGAATATTTTGTTATTGAACATTTTCTCACTGCAGCACTGTAGGTATGCTTTTGTTTTTTGCTCTCTGACTGACTCTGTTGGTTTAATTGGGGTTTGGTTACCATTGGCTGGGACACCCAGGGCTCTTCCTGTACTTGGAAATACATAAAAATATAACTTTTATGTAGATACTCTCAACCAAACCTGGTTCTTGCCAGCACTGTATCACTGACCTTAGTAGAGCCCAAGTCTTAAAAACAAGTTCAACTTCTCCTTCTCAGTCATACTAATATAAATCAGATGAGTGGAATGTTCTAAACAAGAATGAGGGAATTTGGGAGATTGGAAAACTTATTCAAGAATGGGAGATTTCAGGAGGGGTCCATAGGTTGGTGTCACAACAAGGCCATTGGCACCAGTGCTCACGAGTGCTCCCAAGCTCAACAGCAAATGCCATGTTTACCTGATGAGAAAAATCCATCATTTTGTGTGCAATTTCTTGGGTTTTGGTCAACTTTTCTGATTTTTAAGAGAGGAAATATCTCAAAGAATTTCTTGCACACAGTTGTTCAGAGAAAATTACGGATTGGCTTTGAGAGTGTGTCCAAACAGACTCAACAATTTTCTCTAAATGCCATTTGACTGGGGTTTTTTTTAACAAGTGGGGAAAAAAAATCAATCCAAAGGCCATCCTCAACCCACTGCCCAGATTGTCTGCGTGTCATCCCCGTGGCTGTGCTCAGTTCTGCTCCCAGCTGGGCTTTCAAAGGCACCTAATGCAGCACTACAAGCCCTGGCTTTTCAAAAGCGTTTAGAAAGCTCATTCCCTTCAATTTCTGTGGAATTTAGAAGTTTAAACCTCTTTGAGGATCAGCCTTAGGCATCTCTGAATAGCACAACTTCATCTGAAAACAGGTATTACAGAGAGAGAAGGGCTCTCTTGTGAAGACAGACTTCAAAGGTGGGGAGTATTAAGTTTTGAAGGAGAGAAAAAGAAGTGGGGACTGGGGAAGGGAATGGGAAATAATGAGTGGTGTAAGGGAAAGTAATTTTCTGATTCATATTTGGAACAGTAAAGAATGTTCTATGAAGTTGAATGACATGAAATCTAAAAATACTGGAAGAAAATGCAGTAAATGATCACTCAGAGGGACTCAACGTCACAATTCAGCCTCAAGGCCAGGATTTCTGCAGTGCAAGAAGTAGAAAAAGCTTTTTTTTGTTTTTTTTCTTTTTTTGCCTTTTTCTCCAAGGAAGAAGTGAAGTCCCAAGAAATTATTCGATAGGAGGAAGTGGGGGAAAATTCTGCATTTTACGTGGGAAATATCTCAAATTTTCTTTTGAAGAGTGGTGAACGTTGTCCCACAGAGACACCCCCAGAACATCCACTTTGTTACTGCCGAAACTGAGCCCTGGGCGAAGAAACCTTCCTGCCTCATCCCTGCACACACCAAAGGGCCTCAGGCCAATCCCAGTGAAGCTCTGGGAGGGTGACCTGACCCTCTTTCAGGAGTTTCCAGGAGCTCTGGGCATATTCTGTGCCCAACAGTGACCCAGTCCTTGCTGGAATATTCCAGTGTTGGCAGTGCTGGAAGCGAATGCAGTCAGAGAGCAAGGGGGAGTTCTCCATCAGGATATTTCTAACTCACATAGTTGTCATTCATTTTATTTTAAAGTAAAAAAAAACAGAGCAAAAATTCTCTTTCCTGACTGAGAACACAGAGGAGCAGTTTCCCCTTCCAGATGCTGGAAGGTGACCCACCCTTTGGAAAGAAGTAGGAACTCAGCAACTTTCCCAAAAGAGCTGGTTTATCCTGACCCCTGCCCAGCAACCGTTTTAATTTCACCCCACCCAGTACCCAGCTCAGCACCAACATCACAACCTCCCACTCACCCTGGGCACAGCCCTGCAGACATCTGTCCCCTGGGGACAGCCCTGCAAACGTGTCCCCAGCTGCTCCTTGGGAGCTCAGGGAGCAGTATCCCATTACCCACAACCACTGACCTCAGTGCCAGGGGAGGGGACCTTGGGGGCACCCCATCTGCCCCAAAAGCTCAGCTTGGAAAGCTCAGGGCTCTCCAAGTGCTGTCCCCACCTCTGACCCCAGTCCAGTTCTGCTTTACAGCTTTTGTGCACATTTTCTATCCATACCTGAGTGGGTATTTCTATCCATACTCTGCAGTGGGTGGACATTCAGGAATTTCTCCTGAACTTTGCTCCTTGAGCTTCTTTCTGGTGTGAGTGTCTGCCTCAGCAAGGGCATCCATCCGCTGTGGAAATATCCCTCATGATGTCCACAGACTCTGCATTCATCTCCCCTAACATTAACATGGGAGATGTCCATGGCCAGCCCAAGTCCATGGAGAGGTCAACAGCCAACAGCTCCCTGGAGAAGGATCATCCCATCTCCAGACAAGGTTGTTCCCATTTGAGGATGAGCCCCAACGGTGTCCTGGGGCCATCGGGCACAGCAGCACTGAAGGAGGGAGGGGGTTGTCCTGCTCTGCTCTGGAATGGGGTGGCCTCACCTCGAGTGCTGGGGGCAGTTTGGGCACCACAAAATAAGAGAGATCTGAAGCTGTTAGAGAACGTCCAAGGGATGGGGAAGGGTCTGGAGGGCTCACATGAGGAGAAGCTGAGGGCACTTGGTTTGTTCAGCTGGAGAAGAGGAGACTGAGGTCAGAGCTCATCAGGGTCTGCAGCTCCTCCTGAGGGCCAGCTCCGATCTCTGCTCCCTGTGAGCAGTGACAGGACCCAGGGAATGGCTGGAGCTGTGTCAGGGCAGGGTCAGGTTGGATCTCAGCAAAAGGTTCTTCCCCCAGAGGGTGGTTGGGCACTGACCAGGCTCCCCAGGGCAGTGGGCACAGCCCCAAGGCTGCCAGAGCTCCAGGAGGGTTTGGACAACGCTCTGAGGGCCAGGGTGGGATTGTTGGGGTGTCTGTGCAGGGCCAGGGGTTGATCCTTGTGGGTCCCTTCCAGCTCAGGTTATTCCATGATTCTATGATCCCAGGAAGTCTCTCTGCAGAGGCAGCCAGCACCGAGTTCTGAAGGAAGAGGAGATGTGTCCAACCCTGACACCGCACATGCCCTGCCAGGAGTTTCTGAGCCCCGTGTGCTTTGTGGGCTGAACAAATTTCTGGAAATAACAGCAAAAGAAATAATCATGTGGCTCAGGTGAGACCCAAACTCATGGAGCTCCACCAAGGTGCCTCCAGCTGCACTGAGAGCCCGAGAGCAGCAAACTGACCCAGGTATTCCCAGGTATTCCCATGATCTCAGAATGGGGTTCACAGGGCATGTCCCAACACACTGGACTTTGGAAATCATTGGCTTTACATTTGGTCATTTTGTCATTTAGACATCTCCTAAAAACATGTACAAGAAATGCCAGTGTCCCAAATTCAGCTGCTACAGAATGTTAGTACGTTTGCTACACACATTTTTCACAAGTAATAATGAGTGACAAAAATAACTGACCTACTTATAACTCCACAAATACCTGTACCTCACATTTGGAGGCAGAGAAATCAGCATGAAGACATTTAGAACAAGTCTATTCTTGAACACCCTTTTTTAACTCTCTTTAAATTATTCCAATTTGGACAGTTTCTAATGTAATTTTTTTGTACACCTTGCAACTCCCTGGAGCTGTTTCTGTAGTTCCAGGCACGTCTGCACCGAGTACAAAACCCTGACGATCATTAATATTAAAAGATTTGGCTCCCCCAGGAGAGCAGAGTCCATTCTCACCATCACACCCTGCTCAGTGGAGCCTGTGGATCTGTGTCAGCCTCAAACCAAGCCCACCCATTTTGTTAAAAGCTGATTTTCCCCCCAGGCTTCTCCCAGTTGTGGCAAAGTGGCCTTTGAATCTCTCCAGTGCTGAGCTGCTGCTCCATTTTGAGGACTTTGTTGATGGCCTTCTCCATCCCATTGGATTTCACCCTGCAGATGATGGAATTAGGAGCAAGACCTCCTGTGTGAAACCAAGGATCAGGTCCTGTCCTTTTGCAGCCCCACCAGGACAGGAACCAGCTCCAGTTGGGTCAGAGCAGGACCCACCAAACAGAGCAAAGCCCAAACCTGGGGTACCCACCAAGTTGTACAACACCCAGAGAACTCCTCCTTTGTTACCCCACCTCCTGTGCCCTCCATCACAGGACCCTTTTACATTTCCCCACATTTCTTCTTGGTCTTTTTCCATCAGAAATTGGTTCAATTTTCCATCAGAAAAGCAAATGTTTGTTTTAATTGGTTTTGTTGTGTTTTCTTTAGGGCAGTTTTTCCTCCATCCTTGTGTCCTCCATGGGTACAGTGACAAAGAGTCTCTATTGCTAAAGATATTTTAGACCTTTTAACAGAATTATCCCAAACCTGCAGATTGCTCCAGACAGAGCTGAAATGCTTTAACTTTGTTATTGTTTTCTCACACAGATCAGTCCCAGCTCCCACATTAATTATCTTTGCCAGGTCCTCCCATTCTCCATTCTATTTAAAATTCCGACCCAGCTGCAAAGCAACTGGAATAAAATGCAGCTGGACAAGTGGTGGATATAAAACTGATCTCACTCAGCAAAACCTGATTTTGCTGCTCCCAAACATAGCTGGTGGCACCAGACAGTCAATCAGCCAACCAGGGATTCTGGTAAACAAATCCCAGTCCATTCCATAGAGCATGATTTGACCCACTTGGAAATAGTTATTCCTTTAGGACAGATCTGACCAAATCAAAGCCCCTGGGGATGTTTCTGTGACCAGTGTGTGGGGACTGACTTGTTGAATTTTTCCATCCCTGTCCTTGGGAATCAGCTCTTCCTGGGGGAGGTTTTGGGGACACAACAACAGAGTCCACCAGACTTGAACACATTAACCACAGTCTGGGTAAGAACGGGGAAACCCAACCCTCTGAACACTGATACCACTAAAATCATAAAGAGGAATATTGAGGCTCCCAGTGCTGTTCAAGGATGGTTGGAAGAGGAAAAAATACCACCAAGACAATTACTGAAGGAAAATACTTAAGTAAAGGTGTTCTTTTCCTGTTTTGATGGAATTAAACATAATAGGGAAGGCTCATTTACAGCAGTTTGGTTTGGTTCTTCTGAAAAATCAGATGAACTCTGACTTCCCAGCTGAAATTTGGGGGTTCATTCTTCTGACAAAAGCAAGAATTACCCCTGTACACATTTTCTTCCTCAAAATCCTCTGACAAACGTTCTGTTGTCTGACAACCTCTGCTTGAAACAACAGGATGTTGATGTTCGGGCCATGATCAGATTTTAAAGAAATATGGAGCATGTCTAGCACTGAAAGCAGACCCTTCAAAACTCACACTGTGTGTTTCAAAAATTTAAGAGCAAGATTTTTTTAATGCAATTGTGGCTGACTCTGCTCTTGAGTCCCTCCTTTCACGAGAGCTCAACCCTTGCAGCTCCAGGTGGAATAAATGTCAGGTCCTGTGTTCAGATTACGTGATTGATGTGTGAACTGAATCTCAAACCGTTGTTTAAATGCTGAGAGGCATTTCAGCATTTCAGCATTTCAGCTGAAAGTCTTTTCAGATGTTGCATTTTTAAATCACAGCCTGGCAGTTGCCAAATAAAAGTTTTATTGGAGTCTGGGCCGTTAATTTTCCTTCCCATATCAGCTTCACTTTGGCTTTTGAGGCTGGAAATGGGTTTCTCAGCTCTGGTCAACCTTCTCCAGGAAAAGCTTCACCCCAGGACCTCACAGAGACTTGTTTTGGGTGCTAATGGAAGTGTCCTTTCAGAGGTTTTGGGAAACACTAAAATGATTTTAAAGAATCATTTACTAATTTTTGTTACTAATCCTACAGCAATAGATAGAAGAATTTGGCAGAAGTGAGGGGGCAACTGCTTATAAACAATTGAAAAGTTAATTCAGTGCCACAGGACACAGGGTGGGGCTGTTGAGGTGTCTGTGCAGGACCAGGAGTTGGACTCAATGATCCCTGTGGGTCCCTCCCAGCTCAGGATATTCTGTGATTCTATGACACAGAGCTCAGGCTTTTGCATTTTGGCTGAACAAAACTTGGGGGTTTTGCTTTGCAAGAGGCCTTTTAGGACAGATATTTTCAGAAAGTATTAAAAAAACCCTCCATTATTTACAACTATTCAATCTCCATTAGCTAAAAACATTCAAGCCTCATCCTTCCCCAGCATGTCTCTGGCCTGGGATGGGAAGGAGCTGGCACAAGGAGAGTTAGGAGCACTCCCCAGGGCTGTTCTTTGGTGGGGTCCAGGGGCAGTTTGGGTCCCAGATCCCACCCCTCTCTTCCAGGCTCCTCAATCCCACTTTCACACAAAAAATTGCTCCAGCAAACACCAGCACAAAGAATCCAAGATGTCACCACCATCAAGCATTTCAAGCCCAGGGCTCTCTTCACAGCTCAAAGCAGGGAGACTTGCAAACATCTAATACAAGCAGGAAAAATGAATAATATATGAAAGAAAAAGCAAAAAACCAGGAAACAGTCAGAAGTGTGAGGCACTAATTGCTGAACATTCCCCATAGCAAAGTGACAGACAGGGAAAGGCTGGGATGGATGTGGCATTCCCACATTCCCTCCCTGAGCCCTGTACATGCAAGGCAAGCAGGGTGACAGTGGCTCTGTCCTCTGCCAGAGAGCACAAAGTGCCTCAACAGGTGAGGGAGAAAATGCCACCACAGGAAAACTCACTTCCTACAGCAGTTTTGAAATTCGAGGTTTGTTCTCTCTACACTCAGGTCCTCCCTGACCCTCCTCACTGCAGCCCCCTTCTCTCTCTCTCCTCTTTCTCAGCTTTGCTGCAAATGTTGCTGGGTGAGGGTCCTCCTCTGTCCCAAACTGAGAATAAACCAGACCTTTACCATCACAGACTCAGAGACAGAAAATACAACAAAATTCTGAGGAGAAATCACACAGAATATACTAAGTTGGAAGGGCTCCACAAGGATCACCCATCCAACTCCTGGCCCTGCACAGACACCACAACACTCCCACCCTGTCCCCAGAGGATCATCCAAACCCTCCTGGAGCTCTGGCAGCCTTGGGGCTGTGCCCACTGCCCTGGGGAGCCTGGTCAGTGCCCAACCACCCTCTGGGGGAAGAAGCTTTTCCTGAGATCCAACCTGACCCTGCCCTGACACAACTTCATGGAATCACAGAATGGTTCAGGCTCAAGGGGATCACTGGAGTTCAGCCAGTCCCACCTCCCTGCACAGCTGGGTCCCCACAATCACTCAAGATTGTGTCCAGACGACTTTGGAATATCCCCAGTGATGGAGACTCCACACCCTCTGTGAGCACCTATTCTTTGCTGTCACCTGCAGAGGAAAGAATTTCTTCCTCATGTTCGGGTGGAACTTCCTGGGCATCAGTTCCTGCCCGTTCCTCTCATCCCATTGCTGGGTACCCCCAAGCAGAGCCTGGGCCATCCTCTGCCCCCTCCCTGTAGACCCTGATGGACATGGATGAGATCAATGTACCTGAGGCCATCGATAAGGTCATTGTGTATAATGATATATTTAATGTATAAAGCCCATTATATATAATCTATAAGCCCATTTGCTCCCACAATCCCCCACAGCCCTGTAGCCATCCCACAACCCCCACAGCCCAGGGGGCAGCTTTGCCAAGGTGTCTTAGGGGATGCAGGTAGCAAAAATCCTGGTATGTGGGGGGTCTTGTGATGCTCAAGACCAGACACTTGACAGAGAGTGGAATTTCCAGAGAAGTTTCTGGAGATTTGGCTCCTTCCCTGCTTAAAATCCATCTCCCTTCTGTGTCACATCACCCCCAGCTCCTTCCCCACTGTCCCTCAGCAGCAGAGCTTCCCCTCCATGTCGTTGCCTCCATAGCTCCCCACACTCTCAGCAGCACGTTTGTTAGTTGACAGCTCTTATTTCATATTTCATTTGCCATTTGTCAGCCCTGTAACACGGATTCAAGTTCCTGTTTGATGTTTTCATGTTATCTACAAACGCTTTAAAGTCGCGGCGCTCTCGCAGCACAGCCACCCCCCTCTAGTGGTCCAAAGGCAGGCAGAGTTCTGCAAAAATTCCAGCGTTTCTCAAGTACTGAGGGTCCATCTGGCTTCCACAGTGTGCTGGGATGATGGATGTGCCCAGGAAGGTGCCCATGGCTCCATCATTTGGGTATCGCCCCAAAACATCCGGATGCTGAGATTTTTGTGGGGAGACTCTCATACCATGTGCCTCAAATATTCCTTGGAAAATACGGAAATAGCCAGAAGATGTCCTGAGATAAAACTAGATCATGTCTGGTTTGCCGTTCTGAGACCACAAGGCTCAGTAAATGTGGAATAATAAACTAATTCTGCCTTGCACTCTAGCTGGAGGAATCACTCGCCTGTAAAGTTAAAGGGTGATTTAAAATACTGTTAAGATGGAAAAATTGAAATTCAGAGTCTATTAAAATTTCACTTTACCTTCTTCTGGTATTGCTGCTAATAAATGTCATATTTGGGACAACACCAGCAGGGAGCAGCGGGAATCCCTGCCCTGCCTCTGCCCCTGCGCTGTGGGTGCTCCCAGAGCCCATGTCCAGCACAAGAGCAGGAGGGAAGTGATTTGGGCACAGGCACGGCTGGTTTAGGCCCTGCACTGGAAAATCCCTGCTCAGTGCAGAGTCTAAAATGATGGTTTTTTTCAAAGATAACGATGAATGAATTTTCTTCCCAGATAAGCTCCTCTGTAACTGTCCATCCCATTGCAGAGCTGATTAGGGAGGGAGGTACTTGGGGAATCTGAATATGCTTTTATAAGTTTTCCAATAAGAACCCTTCCAGTGCCTAAAGGGGCTCCAAGAGAGCTGGAGAGGGACTTGGGACAAGGGATGGAGGGACAGGACAACGGGGAATGGCTTCCCACTGTCAGAGGACAGGGTTAGATGGGATATTGGGAAGGAATTTCTCCCTGTGAGGGTGGGGAGGCCCTGGCCCAGGTTGCCCAGAGAAGCTGTGGCTGCTCCATCCCTGGAATTGTCCAGGGGCAGGTTGGACAGGGCTTAGAGCAACCTGGTCTAGTGGAAGGTGTCCCTGCCCATGGCAGGGGGTGAGACTGGATGATCTTCAGAGTCTTTTCAAACCCAAACCAGTCTGGGATTTGATGAATGTTGGACAGTAATTGTAGATCTTCTTGTAGATCTCATTAAACCTGCCTCCCTGCACAGCCAGAGTCAACATAAAATCCATGGAAGACTCTCAGTAAAGATAATTACAGAGCTCAATCTGAGAGCTGAAAGGTCTGGTGGCAAGAACACAGTAGGAAGCATCATCCTATAGGCTCCAGATCCATTAATAGGATCAATGGTCCTATTAATAGAAGGAGCCAGGTAATCCTGGATGGAAGTGACCACTTCCTTCATCAATTAATCATGGAAGCAATAAGAGGTGGATGCTATTTTAGACATGGGTTTGGAAGGGGTGAAGGCTCTACAGAGAAGCCGGATCTAGAAAATAACCTTGGGTTGTGTGATCGGGAGTTGATTCAGTTTGAATTAAAAGGAAGGGGAAAAAACCAAACAACTAAGCCTGTAAGTGGGGTTTTGGTTTCCAAAAGGGCAAGTTAGGAGAAATTTAAGAAAATGATTTAGTGAAGACAGTTGGACACAGAGGCTCAGGGAGGTGAATGCAGAGATGTGGGATTTTTTTAAGCCAAAGGGACAAAAACATGGAATTTGCAACTCAGTGGAGGGGCAAGGAAATTGTAGGTAGGAAAAATTCCCAGGGGACTCCACAAATACCAACCTCAGGAAGGACAAGAGCAGGGAGTGGTAAGGTCTGAGGATGGGGCTGATGAGCAGAGGTGGCTCCGTGGGAGAGGTGAGGAGAGCAGAGGGGGATCATGTCAGGCTGTGGTGTTTTGGGATCCTAAAAGAAAAGGTGGTGGTAGGTTTATGAATAAGAGGGATGAGGAAGGATATGGGACTGCCAGTCAGTAAGGGTTAAATAATGAGGTGTAACAGCTCCACACTAATAGATGAGCTTTAGAAAAGCTGGTGAAAGAGAGTTTTGGACTGGACATTGCTGTGCCTGAGCCAAAAGCCTGAATTAGAGCACTTAATGCACTGGAATTCTGTGCTGGCCTCCAAAGGTGGTGTGGAAACTGCAGGAATGTGGTTTGACCCCTATGGCACTTGGGAGTCTAAAACAAATTTCAAAGGAAAGATGAGAGAAGTGAAGGGAGAGACTGGGAGGGAAAGGGACACGTGTTTATCCCAGACAGATCCGGACCCACTAACCCAGTACCCTCTTCCAGTTGGATCCCAGGTGCTCTGGGCAAAGGAAATGCAGATCTTGTCTGCTTGGACTTCAGCAGAGTAGCTGATACTGGGCCTCCTGGGAAATTATTATTTAAGCTGGAAAAGTTAAATTCTTGCATGGGGATTAGTGCAAGAATTGTAAGGAGCTGAAGACTCAGCTAAAAAAACACACAGTGTGCTGAGAGGGCTCTGTCAGGCTTGGGGAGGGGACAGGGAGGTTTCAGGACTCAACCTTGGAGCAAATCAAACTGATCAACTCAGTGACCTTGGCCAAGGAGGATGAAATTGCTGCTGCCACAGAACTGGAAGGTGAGGGTGATTCAGTGGAGAATCTGAAAAATGTGGTGCCTTTGAGGACTGGAGCAATAGAAATGGAATGAAATTCCCAAGCAAGGCTTTAGGTCAGGCATTTATGGGGCAAAATTTGGCTATATTTGCTTCCAGCAGGAAGCAAGTGAGGGAGAAAAATCCTGCAATGCAGCCATTGTGGTGCCACTGTTGTGATGTGACTGAAAACTGTGAAAGGTTTGAGGCAGTGACAGACAAAGTGTTTCCACACAGGTTTCACTTGATAATACAAACTGTTGATCAAACCTCATCTGAAACGCTGAGTACAGCTGAGGGTTGAGAAGGTGAGCAGAAACTGGAGGAAGGGCAACAAAGGCTCAGGAAGAGTCTGTTCTCCAGGAGGGAATGAAAAACCCTGGGAAAGGGGTGATTGACTTTTCTAAATGAAACAGCAGAGTTAACTTTAGGGGAGGAAGGGATGTCTAAAGAGCAATGACAGCACAGGAACAGAGCTCCACTGGCACCTGTGAGCACATGGGAGTCAGAGAGAGGGGCCTGAGCAGCAGGAGTCAAGTCACCCAAGTCACCTCATTGTTTTCAAAGCTAGAAACAGCAAATAAAGGTGGTGGCTGGAGACAGTGTGAGTGGGACAAAGTGAGCTGCACCTTCTTATTCTAAACTACACTGTGAAAAGTATCTGCATGTTCTCCAAAGAGGAATATCAAAACTTTTTTGTAACTCAAGACAAGAGATGTCTTTTTGTAACTTTCACACAAGAGATGAACAGTTTTACATGGATGGCTTTTTGGCTTTTGATGAATATCAAGAACTTTTTTTTTTATCTCTTTGAGAAGGCATCAATCCAGTCTGTACATTGGGCCTTAGGCAACTGTTCCTGTCCCATGTCCACCCGACCCAGTATCACCAGCATACCCAAAATAACAGTTTGGGAAGGGATTTCTCCTGTGCCATTGCTGAGAAGGAAGGAATCTGAACCCAGACTTGCTGCTCCTGGTGGATTCACCCCATTGCAACTCCTCACTGTGTAGCAAGTGACCACACATTGCAAGTCCGGATGACCACACAAAAGTCTGTGTGCTTGGTAGCAGCTTCCCTAAAAGATGTCTTTAATAAGAAGGGAGCTTTGTCCATCCTCCACGGGATGCACCAGACCTTCTCCTGCAGATCATCTTTTCTCCTTAATTTCTCAAAAACATTCACTGGGTTTGGCGTTGGCCCAGTGAAGTTCATGCAGCTCTACCACACTGACATATCCCCTGCCCGTGAACACACACTTGATCAGCCACTTCTCTCCCTTTCCCAATAAAATCAGCTGTCCTTTGTGTAAGGAACTTGCTATTTCTGTACCCAGAACTGTGTCTCTCTGGAGAACCAGCCATTATCTGCTATCACATATCCTGCATATGCTCCTTGCTCTAATTAAGCATTAATTAATGGCTCCAAAGTACAAATGGAATCCCAAGTTCTCTGCACCATACAATAAGTATCAGGTCTGTTTTCTGCTTTTCAATTTCAATCAAAAAGCTCCTGTTCCCTTTTAGTGCCCTTGTGTCTGCAGTCAGAGGGCTCAGCAGACACTGCTATTACAGCATTTCACTCGATCCTCATATGAAATAATATTTTAAAAAAATAATACAAAGCTCTCCTAATTTATTTTTTGATGTTTTTCCCTGTTATGAGCTCCGTACCTAAACTTGACTAAGAAAACTATTTTCAGACACATTTCAGGTGACACCCCCATGCAAAGCCCTCTGCAAACACCTTCTCTCAGTCCACTGGGTCCCCTGCTCAGTCTCTGCAGCAGAAATAAGGTGGTTTCTGTGTTTCATGGAAAATATTATTCTTAATCTACACACTGCACTTTCTGAATGGTTCCTAAAAACAGGAGGTTCCCTACTGAGGCAATTTAGCTCAGCATTTCTTGTGCCTGTAGAGTGTGGGCTAAATTTGGTTGCAATCCTAACACTTGGTTTTTGGCAGGGACAACGCGTGAAGCCTTTAAATGAACATTCTCTCCTTGGCTGATTTTTTACATCTATTTGGACCAGGCAGGGGGAAAGGGAAGCTCAACCACCTGACAACACCTTTAGAGCTGCCCTGACAAGGCTTCCACGGGAAAGCTGATAAGTCCATATATTTCTGCAGAGCTGGTAGGCCCTAAATGTTATTTTAGAAAGCAGTGTTTTAAGCATGGAAAACTTGCCTTTGTGGGACTTTATTTTTACCACTTCTTGTTATCACTGTTTCTACCACTGGTTTATTGACTAGGGCAGGAAAAATACTGTTCCCTGAATTGGAACTGTGATGATGCCAACCCTGAGTTCGTGGTGGCTCAGTCAGTCACTCAGTGTGGAGTTACTGTGTCCCATTTTAGCTGGATATTATTGATAAATCAGCACAAGCAGCTGAGGTGAGGAAACACTGAAGGGGATTGACTGGTCAGTGGTTGTCAGTGAAAACAAAAGAGTTCAGTTTTCTTGTGATTTTCTTTGGGGAAACTGAGGGTTCACCACATTTGCTAAAATAAAGTGATGGCTTTGGCTTTCATGGAAATGACGGTGAACTCCTGAAGTTCCCCAAAATTTTGGCTTTAAAGATAATTCTGACTTAAAAGTTCCTTTTTTGTTGTTTTCTACCTTTCATTCTCTGATGTCAGGGAGCAGCCCATGTGCTGCTGGTCTCCCACACTCCGTAGATCAGACCCTGCTTCCCAGACTGGAAGAGCTCCCAGTAAAGTGGTGACTGCAGGCAAATAACAGGCAGAGTGAGGGTCTTTTTGGAAAATGCACAACAGAAAACTGGAAATAAACCTTAACTGGAGCTGCAATTTGACTGTTTGTTTGCAAAGAAGTCACTGATGTTGTTCATCACAGGGTGTAAATCACCTCAGTTCTGCCTTCTTGGGGTGTCTCTGGTCACCTGCACAGGCTCCTGGTGTAGGAAAGGCAAGCTGAGCTTGTGGAGAGCTGTGAGTCCATCCTGGCATAAAGACGTGGAATAACAGATCTCCTGACTTGGAAGGGACCTACAAGGATGATCCAGTCCAGCTCCTGGCCCTGCACAGGACACCCCAACAATCCCACCATATGTCCAAGAGCATTGTCCAAGTCAAACTGTCTGAATGACCAACAGAAAGAGCTGCTCTCCCGTGGTCAGTTGTGAGAGTCTCCTGAAGCCAAATGCACATGATGGTGATCCTGCCCTTAACATCATCACTACCTAGTGCTGGTACTTTCTGCTTCCCACAGGAAAGGCTTGAGAGCAACGTGGACACAGGCCCTGCTCGCTGCCCCTGAGGCAGCGCGTGCAGGAGGGGAGGGGCAGTCACTGCCATCACACCCTGAGCTGCTCCTGCACATCTGCATCCCCTTCCACGGGCTGTGGGTACCTCTGCAGGGCAGAGTCAGCTTGGATCTCAGGAAAAGATTCTTCCCCCAGAGGGTGGTTGGCACTGACCAGGCTCCCCAGGGCAGTGGGCACAGCCCCAAGGCTGACAGAGCTCCAGGAGGGTTTGGACAAAGCTCTGAGGGACAGGGTGGGATTGCTGGGGTGTCTGTGCAGGGTCAGGGGTTGGACTGGATGGTCCTTGTGGGTCCCTTCCAGCTCAGGATATTCTGTGCTGATCTCCTGTTCTGCAGGACAACCCAAGCTGCAGGATCCAGCAGCTCCAGACCACGGGACCACCCCCTGGTACCAGGGCAGGGGGGATGACTGGGCTGCCCAACCTGCTGCAGGGGGAGCTCCAGCATGACCAGAGCCCCCTGTGAGCTCCGTGAGAGGAGCTGGGTTTGGACTGCAGGATGGGCTGGGGGTGCAGTCAACGTGTAGGATGTGCCTGGAGAGCCAACTGCCTCCTCTTCCCGAGGTTTCCAGAGGAGATCAGCCCAGAGCTGACACACAGTGTGGGTAAGGAGTTGTCTCTGTCTCATTTTGGTGTTTTCCCAGGGGCTGAGAGCTCTTGGCTGGGAGAAGGGTCGTGCACATCAATGCTTCCCTAGGTTTTTCTCCACTGTTCCCAAGGCTTTGCACTCCATTCCCAAATGGAATGACACCGCTTCACACACAGTGGGAGACACAGCAGGACGTGCCAGGTACAGCCTGTCACCTCCTTCTGCCAATTCACAGCACACACTTGGTGCACTGAGAGCCTAAGAGGGGAACGACCATCCCCAGTGGTGCTGAGCACAAGTCTGTGCTGGGTCTTTTGTCTCAGGGATGCTCTTCTGTAGAGCGTTAGATCAAATTCTCACGGACAATTAGAACTGGGAGAATATTAACAAAGGAGAAAATTATGCATCGAACATTTTGCTTGCAAAATTCACTGAATAAATTATTCAGATTTAATGTGGAAGAATAATGGAGGAAATAATTGAATAATGAAATATCATAAAATTAATGGACTCTTCTATTAATAATTTTACATCTCAGTCTAATATAGTGGAATGGGGAACAAGAAGAAAAGAAAAAAATAATTTGGCATGTTTGGATGGAAGGAGAGCAATGGTTCTGTTTATGACACCTCATGCAGCATTGCCAGCACTCATGAATTTATCATGACTCCTGTGCTGCACAGCTGAGCACTCAGAACCCACAAGTGAATCTCCAACTTCCACCTCTGCGATGACACCAGAAAACTCAGAAATACCACCTGAATTTGGCCTGAACATCACCCCCATTGCTACGTGTCACCCAGTCATTTTTAGGGCAACCTTGTGGTCTTTCAAAGTCACCTTGCCACGAGATTTGGGATCACAAAACTCTGGAGAAGGTGCCAGAGCAGCTGTTGCCCTTGGGAAGGGCAGGGACTAAAATTCCTGCAGGGTTTGGTGAACCAATGGGCAATTTGGATTATTTCCAGACATCCAAAGTTTGGAGAGATAATTCCACCTCAGGAAGACTCGTCTCAGCAAGACCCATCAGGGGCAGCAAACCAAGGGTGGGAATCTGATCACCAACTGCTCATCCCTTCCACGGCTCCAGGGCATCCAAATCCTTTTATTTCTCCCAGGAAGGTGGGCCGGGGCTTTGTTTCCCATCCTTCCCCCCAGAGCTCCCAGGGCTGAGGTGGCCCTGGCCCTGCAGGCAGTGGGAGGGCACTGAGCCCTGCCCAGCCCCACACCCAGGCACTCAGTTCAGTACTTACCATAACTGATGAACCCACAGAGGGTCAGTATGTTCTTTAGCAATTAACTGAGCTCCAGAGACTGTAATTTGTCTTGTTCATGTTACAGCACCAAATGAATTTCCCTGTGTTTAATAATCATTCTAAAAGCAGATCACAGAGCCGGGAGGGAGGGAGAGATGGTATCAATCATTTGTTTTCTAACTCTTTCAAGGAATTTCCTACTGTGTTTAATTTCTTGCTGGTAAGTCCTACATGAGCCTCGGGAAGGCAGGCACTGCTATTATTATTCATTTTTTAATCATCAGAGGAAACTATTTAGCTGCTCCAGAAAATTAACATGCTCCCAAATTCAGGAGGAGCCAGCAACTGGGAAAATGCAATTTTCATGGCTGCTGTCACATTAGTCTAAATGGTGTAATTTAGGGCAGCTTCATTTAGAGGTTTTTGAAGGGAACTCATCTAAAGCCCTTGGATCCCTGCAAACAGAGTCACTTCTGGACCATTTTGGGACTGGGCCATTATTCCACTTTGCAAATGAGGCAGAGAGAGAGGAATTGGCTTGTCCAGACTGCTGAGGGATGCACCAGCATCCCTCATCCCAGGCTGGCACCCAAGGCAAAGGCTGCCAGGGTTTGAGCACAACCTCTGCTGGTACAGGACCTCACCTCCACCCTGCTGCAGCTGGATAAGGAGGGGAATTAGAAACATCCACAGAGAAACAGCTCAAAAACCAGAAAGCAGACTAAAATTTGCCCTGATTTAGGAGGGGGAAAAAAAGGGAAAAGAAGACCAAAAAAAATAAAGAAAATTAGCATTTGCCCTGAAACCAACTGAGCTTGAAGGAATTGTCAAGAATCAGTTTAGACAAATCATCCATATTCTGTTGGAAAAGGCTGCTTTTACCTTACTCCAGCTGAACTCATCTGCTGGCACAGCTCCAGGGTCAGGCTCTGGGAGAAAATAGCAGGTCCTGTGGAGGTAAAGCACCTCCCTGCCCTGGCCATGGGATTGAAAGTCTTCCCTTTCCAATAACTAAGCAATGCCCACCTCCAGCACCACACCTTGGCAATGGCATGAAAACCAAGAAACCCTAAAACCAAAAGAGGGGAAATTTAGATTAGATATAAAGAAGTTTTCTATTATGAGGGTGGTGAGGCCCTGGCACAGGTTGCCCAGAGAAGCTGAGGCTGCCCCATCCCTGGAAACATTCCAGTTCAGCCTGGACAGAGTCTCTGAGCACCCTGATCCAGTTAAAGATATCCCTGCTCATCACTACATGAGCTTCAAACATCCCTTCCAACCCAAACTGTTCTATGGTTTTATGAAAAACTCCTGATGATGCTCTTTGGTGCCCACCCTCCAAACACCCTGGAGGGCACACCCCTGTGAGATGTTAACAGCCCCTGTGGAGAGTTTATACCATTCTGCAAGTACCAGTACCAGCAGAAAATAAAAAGGGTCTGGAATGACTCAAACTGTTGTTCCTGGTGGCTCCAGAGCTGGCAGGAATCCTGTCCTAGCCCAACTCTGTCCTGGTGCTGCTGTGACCTGCCCTGGTGGAGTGACTGTCCCCTCTGGGGGTGACACCTCACAGCCCTGCACTGCCCTGGGCCAAGGGCTTTCTCTGAGGCTGTGCTGCTTTCAGCTGGGGACAGGTAATTTTTTTCCCAGTGGTGGTGTGGGGCTGTGTTTGGGTTTGTGCTGAGCACCAGGTTGATCATACAGGGATGTTTTTGTTATTGTTGAGTGGGGCTCACACACAGGGCCAAGGCTTTCCTGCTTTCCTGCTGCCACACTGGCCAGGAAATTGGGAGTGCCTGGGAGGAGACACAGCTGGGACAGGTGGCCCCAATAGATCCAAGAGATATTCCAGACCATATGATATCATGCTCAGTATATAAAGCTGGGGGGAAGAATGAACATTGGGGGATATTTGGAGTGGTGGTGTTTGTCTTCCCAAGTTGCCATTCCATGGGATGGGGCCCTGCTCTCCTGGAGGTGTGAACACCTGCTGTCCATGGGAAGCAGGGAATTAATTCTTTGTGTTGCTTTCCTTCTGTGTGTGGCTTTTCTTTTCCATGTCAAACTGTCTTTACCTCAACCCAGAAGTTTTCCAGTTTTTACCCTTCCAATTCTCCCCCCAGACCTGCTGGTGGGGGAATGGGTGAGTGGATGTTTGGTGCTTGGTTGCCAGCTGGGGTGAAACCACCACAGGGATACAGCCCAGGACCTCAGCTTAGGAGAGATCCTGCGTTGCTGTCACTCTGACACCAGGGCTTGCAGGGGAGGTGCTGGATGGAGGTGATCTGGCACCCAGCTCTGCCCTGCAGTGATGCCAAGGGAGCACCAGCCATCCTTTGCCTCTAGGGAAGCTTTTCACAGGAGCTGGGCTCTTCCCAGTGGAGGTTTCTCCTTCAGGACATGATCTGGGTTTCTGGATGTGGCATGTCTTGGCATTATGTACCTTCTCAGAGAGGCTGGATGGGAGACATTTCTCACCTGGTTTTCTTCCCAGACATCGAGTGTGTAAATTCTGAAACAAATAAAGGAAGGACTTTTCCATAACAATGCTGAAATCTCACACCTACTGGAAAAGTAACCTGAATTTTTACAAAGCATTTGACAGCTTTTAAAACAACTCCTCCCTGTCCCTCTTCCCTCCTGCCATTCCCATGGCAAAGGCATCGCCGGCTCGGGCAGTGCCCGTGGGAAGGGCACTTTCTCCGAGGCCTGGGGTCAGGTTTGGAGTCCCTTTTTCAGAGGCGCACCGAGAGGTGCAGGGTGAGGGAGAGAGGGCTCCGGGTCCGCACTAGAGGGCACTCCTGCCATGCGAAAGCTGTGCCGATGCTCCAGGAAGATGTGGGTTATTTCCGAGGCTGCAGCTGGAGCAGAGAGCACAGGGCAGATGCACCGCTCCACGAGGGGGGAGAGGGGCTGCAATGGAGAAACCCCCGAGCACTTTCCTGCCCCGCACTCCTGCCAAAATCCCCTTCTGAACGGGCACGGGGGTGTGAAGTGCAGCTCTCACTGTCCTTGGAGGGCCTCATCCACGAAGGGCCAGCCCTGTGTTCAGGTGGGGCTTCAAGCAGGGGCAGAAGTTTGTGATTTCTTGGGCTGATCAAGCTCCCAGGTTTGTCAGAGGAGTGTGGAGGGGCCAAGCAGGAAGGTTCAAACCTGTGTCAGGCCTGTTCAGACAGAAGTGAGTGGACACCCAGGTAACTTGACCCCTTGAGAAAAGTTAACGTGGCTGCCCTGAGTAAGAATCACAGAATCACAGCATGTTCTGAGGTGGAAGGGACCCACAAGGGGCATCAAGTCCAACTCTGAAGTGATTGGCCCATACAGGGGATTGAACTTGTGACCTTGGCATCCACAACACCAAGTTTTAACCAATTGAACTAAAATGATCCTTCATCAGCCTTCTGGAGACCTTGGAAAGGGCCAACAGGCACATGGACTGACCGTGATCCAGCTGATAAAGTCTACTTGGATTTCTAAAGGCTTTTCACAGAATCCTTGTCAAAAGTTTTAAGGAAGTTGAGAAAACAGAGGACAAAGGTCCTGGCATGGACTGGTTGCTATCAGCAGGTGGAGGAGAAGAGGCAGAGGTGAATGGTCAGCTGGTGGGGAGGTGTCCAGCAGACCCCGTGGGCTCAGTGCTGGGACCTGGGCTGCTCCTCACACTCCCAGCCTGGAGAAAGCTCTGAGAACTGAATGGCCAACAAGTGCTGGGGATGAAAAGTTACCCAAAGCAGTAACAAGAAGAGCAAAATGTGACTGGTTTAGGAGGATGTTACAAAACTGTGTGAACAGGCAATGAAAGGGGACGTGGATAAGTGCTCACGGGGGCTCCAGGCTCACCACCAGCACTTGGGAATGAGGCATTGCCATGGAAGTGTGTGAATGCCTCTCCCACTGGAGCCAGAATTCCCACGCTGTCTGCAGCAGGAGCCGACCCCACATGGACCCTGTGGGCAGGAACCCCGAGTGGCCCCCAGCGCAGGCAGCTCTTGCCACACGCGCGGGGCCTGATCTCACATTTGCTGCCAAAGCCCCTCCAGGGATATTTTTATTTGCTGTCAGGGTTTAGCTCAGATGATGTGAAATATGTGTGGCAAATCCACTGCCCATATCACATCTCCTGCATGAGCCTCAGACAACAACTTCCCTGTCTGCAGCCGGTTTATTTACGGAGGAGAACGATCCGTCTGGGCAGCTGCTGGATCTGCTGCTGCCTCCTGAAAACTCAGCTCTAATCACCTCTGCCCTGCCCCTTCTTTAGGGACAGAATAATTATTCCTTGTGCTGCCTTAATAAAGAAGAAAAGAGGATCATGTTTTAGTTTCCCGAGTTTCTCACTGCAGGGGATTTTAAGGCTGTGCTTGATCTGTTATTCCCCTACCTCTAAGCCCGAGTCTGATGGAGTCCAGGCATCCTCTGATGAGGCTGCAAACCCTCTTTGGGGGCTTCTGCAGAAGTTCCTTTCAAATAAACCCACCTACAGACCTCACTTCCCATGGCTGATTTCTGCCCTTGGATGTTTGGAAATGCTTGTCTCGGGAGGAGCTTTGCCCTCTCATCTGCACAGACACACGTTTTGCTGGGTTGACAAAACAGACTGATAAGAGATTTAATATGAAAACCTGCTCAGAGAGCAGAGAAATAAGATTGTGTCAGCTGATATTCCCACGAGCTGGAGCCCATGGCTGTAAAAACACACCATTTCTCCCTGATATGACAGTTCTGCTCTTCTGATCATTATTTTTCCATGTTGAAAGCTCAGCCCTTACTGAGATGTCAGGATGTGACCTCACCTCAAGTACTGGGGGCAGTTTTGGGTGCCACAATTTGACAAGGATCTAAAACTATTAGAGTCCAAAGGATGGGCATGAAGATGGCGAAGGGACCTGAGAGGAAGTCATAAATGAAGAGCAGCTGAGGTGACTTGGCTCATTCAGCCTGGAAAAGAGGAGGCTGAGGTCAGATCTCACCGGGGTCTGCAGCTTCCTCCTGAGGGGCAGCTCCAACTTCTGCTCTCTGTGAGCAGGGACAGGACCCAGGGAATGGCCTGGAACTGTGCCAGGGCAGGGTCAGGTTGGATCTCAGCAAAAGGTTCCTCCCCCAGAGGGTGGTTGGGCACTGACCAGGCTCCCCAGGGCAGTGGGCACAGCACCAAGGCTGACAGAGCTCCAGGAGGGTTTGGACAATGCTCTGAGGGACAGGGTGGGATTGTTGGGGTGTCTGTGCAGGGCCAGGAGCTGGAATGATGATCACTGTGGGTCCCTCCAGCTCAACATATTCTATGATTCTCTACTGAACCTCACCTGTTCCATGCCCAGCATCTCCAGGCTCTGGCTAAACAGTGACAGTGAGATCCCTGCAGTGCCATCACTTCACCCTTCACACGATGGGCAAACACCTCTAATTCTGTTGTAACTGATTTAAACACCATCTGTTTCTGTGCTCATGTGAAGAGTTATCAACTCCAGCTTAGTCCCAGGAGTGTTTGTTTTGTAGGAAGCCTGTTGTGAGCGTGGTCATTCATTCTAAAGTTCCCCTGAACACCTGCTGAGAGTTGCACCCAAAAAAGAGGCCCCAGAACCCCAGGCTGGACCAGCTTTAGAGCAAACTCTTTGCTCTTAGCCTGTGCTGGAAAACCCTCCTCTCACCAGAAGCACTGCAAGGGCATGTCCCAGAGAGCAGTGTCTGCTCCTTGCCTTTTCACATGGAAAGTGCACTGTTTTTTCCCCATAATTGAAGCCTGGTGACATTTAGCAAGACCCATTTAATTTACTGTCCTGCTTTTCTCATTAAATCCCCCAAATTGCTTTATTTACTAGCATACTTCTTCTAAATTACTTTATTACTTAACTAAGTTTATTTATTTACAACAGGTGGCAGAAGAGAAAGAGCTGCTGAGAGTCACCCAAACCACAGCCTGGTAGTGGCAATGAAAAAGCCCTGGATTTTGGGTGCTGCCAGCACGTTGCACAAGCTCCAGGCAAAGCAGTTGATGTGTCTCTCAGAAGGACACTTCCCCAAACTTGGGGACAGCTTTTCACAGGACTTAATTGTCCCCAGATGTTTCTTGTCCAAAAGAGCACAAGCCAGACCCTGTGAAGCACAGACTGAGTGGTGTGAACAGCACAAAGTGATGGAAAGTCTGGGGTGATTCTGGCAGTGTGTTATCTCCTAATTGAGGGATTAACAATGGATTCCATTGGAAACCACTGAACTCTGAGCAACCAACTAAACACATGGAGACAAATCAAACCCCCCCTTTGGTTTCTTCATCCCTACCAGCCAGTCAGAAGCCTGAAGGCTTTTTTTAAGGTTTTTTTTTTAGGTTTTGTTTTTTTAGTAGAATCCTGGGATCACAGAAGACTCTGAGTTGGAAGGGACCCACAAGGACCATCCAGTCCAGCTCCAGGCCCTGCACAGACACCCCAAGAATCCCATTCTGTCCCTGAGAGTGTTTTCCAAACACTCCTTGAGCTCTGGCAGCCTTGGGGCCGTGACCTGGGGAGCCTATTCAGTGCTCAGTAAAAATACCTGTTCAGCAAAAAATGGTGCTTTGTCTGGTGGTCTCATGGTGCAGTTGGGTCCTGTTGTTGCATCCCACCTATTTTGTCCCTAAATTGTGTGTTCCTGCTGCCCACCACAAGCTGAGGCTGAGCCCCTGCACTCCAGGTTGTAATATCAACATTCCAATGAGATTTTTGCAGCAGAAAATTTTAAATCTCCTCTTGAAATTGCATTAATTCTGCAGCCTCACCATGTGGGGCTGTTACAGCTCAGGCAGTTACGGTCTGGAGAGAGGCCCCTGGAAACTGGAGAGTATGAGATCCTTATCTCCAGGCAGCTGGGTGTGTATGGCATCATTCCCAACACATCCAGTGCAGACCTCAGGGCATGTTGGACCACCTGTGCTGGTCCCCTCCTTTACCCTGGGTATTGCAGAGCAGCAACAAGAAGGTCACCAGTGCAAGTGGGACACTTTGGCATTGCCTTTGGCTTCACCTCTGTGGATTTTATGGGGGGGACTTTTCCAGTCACAGGACCAAGAATTTTCTGTGGTACCCTAGGATTGCTGAGCTCTTCACCCTCTTCTGGCTCTCATTTCTTCCTGGCTTAAATGTGCAGGAAAGCAGACCTTGCCAGATGCATCCAGAGGAGGTTCCAGCACAAAGTCTGCCTTCCTGCATTAGTTATTTACATTTGTTGCACTCCTGGTATTTACATCTTTTTCTCTCCAGAGCTATGAGAAGCATTTGAACTGCCAGTGGTGCTGTGCATTCCCAAGCCTTCCGTCTGAGATGACAGCCTGAGTTTGTGGAGAAGAGTTAAGTGAGGAGCAGGCAGAGATGCTGCCAGGGACCAGCACAGGAGTTTCACCACAGTCTGCTCTGTGTGATTTACACTGCTGGGTCTGATTTGTGACACAGCAAAACAACCGTGGCAATATTTGCTTATTTGCTCACTGAAATGCTGTGTCTCACAGTGCTGAGGTGGCAGAGCTCAGAGATGTGCTGCTGGAGCAGTTACATCACACTGGAATTGCAAATCCCTATTTTTATGCACTCCCACTTAGCAATTACTGCATTACCTGTGATATAATGCATCCTTTACCCCAAGGATGGGAAATTACTTTTATTTCTTGATCTTATTTCTTTCTTCTTCTCATTTCCACATATCATGATTAACAGGTACCTCAGGATTGAGGCTTAACAAGCTGCAGGTTTTTTTCTCCTGCAGCTCAGGAGTGCTGAGGGGTTTGATTTGGCTCAGAAATGGTTAAGCTCCTGCAGCTCAGCAACTCATCTGTAATTAGAGGCATCTGGCTATAAAACATCCTGCTCTGTGAGGGCTCTTGTGCTAAGGGCTCTATCAGCTGGGTTTTATTCTCAGTCAACAGGGAATAGGAGCAGTGACTCTGCTAATCCCTCCTGGACCAGGGGACCACCAGACCCTCTCCAGAGTGGTGGCCCTGGGCTCATGGCAGGGCTTGTGATGTTCATAGCCTGTGCCTGTGAAATGCAGATTTACAGCTGGGGCACAAACCCTGAGCTCCTGGGCCATGGGATACTGAGAAATCCCCATTTCTTTCTGTTTCACAAGTGTTCTTGAAAATTCTTGGAAAGGCAGCTTGACTTGTGCCTGCAGGTCTCCCCAGGCCTGCCCAGCGCTCACAGCCACACGTTGTGTTCCAAACAAGCTGCATTTTGCTCTTTGCTAATCTGAGGCGGGTCAAGGGTAAAATTATGACCAACTTTGTATTCCAAGGGGGACTCCAGGGAGAAATTACAGCAGCTTAAAGAGTGACAGCCACATTCCAGAAATAACTCCTGTTCTCTCAGCACAGGGAACAAAACGGGCACCATCAGAGCAACATGTTTATTCCAAACATTAGACCTTTTCCTTTTTTATCCAGGGCTTGAAGGAACTCTCACTGGCTTCCAAGAAAACTTTACAAGGGTACTTTAAAGGAAGCCAGGAACTTTAAGGTAGTGGTTGCCACTGGGCTGCTCACAAGCACCAACAGGTAAGGAAAGCCAAGGGAAGTCAATCCAAACTTCAAGGTTCATTTGAAGGCCAGAAAGAACCCTGTGCCATGTAACCCTGTAGTAACTTTCTCAGTTTTCTCTTATTTAGCTTCATCTTCCCACTGCTAGAATGATATAAAAAAATATCCAAGTATGGCTACAAGAGCAACATTGAAATAAGTTTTCCCTTCTTGCAGCAGATCAAATGTGCTGCTGAGATTTGTGGGGTTTCTTATAACTCTTAGGATGCAGCTTATGAGCTGTTGCTAGAATCATTACCAGGGTCTATTCATGTTGTTTACAGAACCTATCACATTGTCAAGCCTTTGAGTGTGTGTTGAGGTGGTCCCTCATCCCCACCATCCCATAATTTGAATTTAAAGCTGAGCCCAGGGCACTGTCACTGTTGGCTTGCTGGAAATCCAACCTGACGTAACAATTCTTCTTGCTGGAGACAAACAGCCCCATAAATAGTGCCACCAAAGCTCCCTGTTGCTTCAGGATGGATGTTTCCAGCTCTGGAAAATAAACATCTTGGCTTTGGTTGGCTGCTTTATTGCAAGAGATGCTGCCCATTGCTGAGCTTTGGCCTTTCCACAGCAGTGGGAGGTCGCTGTCCTGTCACTCCCTTTATATGACTTTTGTTCCGAAAATGTTTTTGAGGATTGCTAAGATTAGCCCTGATTCATGAAAATAAGGCCTAATTTGCTGTACACAAACATTTCCACTCTGTAGCAGTTCCCCTGATCTCTGGGTAAAAGCAAAGAGCACAGTGGAAACTCCTATTTCCCATGGAAATCAGGACTGTGAGTGTCAAGTTCTGCTTTTCATACTCCACATCTCACAGGTGGAACTGGGACAACTCCACAGCATTGTCAGGCAGTTTGGTCTGGAAAAAGCAGCCATGGAGACAGGGAGCATCTGATGGAAGAAACAAGGCATGGGAGTCTTTTCTGGTACCCAAGAATCTGCAATGAGCACTGGGGGTCTATCCCTGGATAGGTGTTGCCACAGTGGGCAGAGGATATTTAAGTTTGTTGCAGCTAAACAGGTAAAGTTTAACTAAAGTTTAACTAAACAGGTGAAGTTACTCTTGGTGACTAAAGTTCAGCATGAGGGTAAGTGCAATGCTCCACCAGCAAACATGTTGGGATTGACCAGGGCAAAAGTCAGTCTTGGAAACTGGAAAAGCCAACTACTGGATATAAACACCTCTGTAAAACAGGGCTTACTGGGATAAAGACAGTAAGAAATATGTATTTTACTCCCAAATTGTGCAATTGCACAAAGTTTCCATACCCCACCTTGCCGAATTCTTCAACCCTCACAGTCATCACTATCTCCCACTAAATTCCCTTTATCCTAATTTAATCACTAAACTAAGCCCACCTGATCAACGTGGGGTGTGTGCCCGAGCCAAGGATGGGCACTGGCCATGCCTGGCAGCAGGATGATCCTACACCTGGTCACAGGAGGAACGTGAAGGGTCTATTCCAGAAGAAAAGTAGGATTGTGTCAACAACCCATTCAAGCTTTGTGCTGACATACAGTCTATTGGTGCTGGTTTGGAACTGAAGAAGCATCTCCTGCAGAAATGCTGGGGGAGAGCTGTATCTTCTTGATGATCAAGTATTTCTTAGAGTAGAAGCCAATCGTAGCACCTGGCTATAAACACAGCCTAGATCCAAACAGAGCATGAAAAATTAGTCAAAAGATGTTTTTTCACTAGCCTGACTCCCACTGAACAAGAAAATCCAGCCCTAATGCCTTCCTTAACAGTCATGACCCTGCAAAAACTTGCTTCAGGACTTGGCACTGTATGGAAGCATTTCAGGGCGAGACGTTTCTGGTCCTTCAGACTCCACCAGCAGAAAATTCCTTTATTCTCCAACCTGTTGGTAGCAGAGGTGGGGGCACTGCATGGACCTAGAAAACAAATTAGCATTTAATAATTTAGCAATTATCATTCCTTCTGTTCTTCCTCACTTTTCACAGCACCATTGCCACCAGGGGCCCTTGGGAGAGCCCTCCCAGCACCACAGGAGACAGTTTTGCTCTGGTTCACAAGGTCTGTGTGGTGAGGAAGGAGCTCATGGGGGCTTCACCACTGATCCTGCATGGCCACGATGCTGCTGGTCGTCTCTTACCAGCTGGTGGAAGATTATCCCAGGTTTCCAACATGGAGAAAGCCTGGGATGGACTAACATTACTTGCCTTGTGCAACTGGGCCACATTCCACTGCTTTCAGGTTACAGGAAGAAAGCTGTTTGCAGGAGTGTTAGGGGTAAAAATGGAACTGCCAGCCTTGCACACACCAGGAACTTCATCTGAGGATGGAAAACAGGTCATCAGGCACGGGGCAAACCTGCTCCTGGCCTGGGTCAGACCTCAGCAGTCTCTGGTCACCGATGAGGAGTTGGTGCAAAACAGGAGCTGTGCCAGGAGAGACTCCTGGGGTGGGGAGAGATCAGACAAAAACTGCAACCAGGGGACAGCCCCAGGCTGGGGGGACAGTGCCATCAGGGCATGGCATGAGCTCTTCTGGTGCTCACTGGTGTCAGAGGCAAAAGCACTGGGGTGGCAGTGGCAGCAGTAAAAGTCAGTAGTAAAAACTCCTGTCCAGGCCAGTGAGAGCATTGCAAGGGTCTGACCCTGAGGTGAAAATATCAAAGTGTCTCAGGACACACTGACAGAGAGAACTGCAGTTGCAGAGGAGTTTCCCTCAGGAAAGCAAGGACACAGCCTTTCCAGCCCCACCGAACCTTCCCCATTCACCACCCCGTCACTTTTCATTACCAGAAGCATTTACTGCTCACCAAAGGGCTTCCAGCAGCAGTACACGTTAAAAGCACATTATTTTTCAAGTCGAGGTGTGAAACAGTCTGTATCAAACTGTTCCCCCTGTTTTCTTCTGCCAGCCCGTGTCTCTCATGGCCCAGCCATGTGTTCCCAGGCTCTGAGCCCAGCTGCTCCTGTAAACCATGCTCCAAGCACATGTTCCTGCATGGGATGTCCATTATTATTTTCAGATTTATTTGACTGGTGTGTGTCCTCACTGCATGTCCCCAAAGGGCTCCTTTCAGCAGGATTTGTACAAAGTTGCTTGATTGGCTTCAAGCTTCTTTGTGAGTTTACCCAATGCCAGGCTCAGGCACTGAACCCATGCCAGGTAATTCATCATTTCTCCTTAAAAGCTATAGACAGAATCCTGCTCTCGGCTTGTCATAAAGGCCTGAGAATTGCCTTTCAGCCCACCTAATGAGGGTTTGTGTTTTCCTACGCTTGGGAGGATGGATGGTCTTAATTTCCGCTTTCGTTCAAAGAAAGCAATTTTCTTCCACAAAAAAGACCAGGAATAATAGACACAATGTGGCTTATTCTGAGTCACCCTTTAACCATTTGTACTTATATTTTCTCTTTGTGCATCTTCCTACTAAGACCCTGAAACTCAGAGTTCTTTCAGCTGCTGTTGTGTGTTTTCTCCTGCCATGAGACATTTCTGTGCCTGAGGGTTCAATGCACAGCCATCACCCTCTCCCGACTTTCTGCAGGCTGGCAGAGCCTCCATAAATACTTCTCTCAAATCTGAGGTGTTCAAAGCTGGATTTTACTATTCCAGCTCCACAGGACTTACCTGTTTGATGGGAAGAATCTGAGGCACAAGGGACTGTGCAGGGACAGAACTCCTTCTGTGCCCAGAAATCATCCCAGTGACACCCCAGTGCACCAAGGTGGAGGCTCTATAGGAGGTCCCAGTCAGCCTGGCACTGCCCATATTTAATAATTCTACATGAACATTCACAGGCATGACAGGGTTTCTCATTGTCCAATATTTGGCCAAATGGTAAGTAGAAAGTTCTGTTTGATTTCTCTGCTTCTTACTCTCTCCACATTCACCCCACATTTGTCACTGTTTCATCCCCAGCTGGGAACTCAGCCCATCAGATTCAGCTGCTTTCCTTGAGTTGGCATCCTGAGGGCTCACCAAGGGAGGACAAAGCAGCAGGGAAGGACCAAAACCAGCTGATCCATCTGCTGGATACTCCTTCTGCTGCCTCTGCAGTGAGAATGGACTGAGGTGTCCCTCCCTTGCTCACTGCCAGTCTCAGTTTGTCTTTGCTGAGTAAAACGTAACCCAAACCAGCAGTGTCACGGGTCTCAGCTGAAAGACCCCAGGGAATGGCTGGAGCTGTGTCAGGGCAGGCTCAGGTTGGATCTCAGCAAAAGGTTCTTCCCCCAGAGGCTGGTTGGGCACTGACCAGGCTCCCCAGGGCAGTGGGCACAGCCCCAAGGTTGCCAGAGCTCCAAGAAAGTTTGGATGATCCTCTGGGACACAGGGTGTGACCCTTGGGGATGGGCCTGTGCAGGGCTGAGGGTTGGACTCGCTGATCCTTGTGGGTCCCTCCCAGCTCAGCACATTCTGGGATTCTGTGAAAGAGCTCCAACCAGGAAAAATGGATGCTGGAACTACACCTGACTGTACCGGGTCCCATGATTTCAATACCAAGCAGGGAATCCAGCAGTATCTCATCCATGTGACTGGGAGAATGCTGTCTTACAGCAGGACAGTTTATATTTTTCCAGTTTTCCTACATGCTGGGGCAGACACCCAGCTGTGGGTGGGCAGTGTGGTGGCTGGAGCAGCCCCTGGAGATGCACCAGGCTCAGCTCCATTGATGACAAACCAGCAGGAACAAGGAGAGCTGGAGCCAGGCTGTACTCAGGTGCTTATCCAGCCTCATGCACCAGGTGTGCACCACAGGATCAGGAGTTGTCCCAAATCCAGCACTGCTGTGCAGAGAGTGATGTGTGTCCATCCTGCAGCTCAGCCCCACTCCTTTAGACCGTGTCCTGGCCATGCCTGGGCAAAAACAGCCACTCTGGGACAGTGCTTCCACCTCCCTGGAAAGCCTCAGTGTGTGTGATCCCTCTTGGTGTCATTGGAAGGGAATTCTTTCATTTCTCTGCCTTTGGTTTTGCAGGAGAACGTCTCCATGCTGCGGGACTGTGCCAGGGCATGGAGGATGGGAAGTGTCCCAGTGGGATGCTGAGGATAGAGACAGGAGGAAGAAACTGTGGAATACAGCCATGAAAGCCTTGGCACTGATTATCCCCTTCCCCCCATGCAGGCACCAGCTGGAAGGCCGTGTCAGTGTGGGATGTGAACGTGATGAACCACACCCTGGTGATCACTGCTGACACCTCTGCTGCTGGTGAAACCCAGCCCTGAGCCCACAGCAGAGGCAGGAGCTGGAACAGGGAGAAAGAAGCAGCTGCTTGTAGGTGCCATCAGGCTGAGTTTGTGCCTGGGGCTGCCCTGTGGGGAACAAGCCCAGCCTGCACAGAGGACCCAGAATCACATCCAGGAGGAGGTTGGAAGGCACCTGGGAAGGTCAGCTGGACACCCCCTGCTCAAGCAGGGCCACACAGAACCAGTTGCCCAGAACTATGTGGTGGGCAAAGGACCAAGTCCATCATTGTATCCCCTCTCCAAACCAGACAGACCCCACAGGCCTCAGGAGGTGCTACAGGCACCTTCCCGCCAGAGTGGCCCAAAGGAATGGATCACATCCACCACGGTAGCCCCTCTCCACAACACAAGGATCCCAAAAGCTTTAGAGCCCAGCAGGAAAAGCTGGGCTGAGCAGCAGGAAAAGCTGGGCTGAGCAGCAGGAAAAGGGGGAGAAAGCAGAACCCTCCCAGTGAAACAAAATCCAGCTGGAAACAGGCACAGAGCTGTGCCATCACATACACTCTCTGCAGTAATTACTGATGGCACCCGAGGCATCCAGGCCCTTAAAGTTTAATGGGTGTGTTAAGAAGGGAGGAAACAGAAAAAATGCTGGGAGTGTTTCTTATGATACCCCTTTGTAACTACCTTTGGTGAAGAATGAAGCTCCAGGAAAGATTACCCTGGAAATTCAGACACCAAAGAGTAGCTTTGAAATACAAAAGTTCCCAGATCAGCCAAGGTGCCCAAAGCAGAGCAGGGACTTTTGAGAAAAGACTGACACGTGTGAAGAGCTGAGAGGAAAAACCAAATACACAGCTGATTCCCAATGGGAAGGAATGGCATAGACTGATTTGGGTTGAAAGGGATCTTAAAGTTCACCTCATTCCACGCCCTGCTGTGGGCAGGGACACCTTCCACTAGCCCAGGTTGCTCCAAGCCCCGTCCAACCTGGCCTTGGACACTTCCAGGGATGGGGCAGCCACAGCTTCTCTGGGCAACCTGTGCCAGGGCCTCCCCGCCCTCACAGGGAACAATTCCTTCCCAATAACCTATCTAACCCTGCCTTCTGGCAGTGGGAAGCCATTCCCCCTTGTCCTGTCCCTCCATCCCTTGTCCCAAGTCTCTCTCCAGCTCTCTTGGAGCCCCTTTAGGCCCTGGAAGGCCACATTTAGGTCACCCTGGAGCCTTCTCTTCTCCAGGCTGAATAATCTCATTTTTCTCAACCTTTCCTCATATGAGAGAGGCTCCAGCCCTCAGAGAATCTTTGTGGCCTATATTTCTTTCCTTCTTTCCTTCTTTGATAAATTAGTGCAACAACCATGAAGAGGCCAGAGATCATTGGTTCTTGTTTGTAAACTTCCCAAGCTACCTGGCCAGGGAAAAGGGAGCCATCCCTCTGGATGTCCTCACAGGAATGAGCTGAAGGAGAGAAAATCCAGGTTTGGGTTGACCTGGTAGTTTTGTGACTCCACTGGGTCTGTTGGTGCAACTTGGAAAGAGAATGGAAAATCCCTGGAGCAGCACATTCCATCAGTGCAGGTTCCATTTCACTGCAGTTAAGAGAAAATTATTATATGAAATGTTTGTAAAGGCAAAAGCACCCAAAATTCAGAGGCTCCATAGCTCAGGGGTTAGAGCACTGGTCTAGTAAACCAGGGGTCGTGAGTTCAAATCTCACTGGAGCCTTGTGGGTCCTGAACCTCCTGCAAAGATCTTTGTGTTTATTTCCAAAATGTTGCTGAGATATCATTTTTTGGAGCATCCACCCCAACCTATGTGAAATACAAACACCCCATAGCACCTATACCAAATAACAGGCAATGAGAAGCAGAGAAAATAGCAATGGTCAGATTTGCACCCTGGAAACATTTTTAATGCAGAGCAATTGGAGATAGGAAACACCCAATAATGGGATTTAGAGCCCTGTGAACCCTGCAGGCTTTGTGAAGTTCATTGATGAACAAATCTGAAATGGCTGCCAGGTATTTCCAGTCAGAGCTGCTTCATCTCTGCATACATCAGCAGGATGATCAAATTATGTCTCCAGAGCTCAGTGATTGCAGAGCTGGCTGGAAATATCATAAATATGGTTTGTGGAGGAACAGGAATATTGTTCAACAGGAATAGTAACAACAGAGCTCTGCTGGGGGGCTGGAAAGTTACCATTTTTAAGAATTAAAAAGTACCTAGGAATTAACAGATTTTGCATCTTGAGTTCCATGAATTGCAGTCCAGATTTGTGAGATTTCCTACTCTGCCTTTGCACAATTCCCTTTTTCCTGCTCATTTTCCAATAGATTTCCTATACTGAATCCACCAAAGTGATCCAAACCAGTGATGTAAAAGGTCGTTTCTGAATTAGAAAAGGGCTCAAAAACCTGAAACATTTTGTCTAGTGGAGGTGCCAGGAGGGACTTGGTGCTTTGTTCACCTCTGTTCAGCCTGTTTCCTCACAGCTCTGTTGTCCCAAAAGAGTGAGTTCTGGTGGGCTGATGTGTTTTCTCCACATGAGGAATGACCTGCAGGAATTTCTTGTCTTTCCTGTGTGTGTGTGTCACAGTAAGGCTAAAGAAACAGGAGTCAGCAGAGTTCCCAGTAATCTGCAACCCAATAAACCAGCACAAGTTATTGTTGCTGTAATCCAAGATATTGGAAAATGGACAGATGTGTTTTACCAAGAGTGAGTTTGTCTCTAGACTGTTGTGGCTCTACATCTCCTAACCCTGTCCCTCATTCCAGCTTATCTTTTATTTTGCTTTCATATGAAACTGCTGAGCAAGACCCAAAAAGATCTTTGTGGTTCAAGTTCCCTTTTGCAATCAGACTCCTGATTTTGGCTTAGCTGAGCCTGGGAGGGATGGAAATGATCCTTTGAAACTTTAATGTCTCTCATCTCCCTGCAAAAGCGACAAATGCTCAGGATATGTTTTGCTGAATTCTTAATCTACCCCTCATATTGATGTAAAATCTCCTCTCCCTGTGACCCTCCTGCAGTGCAGAGCACCAAGCACACTGATGATGCTTCTTAAACATGGTGCAAAAATGATTTTTCCAGTGGGCCTAGGCCCTAAATCCCTTTGTATCCATCACCCATCATCTTTTTCTCTGCTGAAAACAGGGCTTTTCAAAAATAGAGCTTGACAAGAGGGGCAAAGAGGGCAAAGTGATTTATATCCATATTTATATATAGCCTTGGTAAGTGTGGGAGGGAGGAAAGTCACCTCCTCATCTTCATTGCTCCCCAGGGCAGTGGGCACAGCCCCAAGGCTGCCAGAGCTCCAGGAGCGTTTGGACAATGCTCTCAGGGACAGGGGGGGATTGTTGGGGTGTCTGTGCCAGGCCTGGAGCTGGACTGGATGGTCCTGGTGGGTCCCTTCTGTTGACCTGTGAGATGGAAATGTTCCACCTGCTTCCAGAGATCCAGGGAAGGTTGTGTAGCTCTGCCACAAGAGCCGTAACAAGGCTGGTCCCCTTATGGATTTGCTCAGGGAGAACTCCTGCTCTTTAAAGTTGTGACCTGCCCCAATCCACAACCAGGCATTCTTTTATTGCTCTGTTTAGGAGATTTAAAGGTTTATCCATGTTTATCCATGAAAACTTGTTTTTTCATATTTTCCTGAAAACTTCAGAAACCATTTCTATTTTTAAAGACCATCCTGGACTCTGTGCATTTCTCTGACATGCTTTTCATTCCTGGGTCTCCTTCCAAGGGTTGTATCAAGCTGGGCAGAGAAATCATTTATTTCATTATAAACAACAGTGAACTTTGTGGCCCAGCAGGCTGGACCATGGAGATGCCCGTGGTCATGCCCTGAACCCAAGGACCACATTCTCAGAGCTGCATTTCTGCCTCCAGATCAGTTCTAGCGAAGGCCTCAACTAATCCAGTTCTTAAGTCATGTGGGAAACTTCAAATAAATAATTTAATCCAGGGAGGGAAAGTTTGAGCAAGAGCCAGTGAAAATGTTCCCATATTTAAAGAGGTTTTAGACTTAGCAATACAATTTGCACTGATGTTAAAATTTGACATCCACAAGGATCAAATGGCAGCCTTTAGCCTCAGCCCAGAGGAGAAATATCTGATAAAATTGGTAGGACTGCAGGATTCAGAGTGGTGAAAAATCCCCTTAAGTTATTTATTTTCCAGTTGTCCCATAATGAACATGCTCAATCCATTATTCCAAACAAGATATTGTGGTTTGAACAATATTTTTAAAAAAAAACAAATCTGAAATGGTTTTTTTTGCATCCTGGATAAAGGGTGAATGCAGCTGTCAAAGGCAACTCCAGTTTGCACCATCACCTTCCCACTGTAGTTTTCTCTTGCACCAAGAGCTGTCTCTCGTTCAACCCCCGCTTCCCTACAGACCTGAACTCCACACCCACAGCCAGAAAAATCCCTAAAATCCATAAACTGTGCCAAGGGCACTTGCTCAGCCACACTGGATGTTTAGGTGGGAGGAAACCCCCTGCTGCTCTCCCAGTTCTTCTGCTGACACCTCTGGGTAAGACAAATTGGCCTTTTGGGGAAAATCAACCCAAAATAAAGAGAAAAATGATTCACACCAAACAGCTAGTGAAAAATAATAAAGAAAGAGAGAATGAGAAGTGGTCACAGGTTCATCCCCACTTTGCAGTGATCATGGGCCAAGGGATCTCTTTCAAACACAGAGAAGACAAGATTCCCAGATTCCCTCCTCACTGGAGGACAGAGATAATCTGCAGTTAAAGCTCTGCCAGGCACAGAGAGATCTGTGCACAGCCTGTGTGTCATCCACCCACAGCCACAACAATTCCTCACTGCCTTGGTGCAAAGTTTTCCCAGGGAGTTTGTCATCTCCCTGCATTTTAAGCACTGGAACAGGTTCCTCAGGGAAGTGATGGAGTCATCATCCCTGGAAGTGTTCAAAGAACATGGCACTTCATGACATGGCACTTTGTGACATGGTTTTGTGGGCACAGGGGTGTTTGGTTAAGGGCTGGACTTGATCTTGGAGGTCTCTCCCAATCCTAATGTTTCTGTGGCTCTGTGATCTCCCAGAGCCAGTGCAATCACCACCTCCTTCTCCTGAACCACAAGGCTTGAGAAGAGCTTTCTATAAAATCCAGCAATGCAACAGCTTGAGTGAGACCTTCTGGCTGCCCAGAAAGGCTGAAAGCAAAGACACTGTGCACCCAAAGCTGATGGAACACGGTCTTGGTGCTCCCCAGGTGTGCCAGCACTGCAGGCTGATTTGGCATCTTCCCAGAAGGCCTGAAAATCTTGATGCCCTGTCACTGACTGCCCATTTCTTTGAAATATGTGAACCTCTTGCAAGCACAGAGCCCTGGCAGCAGGCAAAGGTCACCTCCAAGCTGGAGTCAGGCCAAGAAGCTCAGAATCAAAAGCTCCTGGCCAATATCACCATATCCCAAATACCTGCATGGATGTTTGGGAGGAATCACACCCTGATTCCAGGAGAAAACCCCAACCCAGCAGTTCACATGGACAGGTGATAGTACTGGCAATATGGCTCAAAGCCACAGACTGATGGGGCAGGTTCTCAAGGCTCTTCTTTAGCATTCAGTGGGGTTTGCACAACACCCTGTTTGTGGAAACACCGAGTTCCCAGTCTCTTACTGGCTGTGCTGCTCACCCTGAAAACTTCCAAATCTATTGAGCAGGCTGGGAAACCTTGCCTTCCTAATGGCAGGGCCCTCAGGGTTTAATACTGGCACTATAATCCTCCAGGACTCAGTGAGATACCACTGACCCACTCAGGGCAGCTGGAATATGAGGTTCCTTCACAGCAAACATCCTCGTCCCTGGGGGCCATTCCTCCATGAAAGACCTGGAGTAAAACACAGGATTGTTGTAGTTACTGCAAATTTAACCAAACTATAAAAAGCCAACCACACCCACTTTCACCTGGGCACCCTGCCATTCAACTAGGAACTGGAGGGCAGCTCTAGGATGGGGGTGGGAGTCTGTGAGGACACAGTAGAGGAACGGTGGCTCTGTCTCAGATGGGGAGATGGAGGGAGTTTATTGTGTTTAGTCTCACCACAGGAAGGCTAAAAGTAGACATGACTAACTCCTATAAATACCACAGGAGTAAACAAACAGCAGGAGAAAGAACTATTTAAATTCAATTACATGATGAGCAGGAATGAATATGTGAGACTGGAATTTAAAAATTAAAAAAGTTAAAAAAATATAAAAATGAGAGGAGTAATTTTTGTAAGCAGCACAAGCAACACGAGGAGGAAACACCATGAGAGGTGACAAACCAGCAGGTTATGGAGGAGCTGGAGAGCACAGCTGGACTCCAAGAACCCAGAGCTCCTGTCCTACGTTCTGTCCATCGGTGATATCCCGGAGTCACAGAATCCCAGACTAGTTTGGGTTGGAAGGGACCTTAAAGACCATCTCATTCCACCCCCTGCCATGGGCAGGGACACCTTCCACCATCCCAAGTTGCTCCAAGCCCCATCCAACCAGGCCTTGAACAGCTCCAGGTGTGATCCTGTCCAAGTTCAGCAGTGTCCTGTGCTGGGAACACTTGTGTGTATCCGAGTGTATTGTTAACAGTCTTTAAAGTAACTTGTTTCTACAAATGCTCCTGAAAATTACTTTAGGCCTGTTTTCCTGTTCCCCCTGGAGAGCTTGTGAGTTACCTGTTGGTTGCCTCACACACACATGCCCCGGCCCTCCGCCTGTTAGGGAGCAGTTCATTCCCTGTGCAGGGAGCCTACTTAGAGAGCTCCCTTGTTCTAATAATGGTCACCTATTTATAGCCTTTTATAATTTGTTTCATGACAAAGAGATTCTGCAAGATGGTCCTTGATTCTTGCAAGTTTGTAATGATTTTTTCCCTTCCTGTGTTATTGAAAGTAGCTTTTGTGCTCAGAAAAATACCTGTAATAAAGGCTATTTCATGTGCTCAGGGTAAATGATAGGGACTTTGATAGGCTTCTGATGAAAGCTTAAAATTTCTCTTTGTTTCCCTTCAGTTCTTTTCAATCTTCTGTGTCAGATGAGCCTGAGACTTCCAAAAGCAGACAAGGTACGGAGGAAAACGCTCTCAGTGCTATTCAGCCCTGCTCAGTCCTCAGCCCCAAGTCTCTGGTGGTGGCACGTTGCAAACAGCAGAAGGGCAAAGTCTGGAGATGGCACTGTCTGGGCTTAATCTGCTCATTCCATAACTGTCCCTCACCAGATATGACAATGGAATTATTTCTGCTGGGCCAGCTGTTAAATATTGTTGGCACTGATACAACTGGCCTGATGAAATGCTCCCCAGCCCTTTCCCCCCACAGATCTCTGTACCATCACAGCCCCCACTGTGCTTCCCTCGCCGCTGTGGACTGCAGTGCACAACTGCATTATTTGCACTCCAGAAGACCCTCTCCAAGTTTTCTCCATTTTCTCCCAAACCTCAGGGAGAAGAGGGAGAAAAAAAAACAAAAAACAACCAACTAAGAAAAACACAAAATGAGAGAGACAGCTAAAGTGATATATATAAATATATTTACACTTATGTTACAATTGAAATATATATAATTTAAAATATATACAATTTCACAAGGGAAGGGGAAGGGGGAAGGGAAAGGGAACAAAACCAAAATAAAATATATATATATATCCTAATCAGTAGCCCGAGATCTAGTAACTAAAGAGTTAGCAAAGAAAATATCCTACCACTCTCCTTGGGACAACCCAGAGTCACTCCGGGACGATCGCCGGCAACCTCCGCCTCCCAAGGTCGACAAGGCCTCACCAGGCCTCGCTCCCCAACACGGCAGACTCAACAGCAGGGAACCTGCACCTCCAAGCCGCAGGAAGGAAAGAGAGTAAAGGCCTCTCCTCCTTTCTTCTTATAATCTGTCTTACGTAAAAATTGTAGGGAATACTGGGTAAATCTGGACCCTTCCTTGGTTACAAACTGGTCACCAAGGAAGGCCTAGCCCAAACCACCACATGGGGGAAGGTCAAAGCAGAGGAAGAAATCTTTCCCTTTGCTGTCCGTGTGTCAAGGCTCAGACTTAACACAGCCCCCTGTCTTTGTAGGGGAAACAGGGCAGGGAGAGTGGAGCCACACTGAAGCCACAGCCAGACCCTGTACCCTGCCTAAGCCAGCATGGCCTCACCAACCCACGGGCTGCAGGATTTCATCAGTCAAGGGTCAGGTTCACACCATTGTGGTTCTTCTCTTCTTACCCGATCCCAGCTGGGCCTGGAGTTTCTTCACATTTGGAGCTTTCATCAACTCTCTGATGGGCTGCAGCTTTGTTAACTAGTAGAATCATAGAATCTCTGTGTGCTGAAAGGGACCCACAAGGACCATCCAGTCCAACCCCTGGCCCTGCACAGACAGCACAAGAATCCCACCCTGTCCCTCAGAGCATTGTCCAAACCCTCCTGGAGCTCTGGCAGCCTTGGTGCTGTGCCCACTGCCCTGGGGAGCCTGGTCAGTGCCCAACCACCCTCTGGGGGGAAGAACCTTTTCCTGAGATCCAACCTAAGCCTCCCCTGGCACAGCTCCAGCCATTCCCTGGGTCCTGTCCCTGCTCACAGAGAGCAGAGATGGTGCTGTCCCTCATGAGGAAGCTGCAGACCCTGGTGAGGTCTGTCCTCAGTCTTCTCTTCTCCAGCTGAACAAACCCAGTGACCTCAGCCATTCCTCAAGACCCTTCACCATCTTTATGCTCCTCCTTGAATGCTCCCTGATGGCTTTAGATCTTGTACTATGCCCCAAACTGCTCCCAGGACTTGTGTTGCCCCTGCCTGGGCAGTCCATGGCCCTGCACCACCTCTGCCTTTCCCCTTTCCTCATTTCCCAGCCTTTGCCTTTTGCCCCTTTTCTTGGACCCCCCAATTCTGACACTCCCAGTTGCTGATGCTGCATCTCCACACGCACTTCCAGGTGCCAGCTGGGACCTCCCCGGGCATCCCAGCTGCCAGAAGCCCTTGCCAGCCATGGAAGGTGCACAGGCCATTGCCACACTGTCGGTGGGATGTGCCTGGGACCACCAGGAGGCATTAGTCCTCCACCAGTCCTCCACCAAGGGCAGGTGGGTGGTGGGAAAGCCTTGCCCGGCTGCTCAGCCCCAGAATCCTCGTCCCAGTTTGGCTCCAGGGCCCGGCAACACCTTTCATGTCAACCACAGCTCCAGGAGGGACAGAGCCTCAGCACCAGCATCAAACTCGGTGTCTGGGAAGCCTGGCGGGGTGATCTGGCCTCACCCGTGTTAGATCAGCCTTTGGGTTCTCTTTTACCATGAGAGGGCAGCACCTGGGCCTGCTGGAAGAGCTCCTGCCTATGGAGCTTCCAGCAAAGGTGCACCAGGCTCCCTGGAAAACATTCGGCAAACCTACAGGGGGTTCTTTTGCTTCCAGTCCAAGAGTTAGGCAGATGATGGGTCCAAACTAAACCCTTCACACAGCTTTCTCTCACAGTTGGGCTGTTTGCTTCTTCCTGTGCCTAGTTGCACAAAAGGATGTGGAATTGCCAGGGAATTCTCCCTGTTCCGCTCAGGACAGAGGTGAATTGGGTTTTGTTTTATTTTCTCAGCTGTCACAACCAAAATGTTTCAGGAATTCATGGAGACCGGGGAGGGACTACAAGTCTCAGGCTCCAGGGGGGCCTTTGGGTTTCCTCCACACCCCGGCTGCGACTCCCCAGTTCATCCCCAGTAACAAACCTGGGCAATCAGGATGCTCAGAGAGCCTGGTGTTGGCTTCCTTGCTCGGGGGAGACTGAAGTTTCCTTTCTCAGGAAGGCAGAGCTGCTGAAGGTGTGTGCCTGCTTTTGTTTTACCTTGTTTCTCTCCTTCCCCCTGTCCAGCAGTGAGAGCAGTAGGATCCAGTTTGCAGGGACATAGCACACTCTGTAGTGCAGGGAAGGCTCTCACAGCCCTGAGCACAAGCAAGCATTTAGAAAGCAAAGAGCCATTTCAGCAGACACTGTGCATCACATGGATGCCCATCTGAGGGCTTCCAGGGGGTGGCACATTCCCTTTGTGGAGAAAAACACGTTCTAGAGTGACTCTCTTTGTGTTGGTAGAGGTAATTTTCCTGGAAACCATTCAGGAACTTCCTGATTCAAACACAATTGGCTGTGGCCCTGCAGCTGCATCGATGCTGCTGGAAAGCAGCATAATTACATTGCTACTGACATCAGCTCAGGCCCCATTCCCTGTCCTTCTCAAGGCTGAGACAAGAAGTTCAGCCTATACCAACAGCTTGTGAATGTGAGGCATTGAGAAGTCAAAGGATTAGTCTCAAGGAGTTCATTTTCTGCCATGAAATTCATAGACTGAGCATAAACAAAAGAGGGTGAATATCCCCAAAGAGCACAGAATGAACCTTTTCAGTTGGTTTCATTGGCAGTGCATTTTTTTTTTCACAATAACTGGTTGTCTCAGTTGATTTTGGAAGGAGCAGGCAGAACTGAAATAAAGCTATTGGGCTTCTCTGAGTGGGAACTGAAATGTTAGATACTCTGCTGACTTGTGCTGGCCTCATAGTCAAATGTGATATTCCCCTTGGCTTTCCAAAGTGTTAATGAAGTCCAGAGACGACCTCAACTCTTGTTTTATATTTCATGGAACATTAATGGCAAATCCAGCCCCTGGCCCAGCACAGCAGATGTCTCAAATGCAGCCCAAATGCAACCTTGGCTCCTTTTCAAGCCCTTTCAGAGCCTCAGGGCAGAGCCTCAGCTGGGTCCCACAGCACAACCTGAGACCCTGCAGCCATTGCCCTCCGCTGGAGATCTGCTCTGAGTGCAGATATTGTATATTCGGCACCCCAAGGGAAATTTTATCCTCATTATAGCCCTGAGTCCAGTCCTGGAGCTAGTCCAGACCCTAGATGTTGTCCAGAATCTCTTCTGCACTGGAACCATTACTGATCCAAGTCACACCTTTTTCTGTGCCCCACAGGCCCATCTGTGCCCCACACAATTGGATTGGATGTTATACCTCTAAGCCTGTAGCCGAGTGGGAAGATATTCCCACGAGACTCAGGCACATTCCTCCTGTCTTGCTGGACACTCCCTTTTGCCTTTTCATAGGCTTTGGGACAAGGTTGTGCCTTTCTTCAAGGTGAGTGAAGTGAGCATTGAAATTATATATTCTGAGAGCAACCCCCGGTTTATGTCCTTTCCTTCTGATCCCACTAATTTAAGCTCCACTCTGTACTACAGCTTCTATTTTCTCCTGTACCATCACCCTCCTCTGGGGCTCCCAACCTTTTATTTTCATCAGAGTTTCAGAAATAGAGAATTAATCAAACACTGAGGTAGTGACTCATACTGGAAATTGCTACTTTTACACATTCCCCACCTGGAGTACAAACAAGATCTCCTTGAGATTTCACAGGGGAAGGTGTTGGTGCCAGATGCAGAGGATGAGCGTTTACCACGTTAAACTTCAGGCAGAAATATTCATCTAATTGTCTGGAATCAAAGGCAGGGGCATAGTTTTGGGTGCCCAAAACCATACCATTTTTGGGGGAGAGACCTAAATTATATGTTTAGTTCAAGAAACTGGTTATTCCTCCCCTGGATGGGTGTGGGTCACATCAGACACGGAAGAGTGTTTGGCAGTAAAGACCCTGAGCTTGGGGAAGGCAGGGCAGTGAGTGACCCAGGTAGGACCCAAGGACAGATGTTGACAGGGTGAAGCTTGGGAGACCACAGAAAGGAGCACCATGAGCACACTTCTGACCCCCTGAGAGCTGTGCTTTGGGTGGGAATTGGGGCCACACCAAGATTTGGGTTCACAGAAGCATTTAGGAGTTGAGGTACTGACTCAGAGTCTTCTAAAATGCCGGAGGTTGGAAAATCATCCGGGGATCATTGGGAAAAGTTTATGTCCTAGACCCCATCATGTGGGTGAATTTGTACCAAACAGCAAGTCCAGCTTTGGGGTTGACTCAGCTTGAGCATCAAATGGAGAAGGGAAAAGATTTGTGAGCAATACATAAAAAAACAGCTGTCAAAGAACTCTGCAGTGCCCTTGGGGTTTTTCTCTTCATTTTCTTGGTGTGTGACTCCTCAGCACAGTGTCCTGACAAACCAGTTCAGCTGGAAAGGTCTTCCTTTCTCTGCACACCACAGAGAGCTCAGGTATTTGGGATTTCATTCACTCACCTTCAGTAATCTCTTTCACCACATTCCCAGATCTCAACTAATGCTGAGCTAAAAGTGCCCAGGGCTTCCAGGATGGAAGGAGTGGGCTGTGCACCTGCCACTTCCCCACCCTATGCAAGCACCCTATGCAATACTGGAATACTGGGAGCAAAGAACATCCCAGGGGGAAGCCAAACACAGCAGGACTGTGTTTCACAACACAGGATGAGCCCAGTGTAACTCAGCTATCCGGAGCAAGAAAACTGAAGGCAAAAATGTTTCAATGAACAAATCCACAGCTGCCCTGGTGTGAATATCTGTGTGTGGCAGGAGGTCTGGGGGAGTTGAAAGTACTTTAGGCAGCCACCCAAACACAGGACATGCAGCACAAGTGACCCCACTGAGGTCAACCCTCAGAGAATAATCCATTCAGCCTTTCCTAGCCACTGTTCAGAAATCCTTGAATTCTGTAAGGGCAGCAATGGGATTCCCCAAGAAGCTCAGTTGTCTTCAGAGAAAGACCTAATGTGTAGGTGGCTCTGAGAGGCATCCATGTGAAAATCCTGCCTCAGGCTGCGCAGAGGGCAGCGGGAGCCCAGTGGAGCAGGGAAAAGCAGCCCCGGATCTTTCCAAAACAATCCTGCCAGCTCTGTCCCTGAGCACAGGGAGTGAAACAATGAGAAATCCTGGAAGATCATGGCCACACAGAGCAGCTCAGGAACCTCATTAGAGAAGTGTGAGGGGAGTGAAGAAGGGCTGCAGCAGAACCAGGAGCAGGATACAGGGCCCAGGGGCAGTGGGAAAGCCAGCGTGGGCTGTGGGTGATCCGGCTACGGAAGTCCCATTTCCTGGAATTACAGCCTGACAGCCCCTGGGGGAGTTTCCTCAGCTATTCAGGTTGCTGAAGCACCTGCCCCCTTCCCCACATTGTGCTGGGCAGCGGATGGAGTGTGTCACAGGCCAAGAATTCCACATCCAACAAGAAAATGCCGTTGGACTTCCAGTCCTTTCCCAAACTGCTGTGCAGTTGCAAAGGCAGAATGTGTTGAAAAGCATTTACCAGGTGTATCCTGCAGGCCTAGAGAAGTGCCAGAGCCAGGAAGGGGTGGCAAGACCTGGTCACATGGAATGATGAAGCACCATTGAGGGAGCTCAGCAGGACCAGGACTCAGGTGTCAGCTGAGGAGACTTGGCCAGGAAAGGTCTGTGGAAGATTGTTGCGATTCTTGAAGCTGGCTTGGAGCCCACCAGAGATCCTTCCCAAACTTGGTCATTGAGTGGTGCTGTGAGTCACTGGAGCAGAGGCACCAGCAGTGAGGCCCTACAGTGCTGTGTTTGCAGGACAGGAACTGTGTTGCAGCAGCATCCAAATGTTGTGGACATACCCCAGGATTTGAGAGTACAAACAGCACTGAGCTATTACCAAATCTGCCTGAAACCACCCACATACTCCATTTCATTTTCTCTTTCATTTAGAAACCTGTCCCTAAATACATGTTTCCTCTGCCCCAGAGTGGTGGGAGTCACTTCCACAACCCAACCTCCTCTGAACTGAAGAGCGTCTAGAGATGCTCATGGGACCCAGTAGCATCTTCAAAAGCTCCTGCTCTTGGAGTTTGGCTAAAACTACTCCTGTCCCCTCCATCTCTGCTTTTTTGGTCCTGTTCCTTCCCCTATCCCCCCCTGCAGCCCAGTGAGCAGCTGCTCTGGAGAGCTGCAGAAGGCACAGCTTTCCATCAGCATCACTACGAGCGATGGGAGCAGCGGGTGCCCAGCTCCGATTGCAGCAGCAAATCCTTCCCCACCAGGGCTGTCAGCACCACCAGTACATTGTGCAGCAGGTGCTGGGGTGGTCTGAGCGTGCCCAACAATGAAATGTGCCCAACAGCTGCAGCCAGGTCACAGGGAGGACACCTCGAGGCTCTGGGAGATCCCAAAACACAGATCAGTGACAAACAAGATTAGTGTCACTTGACATCTCAGCTGGTGTTTTGGGTACCCATAAAACCTGCTTTGTTCCCTGCACTTGGGGCCCAGCCCTGCCCCTGACTGCAGTGCTGGGCTCCCTGATCCATCTATCCCAGCACATAGATCAACCTCTCTCCAGGCAGGAGGGGAGTTGCAACAACGTGTTCCATCCACCTGCAGCTCAGCCTCCCTTGTAAGACCTCATGTCCTGGCCATGCCTGGGCACAACCAACTGCTCCAGGACTGTGCTTCCACCTCCCTGGAAAGCCTCAGTGTGTGTGTGGTCCCTCTTGATGTCATCGGGAGGGAATTTCTCCTTTGACTTCACTGGCTTATGTTTTGCAGGAGAACATCTCCATGCTGCAGGACTGTGACGGGACACTGAGAAGTGTCCCTCAGTGGGAGCTGAGGATGGAGACAGGAGGAGGAAGAAGCTGTGGAATACAGCTATGAAAATCTTGGCCCTGAATAGCCCCTTCCCTCCTATCCAGGCACCAGCTGGAAGGTCGTGACAGTGTGGGGTGTGAACGTGATGAACTGCACTGTGATGGCACTGCTGACACTGAGGTGGCACGTGTCCCCAGGCACAAACAGCACAAGGGTTCCTGGGCAGTCCAGAACCAGAAGGAGCCCAGATCACAGTGCTCCAGGTGTGGCCTCTCCAGTGCTGAATCACCTGGAGAATCACCTACCCTCACCTCCTGGCAATGCTCTGCCTCGTGCAGCCCAGGGTTCCATGAGACTCCTCAGTGGCAGGGGTACACTGCCAGCTCTTGTTCAGCTGTGTGTTCAGCAGGAGGACCCTCAGGTCCTGTTCTGCAAATCTTATTCAACTGGAAAAGAGGAATAACAGGGAGAGAGAGATTGGCCAAGTCCACAGCTCCCTTTGTGGGAGTACAGGTAAGTAACAAATGGGATTTTGGTGCCTCTTTGGGCAGCACAGTCAAGGACGAGCTGTGTAGTTTTGTCCAGAGCTGCTGCAAGTGCAGCTTTAGAATCATAGAAACCTAGAATGGTTTGAGCTGGAAGGGAACTTAGAGATCATCTCGTTCCACCCCCTGTCACCTTCCACTAGCCCAGGTTGCTCCAAGCCCTGACCAACCTGGCCTTGGACACTTCCAGGGATGGGGCAGCCACAGCATCTCTGGGCAACCTGTGCCAGGGCCTCCCCACCCTCACAGGGAAGAATTCCTATCTTCCATCTATCCCTGCCCTCTAGCAGTGGGAAGCCATTCCCCCTTGTCCTGTCCCTCTACCCCTTGTCCAAAGTTCCTCTCTAGCTTTCTTGGAGCCACTTTAGGCCCCAGAAGGTGCTTTATGGTCTCCTCAGAGCCTTTTCTTCTCCAGGTTGAACACCCCCAACTCTCTCAGCCTTTCCTCATAGCAGAGCTGCTCCACCCCTCTAATCATCTTCATGTCCTCTCTGGACTTGCTCCGACAGGTCCATGTCCTTCCTGTGCTGGGGATCCCAGAGCTGGACACAGCACTCCAGGTCCTGCAGGAGAAGGGAAGAGCTTTGAGCAATTCCAGGAGAGAGAAGAAAGCACAAAAAGAGCCAATGGACTCGGACCAGCTTTTCCTATTTCGACTCATTTGTTACAGAAGTACCAGAAGTCCTGGAAGCTGGAAAACTTCAACATGTAAAAGCTGTTGCCAAGGCTTATGTTTTCATGCAATGTTTGAACTTTTGCTCCAGACGTCACAAAATTACATAAGATTCCTCATTTTTGCTAAATAAAAATATGTTCATAATGGAGAAAGAGCCTTTCAGAGAAAATATGATATGAACAGGAACCTAAAAACACAGAATTGGGAAGGCAGAGAAAAGCCCAGGATCTACTCTCTGAAGAGATGACCCGTTATTAAAGCCAAATTTGTGTTTTGGGTGGATGGATCATGGTTTTCAATCATGTCATGGTTGGCACAGTGCATACTACACCCCTGTTAGCTGCACACTTTAATTTTAAAGTTCAGTCTTCCTAACAAATAGGTTTTTGCTCAGTTTCTTCTCTTTTTCTTCCCAACAGATAATTTGTATCTTTAAAAACCCCAGTGTGAGGAGTATCCCTCCATTACACCTCAGTGCAGGCGTTGGGATCTCCGAATATGCTGATTCTCCCTCCTCTTCACTTGTATGGCAGAACTCCCTCACAATACCCAGGGAGGCAACACCAGCCCTCTGAACCTACACACCGAGCAAGACACTGTGTCCCTCAGTTCCCAGCCCTCCCTCAGGGCTCTCTCCTGCTCTCCTGAGCTCTCCTTCAGGTTACAAAACCTTCAAGTCCTGCTCCGATCTGACCTGGGGGGGCCTCTCCTGCAATATTGGGGCAGTCTGGGGCACCACAGGGTAAGGAAGATATTGAGCCATTAGAGAGTGTCCAAAGGAGGCAACGAGGATGGGGAAGGGCCTTGATTTGAAGGCGTGGGAGGACACTGAGGGCACTTGGGGTGTTCAGCTGGAGAAGAGGAGACTGAGGGGAGACCTCAGTGCAGTTCCAGCTTCCTGGGGAGGGGCAGAGGAGGGGCAGAGACTGAGCTCTGCTCTGGGGGGACCAGGGACAGCACCCAGGGAATGGCTGGAGCTGTGTCAGGGCAGGCTCAGGTTGGATCTCAGCAAAAGGTTCTTCCCCCAGAGGCTGGTTGGGCACTGACCAGGCTCCCCAGGGCAGTGGGCACAGCCCCAAGGCTGCCAGAGCTCCAGGAGGGTTTGGATGATCCTCTAGGGCACAGGGTGTGACCCTTGGGGATGGGCCTGTGCAGGGCTGAGGGTTGGACTCGCTGATCCTTGTGGGTCCCTTCCAAAACTGAGCATATTCTGGGATTCTGGGATCTCTTTTGTAGCACCTGTTTTTCCCTGTGGGCAGCCCAGCCTTTCCTCACCTGCAGCAGTGTGTGAACGTGGTCCCTCCCCAGCTCTACCTGCAGAAATATTTGGGAGAGGAGACAGGACAGCAGGGAATGGCAGAGTTTTTTGGGGTGATGGAAGACCCCCATCCCCCTCACCCCATCCTGTCCAGGCTGCCAAAAGCTCCAACCCTGCTTGAGAGATGTGGCAAACTTCCCTGGAAGTGTCCAAAGCCAGGTTGGACAAGGCTTGGAGAAACCTGATCTAGGGGAAGGTGTCCCTGCCCCTGGCAGGGGGTGGAATGATCTTTAAGGTCCCTTCCAACCCAAACCAGGCTGTGATATTTTGATTCTATGATTACTGCACTAAATACAACCCCATAGTGCCTGGGGAGGACTATTCTATATCCTCCCGTCTTCTGAGAAACGAGAGCAAGCCAAATAAGTTATACCTGCAGCTAAAAAAAATTATTTCAACTAAGTGTAGAATGGCTTTTTTTTTTCTCTCAAAAAAATCAGGTCACCAGCAAATGACAGTTCCATTTTTTCTCTTTGTTGTCTTTCACATCCCAAGCAGCTCTGATGGGAGGGGGGAGAGCAGGAGGACCCACCAGCCACTAACCCAGCCCAGCTCCTGGGCCTTCACTGCAAACATCCACATCCCCAGGCTGTGGGGGCTGGCAGGAGAGGGGGAAAGGGGTGTTTGGTCTGTCACACCGTGGCATGGGGCACATTAATGCAGTGGAAAGGCCACAAGCGCGGCTCCAGTGAGGTGCTGAGGTTGGTGAGCTCTGTGATGTTTGTATCTCATGGTGAGATTGTAGTTCATTAAACTGAGAGCCAGGGAGGCTTTGAAGGATGGTTATAATTTATCTCCTTTAAACTGACAGAAAATCAACATAAAAAATGGCATTTCACTGCTCCTGCCTGGGCTGTCCCCCAGCTCTGCCACCCATGGGGGTGGGTTCCCATCCCACTGAGAGCCCCCCTCACCCCGGGTGAGCCAGGGGAGGGAGAGGACACATGTGAGGGACCCTTCCTGGCAAAGGCAGAAGCTCTGCTGGTGGATTTGGGCAGGTCCCTGTGCAGAGCTCAGCCAAGACCCACAGGGGCTCTGAACCCTCAAACAGCCACAGCTGCAGGAGCCATAAAAAGCTCCAAATCCAGATTCCTTTTGTCTACCAAAGACACTCCAGCACTGGCCTCCTCCACATGCCTCCAGGAGATCTCACATCCACCTCCCTTCGCTGGCACAGGAGGGCATGTTTCAGACCTCAAAGCCAAAGCCTCAAAGCCACATCTTTTCCTTGTCCTTCAGCAAACATCCAACAGGAAAAAACCTCTCACCTTTGCTATTTTCCCTTTTTTTAGTGAACTGTAGAGCAGGATGAGCGTTTGCAGTTGGAGTTAATCTGGGTTAGGAAAAAGATGAGTTTAGTAGTCAGTTTTAATTAGAAATGGGTTACTTTTAAGGTTAAAATGCACAATTAGGTTTTTCTTTGTGTCCACAGTTTTAGATAAGTTTTAGGGTTATATCTGTGGGGATGATTAAACTCAAAGGCTTAGATTTCAAGTTTCAAGAGATAATTGCCTTTGGGTTGGAATTGAATTTGCAATAATTTGAAGGATTAAACTGGTATTAAGGTTAGATATGATTAACCACTACATTATAGTAGATTACTGTTAAATATAATCTCAGGCTGATTTAGGAGTTCAGTTTGAATCTAATTATAATCAGAACTATTATTTGGCATGAACAATGTGATTCCTGATCAGAGAAGATATAAGAATATGCACCAGAGTCTTGTACTCTCTGCAGCCGCATTTCCAGTTGGTGCCCCTGTTTTGGTTCTTACCATGAGGGTGGGAGATCTCAGCCCCTTTGCCAGCTCTTGCCGTTTGGTTTGTGTCACAGGATCATCCAAATCCACATGTTCATGCAGAGGGATCTGCTGCCTCACCTGTTTGGCAGCAGTATCCTGAGCTGGATGCTCCTTGCCCATGGGATACCAATCCCAGGGGTGGGACACAACTGGACAGGAGAAGGACACAACCTTGGTTTCCAGTCCAGCTCCCCACCAAGGGTATGGATTCCTCTCTGTCTGTCATGGGTGACACTCCTCAGAGGGTCCCCAATCAGGTGACATTCTCCTGCCACCTCCACAGGCCTTCTTGTGGAAACCAGGAGAGATCCCCAAGACAAATAAAATCCCAGAATCACAGCATATGCTGAGCTGGGAGGGACCCACAAGGATCAGCAAGTCCAACCCTCAGCCCTGCACAGGCCCATCCCCAAGGGTCACACCCTGTGCCCCAGAGGATCATCCAAACTCTCCTGGAGCTCTGGCAGCCTTGGGGCTGTGCCCACTGCCCTGGGGAGCCTGGGCAGTGCCCAACCAGCCTCTGGGGGAAGAACCTTTTGCTGAGACCCAACCTGACCCTGCCCTGACACAGCTCCAGCCATTCCCTGGGTGCTGTCCCTGGTCCCCCCAGAGCAGAGCTCAGTCTCTACCCCTCCTCTGCCTCTCTCCAGGAAGCTGGAACTGCCATGAGCTCTGCCCTCAGTCTCCTCTTCTCCAGCTGAACACCCCAAGTGCCCTCAGTGTCCTCCCACGCCTTCAAATCAAGGCCCTTCCCCATCCTCGTTACCTCCTTTGGACACTCTCTAATGGCTTCAGATCTTCCTTCCATTGTGTCCCCCCAAACTGCCCCAATATTGAGGTGAGGTCGCCCCAGGGCAGAGCAGGGCAGGACAAGCCCCTCCCTGGCCCGGCCGTCCATGCTGGGCCTGGTGCCCCCCAGGACAGGCTTGGCCCTCCTGGCTGCCAGGGCACTGCTGACTCAGGGCCAAGTGGCCCCACCAGGACCCCCAGGGCCCTTTCCCAGCTCTGCTTTCCAGCCTCTCCTTCCCCGCTCTGTCCGTCCATCCCTGGGACACAATCCGGCACTTCCCCAGGTTGAACTTCCTACGGTTGCTGGTTGCCCAGGCCTGTAATTTGTCAGGGTCTCTCTGCAGGGCCTCCCTGCTTTCCAGGGACTCAACAGCTCCTCCCAGTTTTGGGTCATCTGCAAACTTGGTCATCCTCCTTTCCCACTTTATACACATCTAAAATTCACAGCTTAAACCCAGAAGCTTCTGGTCATTCCTGTGGAGAAACCCCAGAAATCCCTGGTGCCACCAGGTCAGGAGCAGTTTGGAGCTGTGCTGGATGGGAGACTGCAAATGCAGGTGCTGGCTTGGTTGCAGTCCATGTTTTCACTTTATGAGGCACATGAAGGATAAACTAAGAGTGGTTTTGTTTAGAACATGTTGACACTTTCCCAGGTTTCCAGCGATTCAAAACAAGTCAGGGGAAACATCTGATCATTTAAATCTATTTTCCATTCTGAGTCTGAGCCTTTATGAATAAAACCAATGATTGTTGTTTAGAAATAACTCTCTTCCATATATAACTATAATTTCTCTGTGCAAAAAAAAACCCCACTTGATGTTTAGTCAGTACTGTTTTATTCAGTTGCAGTAAAAGCAGGGAAGAGAAGACTCAGTAGGCTGTTTATTACCATGGATGTTATTTTTTGTACTTTACAGGATGCATTTTCTGTCAGAATTTGTAAAATATTAATCAAACAAACAGAAAACAGTACAGAAACTACAACTTGAAATGAAGGTGATTTCACAGCAACACTAAATCCATAATGGCACATTCCCCATCTTTTTTCTGTCAACTATGCCACCTAAATGCTTCATTTACAGCAGGTTTGCTTTTGTTTTGGTATTTCTTGACATTTTATTGTCTCAGTTTCATTGAAATGAGAACAAAGGAGAGAAACTCTCAGTGAATAACAATGTTAAGAAGCAATTAGCCAGTAGAAATCAAAATACATGATCATGCCATTAAAGTCTGTGACAATTCACGTGTAGGAGAGGGAAGAGCTGCACTTCAGGAGATATTTAAACCAGTGTGTTCCATACACTGCCTGTCACACTCCGGGCACAGTCTGGTCCTTTAGCATGGGGAAATGGGAGGTGGGAGGTTGGCTCTCTTGTGCATCATTGCCATCCACCCCCTATGTCCCCACCCAGACTGTTTGTCCCAGGGCTGAGTCCATCTGTCCCCCCACGCTGGGCTGGTTTCCACCAGAAATCAGAGCCAGGGCTCTCACACCCCCCCATGGCAAAGATCTCTATCCCTACAGGAAGCATCTGGGTCTCATGGAGACCCTTCTGTGGGCGTCTCTCTCCTGTTCTGGACACACCAGGGATGAGGTACCTGTGGACACCAGATCCTGCCCCCTCAGCAGGAGCGTTCTTGGTGTGTCTGGGGAGGTGTTTAAGCAGAGACTGGATGTGGCATCAGTGTCATGGTCTGGGTGACAAGGTGGGGTTGGGTCAAAGGTTGGACTTGATGATCTTAGAGGTCTTTTCCAGTCTTGTTGGTTCTGTGATTCTATGACCAAGATTCTATGACCAAGATTTCAGTGTTTCCTCTTCAGGTATTTTTGCTATTAGCTCAATATTTTAGATAATTTTTATTTTTTCCATGTAAATGTGGCATTGTCACAGCAAATCACAGACAACATTCTGATTTTTGGGGAAGATTTCCGAAGCTTTGCTGAGTGCTGAAGGTACCTCTGCCTTCAGGTCTGGCATTATATTGAATTTTTGAGATATCTGTTGTGTTTCTGGGTCTGCAAGGATTTCCTGTCTTCAATATATAAAGCAGCACTTCCTCATTAAGGTTTTCAAGATCCTCCTTCGTTCTTCCTCTAATATCTGCAAAAAGAGCCTCAGCAACAACTGCATCTTACATTTTTCAGAGAGAAGTAAATTTGTATTGACATTACAGGTCATATTTGAACTGCAATAAAAGCTGTAGCTGGTTTGACAAGTGCTTTTTATAGATTAAAAATATTTGTGGTCTAAAGATGTAATTGTGTGGCCTTGAGAAAATTTTGGTAAATCATTGTACCAAAGCAATGGCTACATGTTTCTTTCTAATTCAGACCAATTTTAATCAGCTGGAGCTCCTGCCCTGGCTCCTTCTCATTTCTGGGCTTTAGTCTTGCACAGAATAGTTGCACTTCATTCAGACCCTGCACTTCGTACTTCAGGATCAGCTCTGAAGATCTGTAAAAGCAGCCAAATTTCCCTTACTTTGAGTGTTGAGTGGAGACCTTAAGTCCTCATGATGGGATTTTCAGGACCCTCAGTCTGGAAAATCCTATTTCTTTGTGGACCTTGCCCTAGCACTGCCTTCCAGAGAACTTCCTGAAGGAATGGCACGGGATAAAGGAGACAGGATGGTGGGAGATGCTTTAAAATCACCTGACGTGTTTGTTCTTCCTCTTGCAGGATCAGCATGGATTTCAAGTGACTTGTATTGAAACCTGCTTGAAGCCTTTTTAACATTAGAAAGTGTCCAACATAAGTAAAATATAAAGAAAATATAAAGAAAATTCACAAATAGATGTGGTTTTCTTTATCAATTTTGACTTGAGGGTCTATCCCAAAAAGCCCTGTGCTTCAGGGGGGACCAAACACACAGATGTGATCTCAGCAAAAACACTTTTACAGCCCATCAGGCAATTACCAGTGCAGTCCCCACGGCCCTTCTGCTCACTGTTTCATTCCCAGTTCCTGTTTTTCGAGATACTGAACTGTGAAAAATAAATATATATATTTATAGAGACATAAAAAGAGTGAAATCAGCCCTGTCATGGCATAAAACCACAGTCTGAGAGGCAGCAGGGGCAGGATGGGCAACACTGCCCACAGATGGAGCACAGATGTCTGGAATGAGACGGGATGGGGTGGGATGGGATGGGGTGGAATGGAATGGAATGGAATGGAATGGGATGGGGTGGGATGGACCAAAAAGTCTTGGAGAGAAAGGAGGTGAAAAGCAGAAAATTCCCAGAAACTGTGGGAAAGGAAAGAAGAGGATTGAGTAGAGGCAAAGCAAGTAGAAATCGTGGATGGGCAGACCTGAGCCTGCCCAAACCCCCGTGGGAGCTGCAGCTTGGGCAGGAGCTTCACTCTGGCACATCTGGTCTGAGTGATCTAATGGGTCTTTTCCAGCTGAGCCTTTGAGACTCCACAAAACCGCTGGAGTCACTTTACGTAATCCCTGGGAACGAGAGGGATTCCAGAAATAGTTTTCCAAAAGAAAAATACTGAGTTAATGCAACTTTTTCTTGAAGCAGTGATGAAGCCGGGGGAGGATTTTCACTGCAGCCCCAGGGGGAGCACAGTTAATGTCAGACTGGTTTGGTGCCACACAAAGTTTTTTCTGGATCTATTTATACTCTTTAACTCAACGTGGAATCTGTTCCTGAGAGGGGAAAGGCAAGAACATGTTTATTTTATGCAAAAAGGTATCTTTTTTTTACATTGTAAAAACAGTTCACTGGGACAGGATGGGATCATTCCTCCAACTTTTTCTTGGTAGCCTTTAACATTTGGTCCAGTCCCTTCAGTGGAGAGAGATGTGCAGGACAGTGTGTCTGAGGGAGAGGGAGAGACTTCCCTGTGATCCTGATATTCCCATTAGTTCCTGCCAGAGAGTTCAGATGCAGAGTGAAAAGCCATCATTTTTCCACCACAGATGAACCCACACTGAGAACTACAGGATGCCCACAACTGTTTTCTTTCTCCAAGCCCCTCTGCTCTTTGAGAACTTGCTTGCACACCCCTAGTCAGCAGCTTTTTGGGGAGGAAAACTGCTTTTCACACAGTCAGTCCAAGATTTTTATGTGAGTGTGAGGATTTGTGGAAGAGCAGGTAATCCCATGTCACAGTGCAGGACATGGAGTGATCCCTGTAAAGTCACCAAAGCCTACCCAAAGAAAGGAAGGGTGAGGAAGAGGGGGTGTGATGGGACAGTGAGGGTTGGGAGGATGTCACAGTCTCCAGGACAGCATGTCCTGGGGACACCCAGGCCAGGCCAGCAGGACTCTGTTGTTTGCTACATGATCTCTGTGAGAGGTCAGGGATAGGAAGTTGTGTGTTGGGGTCTCTTCCAGCTTTCTTCTCCAGTCTCCTCCTGTAGCACCTTCCCACTGCAGTTCCTGGGACGTGTCCCCAGGTCCAAGGCAAGGTGTGCTACATCCAGACTGGAGTGGGACACCAACCAGGGGGCTGCACCGGCCAAGTCACAGTCCAGGGAACCAAATTCTTCCACCCATGTCTGAATGGAGACTCCATCCAAAGAGATTAGGAGGAATTGGACATCGGGAGAAATTTCTTCACAAAAAGGGTTGTTAAGCATTGGAATGAGCTGCCCAGGGAGGTGGTGGAGTCACCATCCTTGGAAGTGTTCAAGGAACACCTGGTTGGGGCACTCAATGCCGTGGTCTAGCTGACAAGGTGGTGGTTGGTCCAAGGTTGGGCTTGATGATCCCAGAGGTCTTTTACAACCAAAATCACTCTTTGGCCTGGTAGCTCCTTTTCTGCCCTTTACATTGGACAGAAACTGCTCCTCTGCCTTTATGGTCCAACAAGGGCATGTGTAGAGTTAAGTGTGGGAGGAAAATAACTTCCTGGAGATGAGGGAATGGGCTATTTGGCTCTGTTCCAACTGGCCAGGATTTCTTATCCCAGGAGAGGTGTCCCCAAACTCTGTGCCCTCCATTTTCCCTCACTCTCCTCTAACAGACTTCCTTCTCAGTCAGTCTCAGAGGGCTCCTGGAAATTTTTAGAGAAGACTTTTCCCCAGGCTTCTCTGAAGGGGAAACAGGCCACTTCTGAAATAAAGGTGACCTGGGTGGGAATAAGTGTGGGCTCCTGGTGTTCCCAGAGTAGAAGACAAGGGTTGGCATTTGTCCAGTGTTGGTCCCTGAGTTGCTCTGCCAGGGTCAAAAATGCACTGGCCAGTTGTGAGAAGTCATGGATAAAAAATTGTAAGAGCAGGAAAATACAGAGTGACACCTCGTAGTGTCTCCAAATCAGTGCTGCCCATCACAGGTCCTGATGTTCATTTCCCAGGTGGGCACCTGGCCCAGGAAGGCAAGTCAAGGCAGAAAAACTAAGGGTTTCACCTCCCAAGCACATAGAATCACAGAATCACAGAATCCCACAATGGCTTGGGTTGGAATGGACCTTAAAGCTCATCCAGTCCCACCCCCTGCCATGGGCAGGGACACCTTCCACTAGACCAGGTTGCTCCAAGCCCCATCCAACCTGGCCTTGGACTCTTCCAGGGATGGGGCAGCCACAGCTTCTCTGGGCAACCTGTGCCAGGGCCTCCCCATCCTCACAGGGGAGAATTATATCTCAATATCAAATCTAAACCTACTTTCTGTACCTGCCAGGCTCAGCTCTGTCCTGAAGTCTTGAGCAGCATAGAGATGTTTCCTGTCACTTCTGGAGGACCAGTAGCAGCATGGATGCAGGTAGGAACTCTACCAGGGTGGGAGAAGCCTGATAATAAAGAGGGTAGAAGGAAGGTGAGAGCAATATGTGACCCTCAGGGTCAGGACAAGGTGAATAAAGTGAAGATTTTTGGTTTCAGTTTCTGACTTGGGATGTCCCTGAATTGCTTTGGCCAGAAACAGGATGAACCAAGAAAGGATCATTCTGATCTTGAATTTTTTTTCTTTTTCTTGTTCCCTAAACTTGGTCATGGGTAATTCTGAGGCAGGGAACCAGCCTGGAAAAGGAACTGTCTGCTTTTGCTTTGACTCAAGGTTGTCATGGGACTTTCCACCATGCAGCAGCTCTGGGAAAGAGTCAGCACTGCTTTGGGAGCAGGGGACAGGAAGGAGCATTACAAAGGATCTCACTTGCAGGTGGTACCTAGGAACTCCCTGCCTGTGTTCTAAAGTCCCAGAGCTGCTAAAGCAGCTGAGACTGCCTGGCCTCCCAGCCAGCCCCAGGGAACTTATCAGTGCCAGGCTTTGCTGTTAATGGTGCTGCAAACACAGAGGCAGCTCAGAAAATATCAGACTGGTGACCTTTGGGGTTCCAGTGTCCATCATCCCATCCTGCTCCCCCCAGACATCACAGGGACTGGCAGCAGCTTCCCAACAACACATAATAAATCCCTGGTGACCTCGGAGCCCTGGATGGAGCTCAGGCCTCCTGTTTGCTCTGCCAGGGCCTGTGAAAGCTCTTCTGACAATGAGGTACCATGAGCTGCTGGCAGCCCAGCTGGAAGGAGTGGGTTTTACACAGTGCTGGAAGTTCCCGATGCTGAGATGCTGAGATCACTTCCTGCTGCCGGGAGCAGCCTTGGATAGGGCAGCTCCCTCTGAGTCAGTGTTTGTGTGGCTCTCCTGAGGGATGCAGGAACCAAACACAGCACACTGAGCACCCCATGAGCTCTGCACCTCTGCCCTGGAGCACCACAATGTAGGAAGATCTGAAGCCATTAGAGTGTGTCCAAAGGAGGCAATGAGAATGGGGAAGGGCCTTGATTTGAAACCATGGGAGGACACTGAGGGGTGCTCAGCTGGAGAAGAGGAGACCAAGGGGAGAGCTCATGGCAGTTCCAGCTTCCTGGGCAGGGGCAGAGGAGGGGCAGGGACTGAGCTCTGCTCTGGGGGGACCAGGGACAGCAGCCAGGGAATGGCTGGAGCTGTGTCAGGGCAGGGTCAGGTTGGATCTCAGCAAAAGGTTCTTCCCCCAGAGGCTGGTTGGGCACTGCCCAGGCTCCCCAGGGCAGTGGGCACAGCCCCAAGGCTGCCACAGCTCCAGGAGGGTTTGGATGATCCTCTGGGGCACAGGGTGTGACCCTTGGGGATGGGCCTGTGGAGGGCTGAGGACTGGACTAGCTGATCCTTGTGGGTCCCTTCCAACTCAGCACATTCTGGGATTCTGTGAGATGCCAAGATCATTTCCCACTGCTGGGAGCAGCCTTGGGCAGGGCAGCTCCCTCTGGGTCAGTGTTAGTGTTGCTTTCCTAAGGGATGTAGGAACCAAAAAAACAACACACTGAGCACCCCATGAGTTCTGCACCTCTACCATGGGCATCTACCCAAAGTCATTCAACATCTTGAGCTTTGCTTTGTGGCTGAGCCCTCAAATGGCAAAAAAAATGACCAGGAGGAAAATAAAGTATGGATTAAAATTCCCTTTGTGACTCAGCCTTCCACCATCTCTGATACACAGGGCTCTGGACTCACATGAACAGGGCTGGAGCCTGGCTCTGACCTCAATGAGGGGTGTAAGGTCCTAGTTAATCCCCAATAGCTGAATCTAGAGCTTCAAGCATTTTCTTACTCCCTGCCCTAGAAAAAGTGAGTAATTAAACTGTCAAGGGAGTGTTTTCAATATTCTTACCCCAAAACATTTTGCCAGTGATTTGCCATGTTCATATTCCAAAAAACTGAGTGAGGGCCCTAGACATGAGTGCTAAACACGAGGGCATGTCAGCACTGAACATCATGCCTTGCCTTGCATTAAAAATCTTTATTCCTCTGCAAACCTGGGTGTGCATTTCATGCCTGACTGCAGCAGTGATAACGTGGCTCCATTTCTGCCCATCAGCACAGTTGGATCCCCATCCCCATTGAGTGGAAATATCTGTTAAAAGCAATATATGCGACACTGAAAGCAAAACATCGCAGTCGTAAACAGCAGCAGGAGGGGAAGCCTGTTAGACTGGTGGGATTGTGGGCAAAACATTGGGAGCCAAAGAGAATTAAGGAATTTAATGGTAAGGTGAAGGCTCAGGATGGGTTAAGGCTGGGCGCTTTTGAGCAGGGGAGATGCCACCTCTAAAGGAGTAGGTAGAATAAGAGTAGATAAAATGTTTTAGTTGGAGTTGGAGGCTGCTGGAAAGCTGTGACCAAGTTGCCATGACTGAAACCTGGTGGGATGAATGCCAGGACTGGAGCGGAGTATGGATGGCTACAGGCTGTTCGGGGGGGCCAGGCAAGACAGGAGGATTGGAGGGATTGCTATGGACATCAAGAGATGGACAGAGTGAGGGGAAAGCCACGAGGAGGTAACAAAGGGAATCTGGTGTTTGGTGTCTACTACAGGTCACCCGACCAAGAGGAGCCCACTGACAAAGCCTTCTTGCTCCAGCTCAGGAGACATCACCCTCACAGGCTTTTGTTCTGCTGGGGGACCCCAACCACCCTGGTACCTGCTGGAAAAGTAGCACAGTGAGCTGAGGGCAACCCAGGAGACTCCTGGAAGGCTTGGAGGATAAATTCCTAAGCCAGGGAATAGACAGCCCTGCCAGAGGGGATGTGATACTGGGTCAGGACAACCCCCTGGATCAATCCAGGCTGGGGATGAGCAGATGGAGCAGCCCTGGGAGGACTTCGAGGGGCTGATGGGGGAAAAGCTGGACACGGTTGAGCCCAGAAACCCCCTGTGCCCTGGGCTGATCCCCCAGCGTGGGCAGCAGGGCAGGGGGAAATTCTGCCCCTCTACCCCCTCAGGTGAGACCCCCCTGCAGAGCTGCTCCAGCCCTGAGGAACAGCACAGAATCAGAGAATGTGCTGACTTGGAAGGGATTCACAAGAATCATCAAAGTCCAACCCCTGGCCCTGCACAGACACCCCAACAATCCCACCCTGTCCCTCAGAGTGTTGTCCAAACCCTCCTGGAGCTCTGGCAGCCTTGGTGCTGTGCCCACTGCCCTGGGGAGCCTCTGGGGGAAGAACCTTTTCCTGAGATCCAACTTAACCCCCTCTGACTCAGCTCCAGCCGTTCTCTTGGGTTCTGTCACTGGTCATGAGATAAAGACAAAAGACATGGAGCTGCTGGAGTGAGTCCAGAGGAGGCCACAGAGCTGCTCCAAGGGCTGGAGCCCTCTGCTCTGGAGCCAGGCTGGGAGAGCTGGAGAAGAGAAGCTCCAGAGAGACTTTAAAGCCCCTTCCAGCACCCAAAGTGCCTACAGGAAAGATGAGGACAGTTTTTAGCAGGGCCTGTTCTGACGTGACAGGAGGTGCCAGTTTTAAACTGAAAGAGGGTTGAGTCAGATTAGATATGAATTTTTTATGAGGATGGTGAAACACAGGCACAGGTTGCCCAGAGAGGCTGTAGCTGTCCCATCCCTGCAAACATTGCAGGCCAGGTTGGATAAGGCTCTGAGCCACCTGGTCCAGTTGAGGATGTCCCTGCTCAGTGCAGGGGATTGGACTCGATGGGCTTTAAAAGTCCCTTCCAACTCAAATCATTCTCTGATTCTGTGATTCACTGAGATGTCGACATTTCCTTTCCAACAAGGAATGAATTTCTATTTGTTCTCCTTCGTAAGTTTATTTGCAAAGAAATTATCTCATATATTGATCAAATTCCTGACTCTAACACTGGAGATTTAGTAATCTCCAGTTTTTTGTATCTGTAATTTCATCCGTTAAGAAGTTAGTTTAATATATAGGTCAGCACCTTGCCCAAGCCCACAGCCACAGATAACACCTTCTTTGGAAATGTCTGGAAAAACAGTTTGGAGAATCCCTGGCCTGGATGGCAGCCCCACTGCCCCGGGGCCAGGCTGTGTCACCAGTGGGAATCTGGGGTCAGCACTTCACATTTCACTTACTGTAAACACTTGGATTTAGGGAAACTCAGAGTAAATATTGGCTTTAACTTTCCACTGGTCAATATTTACTTATTCTGTCAATAAAACCTGATGTTCATTTTAGCAGAAGCCTGGACTCGTTGGAACAACACGGATTCTTCTCCCAAACAGGCATCCACATGAGTAGGAGACAGAACAGTCGGTGCAGGAACAGCTGTGCTGCCTCAACACCTGGGCAAGCAAAGCAAAGATGGTCATTTGTAGGGAATACTCTCCAAAAAACACACTGAACTTGAGCTTTGGACACAGGTGAGAGAAACTCCAGGGCCCTTTTTACTGCTGGAAGACAAACTGTGCCATGTGGAGGGCTCCTCTGCCAGCTGCTGCAGACTCTGTCTGGTTCACAGAAACACAGAATATTCTGAGTTGGAAGGGACCCACAAGGTTCATCTGCAGCTTAGAAAGGTAAAGGTGGCCTTTGGTGCCCTTGTGAGGGAAACCAACCTTCCCAGGGTCTCTGGGCAGCCACTTTCTTGCTCAGGGGGTGGTGACTCCTTGTGCTGCTCACGGCTTGATCTGGTGCCAGTTCCAGCTCCCAGTGCCCCCCTGATGCTCAGGTGCTACCACAGAAAAGATGTCTTGGAGGAGCTGCTGGATGTTCCCAGCCCCACACTCTGCTCAGAGCAGAGTCCATCTGCTCCAGGACAGGTCAGCCATGGCTTTGTCTCACCCCATCCTGAGGATCCAGCCTTGTGCCATGGGGGTGGCACTGGCTGACACTCAGCACAACCACGTGGAGCCAGCCCAAGCAGGGATGTGTTCCCACTCCTGCCACCCATCCTGCTGCCCCTGGCTGAGCTCCTGACCAGTCACCCAGCACCAGAGGCAAGTCTGGGGTATGGGAGAGGCCCAGAGCAGCCCAGTACAGACCAGTTTACAGGTCTGCACTATTTTATCCTCAGTTTTGGGTTATATTAACAGCTGTCAGACACCAGGTGCTTAAAAAGAACAGTAACAGAGAGAAGTCTGCAAAATGTGCATTGATACCCAGATTTGTGCCAACACATTTAGAGGAATAGTGCCCTAAATCTGGAGGTCTGAGTTCACAAATCCCTTCAATAACACAGAGAGGCTGCAGAGGGACAGCACTGCAAATCCTAAGACGCTTCCAGAACGTGTCTTAATCCGTGTTTGTGGCAGATGCAGCAACAACTGGGCTCCCAGTGGGGGTGAGACAGTGGGTTCAGGGGCCAGCATACAAGTTCCTGTGCACACACAAACACCCTCGCTGACCCCAGTCCCTCTCCAGTAAACTGCCACTGTGAAACGCTCAAATTCAGGATCAAATCTGTCTCTAAGATGCCTCCAAGGGCAAGAACATTGCTCACACAACCTAAGGGGAGTTGATTTTCCAGGAGATGGAAGAACTTGACTCAAAACCTCATTTATAAAGCCAGCAGTCTGTGCTGAAGCCTTGTAAACCAACCCAGTCCTTGCTATGTCTACTACTACTAATTTTTCTTAAGGAGGCTTGTTACAGACTCCAGCAGGGGCTGCAGTCTCCAACTGTGTCATTGGGATATTTAATCCATTCTTGGAAGGAGCAGAGCCCAGAAAGCAGCACACAGATACAGGAGGCTGGACTTGTGCCAGTGCCAGAGGACTGGAGAGCTCCACTAACCCCTTTATTTGCTCCCTTGGGAGCAGGAATGGCTCTGGGGAAGGCATCCACTGCTGCTCCAAGGAAAAGGAGCTCTGCACTCCAGGACTTGAGTAGCAACAACCAGGGTTGCAGTTAAATCTGGGGGATCACCAGCTCCAACTGCATGGGAAAACCTGGGAAAATGAAATACACTGTGCTCAGTGAGGCGGCTGGATACTCCTTAGGAAAGGGACAAATTGGGATGAATTGCTTCCATCTCAGATGGAGCTGGAGCTGTTTCTGGTCCCAGCCTCTGGTTTCTGGCTGGAGACTCCTCAGGCTCTGTACTTCCCTTTGGGTCCAGGGACCTACTTGATCACTCCCTAACCCACCACACCACTCATCTGATCCCAACTTTTGTGCCTTTATGTGGCTATTTGCTCTCTTACACTCAACCTCCCTGGCACCTCAGCACTTTCAAACATTACTTCAAAATGGTTAGAAACATGCTGGGCCATTTCTGAGACATTCAGTCCCTCCCTCCAGAGCATCCTGAGGGGTGTTTGGTGTCCTCCTGCTGTCGCTGGGTATCCGTCGAAAGGTCTCAGCTTGAAAGGGGGAAGAAGGACAGACAACACACACGAGGATGATGAGACAAAGGGATGTCTGCCTGCTCAGCGCAGCAGGCAGTCTTTTATTAGGTCCCAAGTTCCACTTTCCCATACACACACACTATAAGCATTTTCCTGCAAAACACCCAGGAATGCAACACCTGCAGTTTGTTATACAGCTCGACCTTGCACTGTCCAACTCTCAGGGCTGTCTCCATGGGAATATGCAGTTATCTCTTACTTCTCTCACGGGAAGGGCCTTACTCCCTTTAATGCTTCTAGCTCTTCTACTTCCAGGGGGCCCAGGGGTTCCATGGGCCTGCCATCTCCCCCCACATCCTGCTCTTTTGGGTCTCCAGTTTGGCTGCAGCCAGAGGCTCTTCCCCAGGAGAAGCCCTGTGCATGTTGCACTTCTGTCCTACCCTGGAGGTGCTGATGTGGTTGGACATGTGTGATCATTCTTCTGACACAGAAGATCCGTGGGACACTTGTGAAGGGTCTCTCATGTCCCCCACGTGTTATTCCCAGCCTCCAGCTCTCCCCAGGCTTGAAGGGTGGGCACAAACACCCCCTTTGTGCCTCCAGAGTTCAGAGCTGGGCTCTGGGCTCCTGTCCCTGCCCACAGCCCGTCTGCCCCGAGGCCATGCAGTGATGAGCACTGGGGGGGACTGGACCCTCCCTGGAGAGCTGATGGTGCTGGGGGGTGACGGAGGCTGAAATGCAGGTGCTGAATATCAAGGAGCCACATCCCAGTGCAGACACAGGGGTGGCTGGGATGAGAGGTGCACTGGCTGGCTCCAGATGTGCCCCTGGAGTTACTCAGCCGCCCAAAATGCTGTCTCTCACCAGTTTGGCTTTGGTGCTCTGGCCAAATGCTCCTGTACTGGAGGTGGCAGCACCACTGCTGGTGGAACACTCATGTGAGAAAGTAGAACCTGGACTGCAGAGCACAACGTTGAATTGTAAATTGAAGGTCAGGCAACATCAGTGAAAATCTTCTTCTGCTCTGAAGAGCATGAACTGGAGAGGGAGGGACAGAAATGTTGATGGAGGGGGGGTTATTTATTTTGGAAGTGAATTCCTGTGATCTCCAGCTGAGCATGCCAAACCTGTGAGTCATGGTAACTCCTTGGAGTTAGCAGCAGAGGCACTGAGTGTCCTGCTCTCTTTCCACTGTGCTTAGCACCCATGAGACAGGGCAAGAGCAGAGCAGGCACCATTCTCCTGCCATGCATCAGTCGCTGGGGTGGCAGTTCTCCCTTACAAAAACGTGCTGATACCTGGATTCATTTCTCTTTTTCAAGTGCTGGTCTATTTAACTCGCACAATAAGAAAACCTACACCAAGTGTGGCTGATGAAAAGCACCATAAGCTGCCAATTACAGCTCTGAAAGCCCCAGAGCACGGTCCCGTACAGAGGCCACCAGTCACGTGTGGGTCAGCCTGGCATGCTGCCTCCTCCAGCCCATTGACTCCAGGCCTTTATCCCAGTGCCACAGCACAGCACCTGGGCTGTCCCTGCATCCCACAGGATGCCACAGCACAGCCACAGCACATGCAAGGTGGTGATGTGTCCAGGGGGCTCCTCTGCTCTCTGTGGGCAGAGGACGAGGTGGATCTGAGGGCACTTGGGGTGTTCAGCTGAAGAGGACGAGACTGAGGGCAGAGCTCATGGCAGTTCCAGCTTCCTGGGGAGGAGCAGAGGAGGGGCAGGAACTGAGCTCTGCTCTGGGGGGACCACGGACAGCACCCAGGGAATGGCTGGAGCTGTGCCAGGGCAGGGTCAGGTTGGATCTCAGCAAAAGGTTCTTCCCCCAGAGGCTGGTTGGCACTGCCCAGGCTCCCCAGGGCAGTGGGCACAGCCCCAAGGCTGCCAGAGCTCCAGGAGGGTTTGGATGATCCTCTGGGGCACAGGGTGTGACCCTTGGGGATGGGCCTGTGCAGGGCTGAGGGTTGGACTGGCTGATCCTTGTGGGTCCCTTCCAGCTCAGCACATTCTGTGATTCTGTAAGACCTTGTGCTGCTGGCAAACAGAGCTGTTTTAACAAGAGTAGTGGCATTAATTGGACTGCCTTCTACAGATCTGCTGAGTTTTGGACCCCTGCACAGGTCCAGCACGTTCAGGGAGCTGGGAAGGGATCCAGCACCGAGCCAGCCTGTCCAGAGATCTCATCTCCTAATCAACCACATCAACTGTGAGATGTTTGGGCACATTCCCAAAGGCTGAGCCTGCTAATTGTGCCTGGCTTTTAGGAAGCTTTGGGTTTTTCTAGGGTTTTGGACATCTGTCTGATTGTGATGGCTCAGAGAATGGTTCCCATTTGAAGCTGTGGGATTGCAGGAAGCTGCAGGAAGCAGATGGATTTAACTGACAAATTGAAGCTCACTGAGTTTTTGTTTAATTAACTTTTAATTGGCAAATTTGGGGCTCACGCATTTTTAGTGTAATTAGCTGCCTAAATTAGCTTTTAACAGAGGTTTAAATTTAGAAGCAGGCTTTTTATATCCCGTGCCTGGGTTTATACTGTATCCATGCTGTGATTCCTTTTAAGCCAATTGCTTTAACTCCATCACGTGAAAGGATAAGGAGATTTGGAAACTGCTACAGGAACCTGGAGCAGGAAAAATCAGAGGCACAGTCCCACAAGGATTATCCCTGGTCTCCCCTGCTGCACGTGGTTTCTGGTCACTTTGCACCAGCAGACATGTAGGACCAAAGGAAGATCAGAAAATAAAGGATCATGTGAACAGTCCCTGCCCCATGGAGCAGATTTGGGCAGACTGACAAGACTCCAGGCTGCACAAGGGACACACAGCCCTTGGAAGTCACTGCTACAGGTTTGCAGTGCTGACAGGTCCTCTCCCCATGAAAAAGGACAGTGAAGCAGGAGCTGGTATAGGGCAGATGCCTCCAAGTGCAGCTTTTTCTTGGTATTGTGGTGAAAGTAAAGATATTGAGAGATTTTGATGAGAAGGAAAGTTCAGCTGGTTCATCCTCAGATGTTTCTCTTGGAAAGTGTAGCAGGACTTCCTAAATCCTCTACCTCTCTGAGCTCATTTCTCAGTGTTTGACACCATTGACAACACACCTTGGCCCCTTCTGACCACACCACTGCCAAGGGAAGGTTTCTCCTCATGTGCCCTTTCAAACCCGTAGAGAGGGACAATCTCCATGGAGAGGGGAGGACAGGACAGGGCAGGACAGGACAGGACAGGAGAGTGGGTCATTCAGGCTCTGTTTGGTGGCTGGAAGGAGAGGGGTATGGGGAGAGCTTCAGGCCACCTGGAAAGGTTGCCCTTGGATGTGCTCTCCAAGGAGCCGTGGGCTACTGAGCTCCTGGGAAAAAATACCTCCATAAATTGGGATGGATTAGGGTCAAAGGACAAGCTACACCGAAGAAAGAGTTCCCAGAAGTGGGGTAAACAAAGGGGTTTAAACAAGTCCCAATCAAATAGAGAATCTTTTGATTTTTGCAGTTGAAAACAGCAGAAAATTCAGCATAAGGCATCAAGAAGGTACTGATACAGCCATGATTTGCTCCTCTTTCCAAGGCTGCATCTGCTTACTATTTTAGGAATAAATTCACAAGCAGGATAGGCAGATCCATATTGGTCTTAATCCATCAGATTAAGGGCAGCAGAGGGGACAGAGCAGAACAGCAACAGCGAGGGCTGCAAAATGCAAATCTGCTTATTCCTCAGCATGAACAAACTCCACATTTTTCTTCTCTTTGCTAAGTTCTTTATAAACAGAACAAAACTCTGCTGTGGAGAAATGACCTTTTTCCAAACAGGACAAGAAAGACATAGTCAGGTCTCTCCTCTTTCCTGGTAAAAAGGTCGAAAAATATTTTAAGAACCGCAGAAAGAATGGAAATGTGGGTGAGTGGAAATTTGAGCAGACTGGGAAACAATAGCATGGATTAGGTCATTCCCAGCAAGAAGAGGGAGAAAATGTCAGGGATTCAAGCGGTCTGGATCCTGATTTCCTCTCCTGTTAGGAGCAGATGAGGACCAAGTTCTCAGTGCCCACATAGTCCTGGAGTAAATGAGTTGGGGGGGAAGTGAGAGCACCCCAGCACTGTCCCTGTGGTCACAGAGGGGCTTTTTGGCTGGATGGTTCCTCCTGAAGCACATCCATGGGAGGTGGCACAAGCCAGCAGCGCCCTGATGTCCTGGAGATGCAGCCCGGCCTCTTCCCGCTGGATGGGAGCCTTCAGGAGCCTTCACACACCCCCTCCATTAATGATTCACCTCTTATTATTACACATTAAATTATTGCACATATTCATAGAATTCTCTGGTTATCTGCCCCAGCTCTCACTCCAGGATTGAGGTCCATGGCTGACAGACAGAGAGCAACTGGCCGGAAACCTCCCACACAAAGCCTTTGCCAGGGAAAAAGCTGGATTTACATGAAATTTAAAAACCCCAGTTCCAGGAAGAGGTCTGATTTCTGTAGAAATGCTGAAAAATTTGGGAGGGCAAGATGTTTTTCCACAGACCAAAGGAAAAAAAGTAGGGTTTTTTGCTGTAATTTTCCTCGGAAATTTCTACAGGTGTTTCTGGAATCTTTCAAACAGCTTTTTTGGGGTTATGGAGTCACTGTTTCTCCAGCTGAGCTGCCCTGGGGGTGCCAAAATTGCAAAGCAGAGAGATGAGCTCCATTCCCGCGGGGACAGGAGATCCCCGAGTGCTGGGCCTCTTTTCCCCATGCATGGGAATTGGGGTTTATTCCCTCACTGACTCATTCCCAGGCAGATTTTGGTCAAGACCAACCAGCCTAAGGTGCCTCCACCCTGCTCCCCACCTTGTTTTGGTGCAGCACAAGCTCTCCTGCTCTTGCCTCATCCCCTTGCTGGGGGCTTTGCTCTCTCTCAGCTGTCTGGTTATTCTCAACCCAACATTCAAGAGCTCAGCTGTGCTTTTGAGTTGCAGGAAGGCAAATTTAGGACTCAGCAAAGCCAGAGAACAGATGGGCAGCTTTTAGTATGAATGGAAACCTTTGCCATGGAGGAGATGAGAAATAACCCCCTGCCAGCCCTACAGGGCAGCGTTTATGGGGCAGAGGGGAAGCGAGAGGGGGGCTGGAGCAGGGCTGGCACACAGGGAAAATCCCCCTTGTCCAGAAGGCAGGAGGAGCTCCAGCTGTTTGCAGGGAACCTCTGCACCTGGGCAGCCTCATAAATCTGTCACAAACCCAGCAGCCACCAACTGCCACCCCAGCAGGGTGGCTCCCATCGTGCTCTCTGCACATCCTGCCCGGGTGTGAAAGCAAGGCCACTTTTCCCAAATGGATCACATCCTGAGCCTGTCAGTGAGGCAGCAGCAAAGCCTAAGACCTCTAAAAGGGAATAAACTGTCAGGTTAAAATGCTGTGTTTATCACATGGAGGCAGAGACTCCCCTGCTCCCGATGTGGTTTCAAATAAATTAGAGGCCCATCTGTTGTGCTTGGTTCCAAGAAATTAATTACTTCCAAGGGTGACGGGTTTTTACAATAAAGTAATTACCAAGCTAATAATAAAGGCAAAGGTTGGGCCTTCAATAGGAACAAATTGCTGCAACTCCAGGGCCTGCAGCTGGGTGTTCTGAGACTCCCTGGGGACTCCTGCCCCAGGAGAGGGATGCAGATAACGAGTAACTGTGACACCGTAACAGTCAACCCTATAAAGCTCCCAGGACTGGGCTCCCAGTGTGTGTTTGGCACCAAGAAACCCTCCCTATGCCCTGGGCTGATCCCACAGCATGGGCAGGAGGAGGATTCTGCCTCTCTGCTCCCTCAGGTGAGACCCCCCTGCAGAGCTGCTCCAGCCCTGGGGAACAACCTCAGAAGGACATGGAGCTGCTGGAGCAAATCCAGAGGAGGCCACAGAGATGCTCCAAGGGCTGGAGCCCCTCTGCTCTGGAGCCAGGTTGGGAGAGCTGGGGGGGTTCAGCCTGGAGAAGAGAAGGATCCAGGGAGACCTGAGAGCTCCTTCCAGTGCCTAAAGGGGCTCCAAGAGAGCTGGAGAGGGACTGGGGACAAGGGATAGAGGGACAGGACAAGGGGCAATGGCTTCCCACTGCCAGAGGGCAGGGTTAGATGGGATACTGGGAAGGAATTCCTCCCTGGGAGGGTGGGGAGGCCCTGGCACAGGTTGCCCAGAGAAGCTGTGGCTGCCCCATCCCTGGAAGTGTCCAAGGCCAGGTTGGATGGGGCTTGGAGCAACCTGGGCTGGTGGAAGGTGTCCCTGCCCATGGCAGGGGGTGGAAGGAGTTGATCATTAATGTCATTTCCAACCTAAATCAGTCTATGATCCTTTGACTCGATGAAAAATTGCTGCTGCATATCCAAGAAGAATGTGCTGATCTAGTAATAAAACAAAAGGAAACCAAACTGACTTCAAGGGAAAGAAGGACAGGCTTAAAAACTCTTGTGCAGCACATATTTACAGAAATACAGGGACCCCAGGGACAGGAAAAAGGACCTCCTACCCTGCTTTCCAGGAAAGTATGCTGGAAAGCATAACCTTCCTTAAAGGAAACAAGATTTATTGGGAAGCTTCCCAGGAAATTATGCAAGTGAACCCTCCATCACACAACGCTCCCCTTCCCACTGATGTGTCCACGTGGCTTTGCCTGGTGCTGCTGCAGCTGCTTTGTACCAGCAGGGCAAGAACCAGGTGAGAGTTCTGAAGTGTCCAGATAATATTCCTACCACTTCTAAAAATACCCAGTGCTGTGGAGACAACCCCAGCTCCATACAATGAAGAGTTTCTGTGTCGGCTGCAACGTTCCTGCTCAGCTGCGTCACTGGGAAGGACACAGGGCTATTCATGTGCAGGCCAAGGACTTTTTTCCCACATAGCTAATGGCCAAAAAAGTGATGAATCAGGGCTTTGGGGCTGATTTCTCTATTTCAGTCTCTCCTCCACTGGGTTTTCTATTTCTAGCATCCACTCTCATTCAGGAAAATGTTGTAGGTATCAACAGCAGCCGTGACTCACTCTCTGGCTCTCCCAGCTCTCATGAACAGTTTTCACTATGATTTTGGCAAACTGGCTTGAAATAAATGGCTGTCTGGGACCAGCACCATGGCTGTGGAGGAGGAAAATGCCTGACATCTTATGAGTCAGCCCAAACACTGTGGCCTGGTTTGTGTTGTCATTATTAACACGTTTGTTTAGTTGGAGACATTTTAATAAACTTGATGATGATCATAGTTTTTATAATGGTTCTGGCTGTTAATAGTCCCATTACCTGTCCATGCTTCTCATCCTCCAGGGAGTCTCTTCCTTTTTATTGTCAAGGCTGAGTGAAACACAGACCTTCAGAAGCAAGGTGTCCTTTGAGGAGACAATATTTTACATCACACATGATCTTTCTTTCCCAAGATGTTATCCCTGCCTCTGGTACACCTGTGTTAGGCAGGCTGATGGTGGGGGCTGGGAGAGTCACCAAACACACCAGAGAAACCCAGAACAGCAGAGTAACCCCAGATCAGCACTGGAAGGAAACTGCAGGGTTGGAAACTAGAGTTGGATATTTGCTCTAGTTCACCCTCTACAGGAACATCCTCAGGGCCTGCAGGGTGCTCCTGAATTCAGGGCTGTGGATCAAACCCTGCCCCTGCCCCCAAGGCCAAGTCCCCCAGCTCTGTTCATGTCACCAGTTGTCTTTATTAGGAGGCATCTTATAAAGGACATCTCAGAGGTTGGTACCCAGAAATCCATTCCCAAGTCAGGCTCTTTCACCCCCAAATCCTCCTCTCCATCCAAGGATATGATGACCTGCTGCTTCTGACTTTGTGGAATAGAGACCCACTTTCCCTTGGCCTTCATCACACCCACGAGTTTAGACTGGAGAGAGAAGATTTGCTGCAGAAGATGGTCCTACACCCCTGGAACAGGTATCTTGCTGTCTCTGGGAAGATTCAAGCACTGAGGAAAAGAGACATAAATATCTCCTTGTGCAGCTGATCTTCAACAGAGCACAAAGTGCTTGAGCCAGGAAGCTCATCAGAGACAGATCCTGACGAAAAAAAGCCAAATTCATCCTGGATCAGCTCCCAGTTTGCAGAGTCAGAAAATTGCAGTGAGGCAGAGATCATCCCCTTCCATGCTGGACACCTTCAGGGACCATTTCTGATCCCACCTTCTCCCCAGCCAGACTCAGGCAGCCTCACCCTGAGCCCACCTGGACCCACGAGCCGGGGCTGACCAGGGGCTGTGGGCTCCAAACTGCACCCTGGGAGCTGCTGGCTGGGGAATGAGGTCCAGCCCTCGGCCAGATGGGCCAGGCACAGGGGCAGGGTCTGCCCAGGGATGGTGCCCCAGATACCTTGGCCCTGTGCCTGCTCCTCCTCCCTCCAGTCCCACCTGCATCCTGCAGGAGCACCCGGGCACGTGCCCAAGTGTTGGCTCACATGGCAAGAGGGAGGTGGAGGCTGGAACAGCCCTTGGAGCAGTGTGGGACTGAGGGGAACGCTGCTGGCAGAGCCCCCTGCCCTGCTGCAGCCCCCTCCTGCTGTGCAGAGAAGACATTTCTCCTCCTCCTCCCTTTTCTTCCTCCTCCTCTTCTTCTTCCTCCTCCTCCTCCTCTTCTTCCTCCTCCTCCTCCTCTTCTTCCTCCTCTTCTTCCTCCTCCTCCTCCTCCTCCTCTTCTTCCTCCTCTTCTTCCTCCTCCTCCTCTTCTTCCTCCTCCTCTTCTTCCTCCTCCTCCTCTTCTTCTTCTTCTTCTTCCTCTTCTTCTTCTTCCTCTTCTTCTTCTTCCTCTTCTTCTTCTTCCTCCTCCTCCTCTTCTTCCTCCTCCTCCTCCTCTTCTTCTTCCTCTTCTTCTTCTTCCTCTTCTTCTTCTTCCTCTTCTTCTTCTTCCTCTCTTCCTCCTCTTCTTCTTCCTCTTCTTCCTCCTTTTCTTCCTCTTCCTCTTCTTCCTCTTCTTCTTCTTCCTCTTCTTCCTCCTCTTCTTCACCTTCCTCACCCTCTCCCAGCCCAAGCTGTAACTCCTCCGTTTGCTGCTCTGCAGAGGCAGGGCAGCACTCCGGTGCCTCCATCATGGTGAACATCCCTGGACAAGGGGATGAGGCCATGGGAATGCAGGAGAGACCCCCCACAGCCCCAAGCACCTGTAAATAAACCAGGGCTGTCGATCCAAGTGCCAGGTTCAGGTGTGCAGCTCTGGCAGCTCCTTGTGTTCTCCTTTCCTGGAATTTGCGGCCCGGGATGACACCCTGAGCATGGAAAATAACCAGGGGGGTGACCTTGGGAATGCAGGCTCAAATCTCTCAATTCTTCCCACCTGGGGGCTCAGGTGGATGAAATTCCTCATCAGGAATGCAACAACAAAACTCCCCAGCCGAGCTCAGGGCCAGGGTGAGCAGGGGCATTGTATTTACATCCAACTGATCTCACTCACCCTCAAATACCCACAGACTCACCAGCACCAGCACACAGGTGCCCCCCTGGGCTGCCCAGGATCCCTCAGGGTGACACAGGGGACAAGAGACACCAATAAGGCCTTGGAACACCTCTTCTGGCAGCCTCGTGCTGACTTTGGGTGCCACTCACACCCCTTTAGGAGCTGGCAGTGGCTGTGAGCATTTGGGTCTCCACCCTGTCTCCCTTCAGTGGCAGGAAGGGACGTTGCTGATTCACTCCCAGCCTCGTCCATCCCTGGCTGGGTGTGCTGCTGCTCCAGTGATGAGAATAAAGTGGTTGGGCAAGAGGGAAAGAGAAGCTGGGCTGGGTCACCAACCCATTGTGTTCAAGCACTCAATGTCCAATCTCTTGGCATTCCCAGCTCTCCTCTGGTGCCCTCTGCACACAAACAGGATCACCCTCCCTCAGAGGGAATGAACCAACAGACAGAGGAGTCTTCTGGACAGGAGAACCAGCCATGGAGAGGACTGGGAAGCAGAGCCAAGGGCCAGGAAGGATCAGGGGGCTCCTGCCAGCCCAGAGAAAGCCTCCAGGAGAGGATCTGGTTTCCATATGAATAATCAGCTGGCACTGAGAAGAGTCATGGTCAGGGACACAGGAGAGCCTGTGGGCACCAGAAGAGATCTCAGAGGCAGGGAACACATTTATGGCTTTCAGAGCAGCCACGGGTGTTCATGTGCTTGGGAAAGCAGCTTTGGAAGCAGGAATTCCCTGGTCTCCCACGGCCCTCTCCAGCCCCAGGGTTGCCTTTGGGGCCACGTGCCAAGAGCAGGATCATGCCCAGGACCCTGAGCAAGGGTGGTGCATGAACTGGGCCCAGCAGGGTGTGGCACTGGGGAAGGGGCCAAGGATCAGAGCTGGCACCAGACCCACTGACCCTTGGACTCACTGGTCACCCCAGGGGCACTGGCCAGCTCAAAACCAGCCTCCTCCTGCCCTGCTCGAGGGCCAAAGGGCAGCCCCCGGCTTCAAAACAGGGCTGGAGTCTCTGTGGCCTAAGAAGTCAGTGCAGTTGTGTTGGGTGGCTGTGGATGCACCAGGAGGGGAATCCCACCGGCCTCCCCTGCTGCAGGGTCAAGCTTTGCCCTCAATGCTGATGAAAGGACAGAAGCTTTCCTGGGAACTGGCTGCATGTCAGAGGGCAGGGCTGCAGCCCTGTGTCTCTGTGGAGAACAGCAGCAGCAGGACAGTTGGAGATCTTCCCCTGTGGGGCAGCCAGAGGGTGGGTTTGGAGGGCATAGCACTTTCTGGGATTTCTCCATGGAAATGCTTCTTCCTGTTTCTTTCAGGTTTGTCCAGGGAGATGTAATTTTGTGCCCTTGGCCAATAACTAATGAGACAGCACAAAACCAGCAGAACAAAACAAACAAAAATTCAAACAAGGGAAGCACTGCTGACTTGGGTGAATATTTGTTCTTCTGATGGAAGCAAATGAGCAAGGTCCCAGCAGACAATCTGCTTGGGCTGCAAACAAACCACATTCTCCCACTCAAACCAGACTGCCTTGTCCTATCGACTGCAGAGACTGCCCTGGCAGAAGAGCTGCTGTACACAGTGCAAACCTCTGCAGCACTGCTGGGATCCTGTGGGAGCTGCTGTCCCAGGGGGCATCAAGTCTTTGTCCCCCCCAGGGTTTTGTGCCACCCCTGAGCCACAGGAGGTGTCCAGGGGAGTGTCCAGCACTGTGGGTCTGACCTCCCACAGCAGCTCCAGTCTCTGCACCACTGCTGCTCCTGGAGACTTGCTCACAGAGGGGCACGGAATGGGATCAGCTGTGATCATGGGGCTTTCCCTGCCCTTTGGCCACTCCTGTCTGTGCAGTTGGATGGTGCCTTCCAAGGTCTCTTAAGCCAGCCAGGAATGTTGGCACAGGAAGGGGCTGCCAGTGTGACCATGTGTCTAAACCCCACGGGAGGATCTGGAACTGTTTCTGCTGCATCACTGCAGAAAAGGGCAAATTAAGGTAGAAACCAGTAGTGAGCCAGGATTTGTTATCCAAATACAATGCAAATGGACTTTGCCAGAGTAAAGAGTGTGACAGAGCACAGCTCAGACCTACAGAGACCCTTCTGAGAGTGTCACCCAGAACAAAGATGATCCGTGTGCAATGAGGCCATTTCTTCCTTTGAGATCTGGGAAGAAGCAGAATGACAGATGTTCTTGGAGATATTCTGCCTGGAGCTTGTTGTCCTTCTACAGTGGGATTAAGCCACTAAGTTGCCAGCAGGAAATCACCTCCAAGTGTCCACCACGGTGCCTAAGGCCAATGCCCAGCCCATGAGCTCTTACATCCTTGTCCAGCCCTGCTCTTACATGGGAAATATTTCCCTGACACAGGGAAATGGAAGAAGACAAAGAGCTCCTGTCAGTTCTCATTGGGGCAGGAAAAAAGGAGGTCACAGCAGCCACCCTGCTGTCACAGCATCCCCTCCTGCTCACACCAGGGACAGTGAGGTCACTTGGTGGGAGCAGGAGGGATGGAATCAGTCCCCACACAGATGGGACATGACTGATATGTGCTCCCCATGGTGCTGTGGTGAAGGGGTGGCTGGAGGAGGATGTTTAGGGGGGAGTGTTCTGGTTGAAGAACTTATAAGAAACTAGGACACACCTTAATAGACTTTTCAAGGAGATTTTGGGAACAGCTTGACTTTGAACTTCCTTTTTAAAAATAAGAAGTGGCCTACATAGGACTGAGCAAAAAATTATGCAAGTATCCCATGGTAATGTATAGAGCAGTAGGAAAGTCCAGAATAGCATCAGAGAGGGATTTGTGCCCTCAGCAGAGAGTCAGTGGAGACCACCTGAAGAGGAGAAACTGCAACTCCTTTGGAAAGTCAGTGCTGGGACACTGAGAAAGGAAAGACTTTTGCCATCTTGCCAAGGAAACTGGGCTGAGTGTACAAAGAACTGGGGTATGTGCTTGAATTCAGAGATCTCCTGCTGAGCGGGTCCTTGGCCACACTGAGGCACAGCTGAAGGCCAGAATGGGAGTGGAGGAGCTGGACAGAGCAGGATTAGGGAGAGAGCACATCCAGTGCCTCTGGAGGCAGCAGGACCAGGAGCTGCCCACAGGCAGAGCATTCTGGAGGAGCACTCTCGGCCCAGCAGGAGCCTGTCTGAGCACCACCACCAAGCCAGGAGCTTGTCCTGTGCCCAGGCACCAAGGCAGTGCCTTGGGGCAGAAATGGCTGTGAGCTGGAGTGTCTGACCTTCCTGCCCTGGGGCAGGGACAGTCCCACCGCTGGACAGCTCAGGCACTGACTGTAACCTTCTCTCTGTCCCTATAAGCACCTGCCCTAGGCAGGACTTGCTTCTGGACACTCTTCCTGAGTTTCCCAGAGCTGTGGCAGCCAAAGGATACGGGTGACACAGGGCCTGTGAAGAGAAATTACCCCTTATTTGGGATGTTTAGAAAAGAAACAAAGCAGCTCCCAGGCACATCTGCTCTGCCTCCAGACAAATCCTGATTCATTCACCTCCTGGCATGTAGGGACCAGAGCTTGGTTCTTCTTGGGCTGGGACCATTTAGGAAGATAAATTTGGGCGGAGGAGGTGAGTTGGTCACTGCAGAGCCCATCCAGTGCTGGGGACTTGCTGTTGAGGTTGCTGAACATTCACCAGGACCTTGGGGCTGTCCAAGCCAGGGCGTGATCAAAAGATGCTGAAAAAATTTCAGAGCCAGTGCTTCACCAAAAGTCAAAATATCCTGTTCAGTGTATTTGTTATTCCCATTACTTTTGTCTTGGTATGTAAAACATGGTTTGTGTTTGTCTAGTAGGAATTGTCACTGCTGTATTTGTCTCAAGGACTCAGCACCCTTGGATTGCCTCCCTGCCTCTCATGTGGAAAATCATGAACCCCTGCACAAGTGCCCTGGTTTGTGTAAGTGTGGTCCTGAAGCCCATTGACAGGGACAGAACTGGATGCCACACTTCCAGAATCATGGATTTGGGTGATATTCCTCTTAGTGTGGCCCAGCTCCACCTTGGTCAGCACCTCTGGGTGTCCACCAGTTCAGCCAAGAGCTGGACAGGCACAGAGTTCCTGGCAGGGGGCTGAAAATCAGGTTCAAGGGGCTGAATACACATGGCTTGGAAAGTCCAAGGAAGATGTTTTGATCACCCTCCCAGGATGAGGATGATGAGAAAATCAAAGAAAGAGCACAAGCATCTCCACAGACAAGCTCAGGGGCTTTCAGCCACTCCTTAGGCTCAGTGTGGGTCAGAGCTCAGTCCTGGCTGGTGCTGGTTGGGGGCTCTGGGCAGGACTGGGTGGACTGTGCTGGGAACTGGGAAACTTAGCCAGGGTGGGGGTACCAGCCCACATTGACGGGCTTTGCCCAGTGACACCCAGGAAGGGACACAGTTGCCCACACACACCTCTGCTGGTTTTTGGAGATGCCCTGGGCACTCCCAAAGGGCATCCTGTGGGGCTGAGCTGGATCCTCCAGCCCTGTGCAGATGCCTCAGGCTCCCTGGAGCACCAGTCCCCCCCATTTAGGCCCCTGGATGCCCCAGTTTGGTGCCCCTCACCCAGTTCAGAAACCGGCAGTGCCCAGCTCTGCAGGGACAGTGGACAGCCAAGGGTCAAATCTGGCTCACGACTACCCCACTCTGAGAGAGGCTGAAATTTTTGCTCCACTGGAAGCCAAACAGCATTCCCAGCAGATTCCACAGGGCTGTGACTCCCCCCAGCTCACGAATGGTGCTCCCAGTGCTTTGGCTGCAGCACCTTTGCCCACTGGTATCAGTCTCAGGGGGTTCCCCACAGCCCTGGGGCAGAGCTGCTCCCTGCAGAGGTACCAGACACCATTCCCAGACCACCTCCTGGGAGACCTGGGTTGTGTCCAAAAGGTGTTGCAGTCCTGGCTATGCCATGTCCAGCTGTCAGAACTGGGAGAGCCAGGAGAGACCAACTCCCAAAATCTCCTGCAACCCCTTGGACCTTCCCACCCACGGGGAACCAAAGGGGCACTTTTTAACCCAGCTGCTGTATTTGTGATGCTCTCAGGTTTGGGAGAGTCCTGGCTCAAGGACAGGCAAGGAATACACTCCAGGAGACCGACTTGGTTGCACAGAACCCCCTCCTGCCTCGTGCCTCTCGTAAAATCCACCTGGAAAAATACTGCTGGAGGCTGTGCTGACAGATGACTAACTCTTCCTGGTGCAGCACTTTACCCCTTCCCTTTCCACGTGTGTGCCTTGGAAACCAAACACAGAGACACCCTTGGGGTGGCCAAAGAAAACAGCTTTCTCTGGGCAAGTGCCCTGCCTAAAATATAGAAATAAATATATAAACCCATGTACAGACAAATTATCAAGAGGCATAAATACAACCCCTGCCACGGGTCAGACCTTTCTAGTCTCTCTTTGCAGCTCTTTTTGTGCTGTCAGATGCTATTGGTGCTGCCAGGTTGATTTACAGCAGTTCTTTGTGCACTGTGGGCCCTCCTGCAGGCTTGGGTGGGGTTGACTCTGGTGGGGGACCAAGGGATGGTCGTGATCCTTCTTGCACTGGATGCAAACCCAGCAGAGGAAATCCCAAACCTCCTCTCAGGAAAAAAAAAATAATTATGATACGAGACATTTTTTCTAAACCACCATCTAGGTGTGATTTCTTTGCTTAACAAATGTTTAAAGAGACTTTCTGAGGCCACGGGGAGGAGCAGCCACAGTCTGCAAAACACATCAGCAGCAAGGCTACCTTCCATCTCTCTGACTGAGGAACAGGGGGATATTTTGAGAACGTTCAGCCTGGAAAGGCAGGAAGGGAGGAGTCAGGATGGAAACATGGGGCTGGAATCTCTGCTGACATAAAGCAGCATCGGAGGCAGTGGGGTGGAACCACTTCCCACCAGCCCCAAAACTCCTGAGCAAAAGAGTTACCCCTGGGAGGCAAAAGCTCTGTGAGGGGCACCAGGGATGTGGGTCTGGATGAGGCCTTGTGGGATGGGGACTGAGCATCGGGCTGTGAGCGGGAAAGATGACTCTGGAATGAGACTCCTGTGACCTTCCCGAACTGGAATGTGAGAGATTTACTGAGCAAACGGTTTTCCAGCCATGCCTGGAAGACTCAGAGCAGCTTCTACACAATTCCGGGGGAATCAAGGGGCCAGCACATGTGTGAGAGCACAGCAGGAGTTCCAAGAGGCCTCGGAGATGGGGGGTAGAAAAAATTCTCAGAATGACTTTTTTTCTCAGAACAACTCTGGGTTTTTTAACTCCGACCTTACCATGGAAAGGGTCTGCTTGTAAAACCAAGCACCCCCAAACTGAAAAGGTTTTTGTTTGAAAAGATTATCTCAAGAGCAAAGTCTGTCACAGCACAGTGGGGACATGGAGTGTGACCCCCCCATCCTCTCCAGCTCCATGTGTGTCCCCACAGGGCTCTGAGCCAGGGACAGGCATTCTGAATGAAAACCTAGGGGGGTTTGGTACAGAAAAAAATCAGTTTCTAAATGTTTTGTCAACAAGTTCTGTTTCTTATAGTGTGTCAGAGGCTCAGGGTTTGAAACACCCCAGAGATGCACTTCAACCCCTCAGGGCCCAAACAGATACTATTGAATCACAGAATCACACAGAGCTTTGGGCTGGAAGGGAACTTAAAGATCACCCCCTGCCATGGGCAAGGACACCTTCCACTAGCCCAGGTTGCTCCAAGCCCTGTCCAACCTGGCCTTGGACACTCCCAGGGATCCAGGGACAGCCACAGCTTCTCTGGGCAACCTGGGCCAGGGCCTCCCCACCCTCACAGCCAAGAATTCCTTCCCAATATCCCATCTAGCCCTGTCCTCTTGCACTGGGAAGCCATTCCCCCTTGTCCTGTCCCTCCAGGCCCTTGTCCCAGGTTCCTCTCCAGTTCTCTTGGAACCCCTTTAGGCCCTGGAAGGGGCTCTCAGGTCTCCCTGGAGCCTTCTCTCCTCCAGGTGAACCCCCCCAGCTCTCCCAGCCTGGCTCCAGAGCAGAGGAAAATGTCTGGGCCACAGGACAATCCCAGCCCGACCAGAACAGCATCTGAAGCTGCCACAGCCTTCACCCTTTCACCCAGCCCGTGCCTCAGGCAGAGCAGGGGGAGAGCAGGACACGGCCAAAGGCTGCACCAAACACCAGTCAGGAACCTGTGTCTGGCCAAGGGATGATCTCGCACACACAACATGATTTAGGCTGGGACTGGCTACAGGAGCAATTTTCAATTTACAAACTAAGGTCTTGAACGTGGTGTTGCATTTTCCCTGGTGGTGGTCAAAGGATTGGACAAGGCTGAGCACAGACAGTGGGAACAGACAAAAGGCACTTCCCAGGATGAGCAAAGGAAATTTCTCAGATGCTCGTGGTCCACTGTCAAGTGTAAAAGAGGTTTGTAAAAACAATTCTAGTGCAATTTTTAAGAAGAAAAGTTCTTCAAACTCCCCTTTGTTGCTAAGAAATATCAAAACATTAAAATAAGCAACTGACCACTGCAGAAGACACAGATGTACATCACAGTGCTGTTCATCATCCCTCCTGGAGGTGCTCAACTGGGCAGCCGATTAAATGCAGTTGTTTTCCATGGCTAAAATGATCCCTTGTGGCAGGACAGAAACTCCATGTATTGCCAGTTATATACTAACTACTCTTTGGAGAAAATAATTGAAGACTTGGCTAAAATATTCCTTGAGGTGACTTATATCTCAAACCATGAGGGTTTCAAAGCATTTTGTCTGGGTCATTACAACTGAACTAAGAGGGAAGTAATCTGTTGTCTAATTATTTTCAAGGAAGAAACAGCACCGGGAATTTTTGAAAATGTGAAAAATGCTTCAATCGTATGGTTTGGGTTCTGAGGATGATTTATCATTTGACACCCAAATTTTAATTTTCAAAGTCAGAAATTAAAGGGGAAAAAAAAAAGGCAGAATATTTGCTTTTAAGTTCTCAACTCACATACACAAACCAGCAAAATATGGTGTAAATTCATCGTGTAACCTTCAGCTTTGAGTAACAGAAGTTTCTGAATTCCTTCCCCTAGCAAAGGGCTTAAGAATTGCAGAGGATTTGGGACCTTTTTCATGTTAAATACAAAGCAACGCTGAGGCAGCCCATTGTAAAAGGACCCTCTCTTCCTGAGAAAGTTGTCCCAGGGTGTTCAGCAGGAACAGCAACAGCTGAAGGCTTTATGTGCTCTAATACAATACAGATGGCAAGGGAGAGGGGAAGTGCTTGGTATGCAACTGCTGAAGGTTTGCAATGTTCACTTTAAAATGCAGAATAATACTTTAAAAATGAGACTGCATCAATCTTTCCACACCAGAATTTATCACATGCATTCACTCAAGTGTAAATTACAGCCAAAGACTGACAATAAATTCCTTGGCCATAAATGTTGACCTTCTCTGAAAGAAAAGGAGTAACAGTGCAGAGCAGAATAAGCAGAAAAGGGGTTCATTTGTCTGTGTGTGTTGTCTTTCAGACACCTGACTTCACAGTGATTTCAGCAAATGACATTCACTTAACCTGATTCAATCATTTGCTCTGAAATACTTGCTGACTTCTCGTCATAAACATCATAAAAATATTGAAATTTTAGAGCAGGCTTGCTGTGGACTTCTGTGTATCACAGTGAGCAGGCACATGTTTTAGGACTCTTGGATTATGGAATAGTCTGATTATGCAAATGTGAATCTCTATTGCTCCAAAGCTCATGGATCTCCTGTGGCTGTTATGGATGTCTCCATGTGTGCCATGGATAAGCAGGTCTGGACAGTCTGCAACAACCTGATAAAAACCAATTCTGCTGAAGGACAAGCCTCAAATCAACATCATTAGTCCACATAAAGTGTTTTAAAGATTGACAGAGTAAAACAAATACAAGTGGAATGGAAGCCACATTGTCATCCTGCTATGAATTTTTCCAATAAGGCATCAGGCAAAGGTTCTTCCCTCAGAGGGTGGTTGGGCACTGACCAGGCTCCCCAGGGCAGTGGGCACAGTCCCAAGGCTGCCAGAGCTCCAGGAGTGTTTGGACAACGCTCTGAGGGCCAGGGTGGGATTGTTGGGGTGTCTGTGCAGGGCCAGGGGTTGGACTGATGGTCCTTGTGGGTCCCTTCCAGCTCAGGATATCTATTACTCTATAACATACACAAGGACTCTAAAGATGCCCAGTGGACCCTTCAGGCACCTCCTCCCTGATGTGCCCATTGCAGTTGTTCATTAAACAAACCCAGCACCTCAAACTACTTTTTCAACCCCAGATGATTTTGCAGAGGGAGCAGCAACCCGAGTGGGGCAGGGGGGACCTCAGTGCCCTGTCCCTGGCCTGAACCAGTCGGGGCATGTTGGGGGCATGAGCTGGAGACCCCTTTGGCTGCACTGCAGAAAATGGACCTGAATTGGAGATTGCCAATATGCTCCACTCCAATTTGCACAAATTGTCCCCTCTGCACTCCTGGGACCAAAGCTCTGGCAGTGCCATTGAGGAGCCTCAGACAGGGAGCCAAACCTGCAGCTGCCATCTGGTGTGTGGTGGCCCGGGGCAGGTCCGTGGGGAGCTGCCAATGAGAGCCCCACACAAGCTGTTCCAGCTGGGTGGAGGTGTCCCCCTGCCTGGCTCTTGTTTTGGGACTGATTGGCACAAATCAGAGACAAAGGCTGCTGCAAGGCTGGAGTGCAGGGCCCTTTCCTCCTGTTTGCTGGTAATTTAATAACAGCCTGGGCTGGAAGGGAGCCAGGCACAGCGGAGCAAGACAGTCTCCTTTTGGCTCATTAATGTGTTTCTTGATCCCAGTGAGTTCTTCCCAAGGAAAAGAACTTCCCTGCCGTGGGCCAGCGTGGGGCAAACATATTGGACCTGCATGTCTCCTCTAGCTTTGCTCAGCCTGGGGCCTGGGCTCCTTGGCCATGGGCCACCAAGCACCAGCTGGCCCCGAGCCCACCAGCAGGACGTGCAGCCCTGGCCCCTCTCCCTCCTGCCTTTAGGGAGGGGAAATCAAGAACTACCTAAATAAAGGAAATGTTAATGGGTTAGAAGGGACATTAATGGGTTAATATACTTTGCTTTCTATTCTGGTGGTGGGTTTTTTGTTTTCTTTTGGTGGAGAAAATGAGGACATGGCAGCCTGGAGCCATCAGCTCCTGTGTGCTCAGACCTCACCTCATTAGACCTGGGGAACAGAAAGAGTAACTTCAGTGCCTTATAGGGAGGATGTGTGGAATCAGTTAAAAATCACAGGGAAATAAACTCTATTTTAATCATTTGCCCAAATTCCTTCAGTTAAGTAAATACCAGGTATCCTGTGCTCAAAGACATATTCCTGCAGTATCAGGCCAAACACTGATGTCCATGACATCAATCCCTGGGCATCAGCTGTCCAGGGATCTCTGGTACACATCATGCAGCAGATGTAACCTTTGTACAAGGGACAGTGTTTGGTGGTTGTATTCTCCAGCTATTTCTGGAAGTGAATGCAATAATCTTCCACTCGGATATGACTGTTTCCAGCATAAACAAATCCAGGCCAGCTTTGGACCATAGATCTACTGTCTGGAAATATCATCATGGAGGATGTTTACTTGACTGTTTCCAAGGTTTTTTTTATTCTTTGCTTTGTTTGCAGTTTAACTCAATTTTTTTCTATACACTTTCCCCAACTGAAATGTCTTTCCCCTCCCATTTCAGCATCTCTTTCTTCAGAAACTGGGGAACAGCCATCCTACTTCACTGGAACCAGTTTCCATTTGGGACATGACATTCTTCCAAGTTGTCATAAAGTCAAAGTATGTGTTCTATATACAGCAACCAGCATGGAGAGTGTGCGTTGTCTTTGGCACAGGCAGCCATCCATTACAGTCACTGCCACAGCAACCCACAGCCATCCCCTCCTGGAAACCCCTTCTTAAACCTCTTTGCACATGAACATCACATTTCAGAGTCTGGTTGACCTTTCATGGCTCAGGTGACATTTCTCCTCCATGTAGTTGGACTCTGTGGACTGGATGTCACTCTGTCCTGGCAGTGTCCCAGTGCTGATGTGGGATTGTTGGGAGTGTCGGCACATTGTCCTTTGGACATCACTGACACCCTTGAGGGTGAGCAGGGACAGACCCACCAGTCTTACTGCAAACATCTCCCATGGGGACATCTCCAGCTGACCATCTGACCTCCTGTTAAAGACAGTGGGGAGGACACCAGCACTGTGCTGTAAATTCAAGGGATAAGAGGAAATAGAAGTGATTGCAGGAGAAATCTGCCTTCAGCTGTGGCACTGGGTGAGATAATACCCTCTGTGCCTGAGTGTGATGGCTCTTCAAAACCCACAAATGCTTACAGCTCTGAAGGAGCTCTTGCCCCAAGACTGGATGTTGCTGGATCTGGTTGAGTCCAGTTTGGGGGAGAGAATTTATTATTACAGGAAAAGAGGAGTGTATTGTCCAGATGGACTGGTTTATTCCTGGCTGGATGGGACCTGTGGAGATCTGTGGGACAGTGGACTCCTTTCCTGGCCACACTGCACAGGGCAGGCTGGGGAAGCACCACATCTGCTCCTCTGTGTGGAACCAACACCAGCACCCAGGCCCGTGAAGAAGGTCAGTGCAGGGCAGTGCACCAGGTGGGCATCACATCCAGGTTGTGCATGACCTTTCTGTCCCCCCTGCTGCCAGTAGCTTTTCACTTAAAAGTCATTGGGATGAAATCTTCCAGGCAGGAATGGATCAGGTAAACACACAGACACTGCTGGAAGGAGTGATGGTGGAGGTGAATCCCAGCTGCCACTTTCCAACACCCAGCCCTGAAGACCAAGGCAGACTGTCAAGATGACATGAAACAGCACTGAGGGAGGTTTATATTGGAGATTAGGGGAAATTTCTTCATGAAAAGAGTTGTCCAGCCCTGGCACAGCTGCCCAGGGCAGTGGTGATGGGGTCACTGTCCATGGAGGGGTTTAAAAGCTATGTGGATGTGGCACTTGGGGACATGGGTTAGTGGTGGCCTTGGCATAGTTGAACTTGATGATCTTAGAGGGCTCTTCCAATCTAAATGACTCTGTGATTCTAAGAGTACCATCAGCCACCAAAACAAATCCTCAGCTTAGCCAGGCTCCACTCCTGACTCTGGAAGACCCTCCTGTCCCACAGACACCTGAGCTGGAAGCGCCTGGAAATCAGAGCTGGGATCCACCTGTGAAACACACAGGATTTTTTCCACCACCCCTCTTACCCCAAAAAGTAACTTTCCAAGAAGCCTCCTACAAACCTCTCTGTGTGTTCAGCTCTGCTCTCACCGAGGACAAACCTGCAGGGACTGCAGCAGCAGAGGAGGGAACACATTCCCTTGGTGTTGCCCTCCCAGCCCGGTGTCACGGCAGCGGATATGGGTATTTCTGTCCTGCTTCCTCCCAGATATTTTTAGCCACTCAAGTGACTTGTGCCAGTTCCCCGAGGCCAGAGTGATTCATATGGTTTGGAGAGGGGCTGTGCTGGGTTGCTCCTTGGGAAGGGAGCGTCATCCCACTGAAATCTGCTTTCAAAGGCGTAAGGACTGTGAAAAATGGAGCAGTATTTCCACAATGAGGTTTTTGGCTGTGGCTAAACTGGAGCTGTTGAATTTTCTGATTATTATATCATGGGGAGGGAGGGATCTCTTTTTTCTGATGTTGGTGAAAGCAAGTGATTAATATCCCAGGCGATGTGCAGGACAAGGCTGAACCATGGAAACTCCCTCTCTCCTCAGTCAGCAGCAGCTTTTAACCCTGTCCTGGGCACCACCTGACATTTTTGTCTTGCCTTCCTCCCCTGCAGCCCCTTCTCCATCAGTGCACATCAGTCCTCCTCCTCCTCCAGACCTCCCACCCATGTATCTCTGACATGTCAGGACCAATAAAGGACTTCCAGAGACTTTTTCAAGCTCTGCTTTGCAGACAAATGGACTTCTGTAACATTTGAGAAGTTCAGCTGCCCAAGAGAGGTGGGGAATAGGACAGCTTTCCTGATCCCCCAAATCTGGTTGCCTCTTTCCACGGGCACCCCCTAAGATCTTGTTCAAGAATTGCTTCCCTCTTGATGGACAAAAAGCAGAGTAAGGAACCTCAAATTAATCCACGGGGAGACAAGATGAGGTGTTTTGAGAAAAGAAAGGTTCTTCCTCTAGTCTTTCTCTCTCCTTTAATTAGGAAAGGGCCACATTCCAGGTGACCTCCCACTGAGCCCCTGTGAAATGAGCTGAATGTGGATTTGGAAGAGTATTTTGATGTTTTTCTGCTATGTGGTTGAAAGTCAGGAGAGAGGGTTGCTGCCCAGCATGTCTTGGTAAGGGCAGTAGTTGTCCAGCCTGTCCAGCAACTCATTTCCAGAGAGCAACCTATGGACAGTGAGGAATGGGAAGATCAAGGGGAGCAGAAGCAGCACAAACAGCAACCAGAGAACCTCCCTCTGTGACCAGTGTGAGCAGAGCAGAGTCAGGTGTGCTGCTGACAGCTGCTGTGGGAGCACCACGGGGAGAGGGAAGGAATTAGGGCCCTCCTGGCAGGAAGGACCTACAGAAGGTAGGAAGGATCTTGAGACAGAGAGGGCAAGGGAAGACGACCCTTGATCAAAGCTGTCTGGCTGCCATGAGGCTCCCAAAGTCCTGTCTCTGGGATGCTCCTCAGGGCTGAGGCAGAAGCCAGACTTGCAGCCTCAGTTCCCAGTTTCCCTGGTCATGTGGGTCCTGCTGGACTCCAGACATCCCTCAGCAGCAGAGTCTGTGGCCAGATAATGCCTGGCTGCTCTGTGTGTGCGTTGTTAGAGGTTGTAAGGGCAGTTTTGATCCTCCATGAGGTATTTTTGCCATGGACAGGAGCCAGTGAGATCATGTGCTCAGAAGCAATTACCACCTCCTGCCGTCACCGGCCTGGGCACAGCACACAGGCTCCAGGAGTTATTTACAGCAAACCAGCCAAGCCCTTTGGCAAAGCAGCTGGTGGATGCCAATGCCAAAGGCAAGTGCTGAGTCCAGGGTCTTTGTCTCCATGACCAGAACTGACACAAAAACAGCTTCTTCAAGCCCTGTCTTGCCTGGGGCTCAACCTTAATCCACCCTTGCAGAGAAGAGAAGAGGCAGGTCTGCAGTGTCCACAGTTGCTTGGTCTGCTCCATGGTGAACACAGAATCATAGAACCATAGAATATCCTGGTTTGGAAGGAACCAACAAGGATCTTTGAAGTCCTGGAGTTGTTAGAGCACAGGACACCCCAACAATCCCACCCTGTCCCTGAGACTGCTGTCCAAACACTCCTTGAGCTCTTGGTGCTGTGCCCACTGCCCTGGGGAGCCTGGTCGGTGCCCAACAACCCTCTGGGGGAAGAACCTTTTCCTGAGATCCAACCTGACCCTGCCCTGACACAGCTCCAGCCATTCCCTGGGTCCTGTCCCTGCTCACACAGAGCAGAGATCAGAGCTGCCCCTTGTAAGGAAGCTACAGACCCTGGTGAGGTCTGACCTCAATCTCCTCTTCTCCAGCTGAACAATCCAAGTGACCTCAGCTGCTCCATGTGTGGCTTCCCCCCCTTACAGACATGGTTGTCCCCCAGGAGCACCAGGCAACTGCTGCCCAGCTTTACTGCATAGGTTGTTCCTCCATGGATCACAACCTCAGAGAAAACTTCATTTTTCAGGCTGTACCCTCAAAAAGCAATGAATGGGCAGTGGGAGGTGGCCACGGCACTGCTGAGGCCACGCCAGGGCTCTACAGAGGAGCTCTGTGCTGTTTAACCAGTGCACAAAGGGTTCCAAGTGCAGCTGAGCCAGCCTGGGCTGAGGAGCCTGCCCACCACTGGGGAAATGGCTGCAGGACCAGAGAGTGAACCAACCCCCTCCTGAAACTCTCCTCGAGGTTCAGGTGGAGCCACAAAGTGAGAAAGGGACCACGTGGGAAAGTGAGTTTCAGGATAAAACCTCACCACAGAACAGTCAAGTTGTTCTGGGAGAAAGTTTCCCACTGGTGAGTGTGGTCACACTGGAACCAAAACTTTTCTTGAGAGCAGGTCAGAATGAAATGACTGATTGCTGATTTCTCATTTGTGGCAGAGCAGCTTCATTCTGAGTCTGTAGGCTGTGCATTTCAGGGGTTTAAATTGATGGTTTAATAATAATAACGTCCCAAGTCCACAGTAATACAGCATATTAAATGTGATGCTCTGGCTGTAGCTTAAATAGACTTATGACTGCACTGATGTTTGTGTTTGGATGTTAGCAGAACAAAATAACCTGGTGTTACTGAGTGGAAATCTGTTACCAAATCTGTGCTGGGGTAAATGCCAACATTTTGGATTTTCCTTTGGATTTAGAATTTCACTCAGTCATAGAATAGAATAGTCCAGTTGGAAGGGACCTACAACCATCATCATCAAACTGCTTGAGCACCTCAGGCCTGACCCAAATTTAAAGCCTGTTGTTAAGGGCGTTGTCCAAACCCCTCTCGAGCACTGACAGGTCTGGAAGGTCACCTCTCTGGGGACTCTTTTCCAGCATTTGATCACCTTCTCAGCAAAGAAATATTCCCTCGTGTCAACTCTGAACCTCCTCTGATGGAGCTTTTCTGCACACAGACAATCCCAGTGTTCTCTGATGCTCCTCCCAGGACACCTTCAGCCCTTGGTGGCCCTACCCTGGACTTGTCCAAGGACCTCAGCATCCTTTTAATATGGTGGAGCCCAGCACTGCCCACAGTGCTCAAGGTGAGGCTGCATCAGCACCAAACACAGAGGGATAATCACCTCCTTCCAATTAAAATCATTGCAGGTGACATCACATCTTGGCCTGAGAAACAGAGACCAGGGACACAAATGTCTGCCCCAGCTCAGAGCAGAGCAGCACCTCTGAACTTTGTGACTTTTGTAACGCAGCAAGAAACTCAAATCACAGCCCAAACCCCTGGACTACACTGCAGAAAGAATGAAGAGTAAGAGTCATTAAATCACAGACTCACAGAATATCCTGGGTTGGGAGGGACCCACAAGGATCATCCAGTCCAACTCCTGACCCCGCACAGGACACCCCAACAATTCCACCCTGTCCCTGAGACTGTTGTTCAAACACAGGGCTGGCAGGATTTGACTGAAAATAATAACAACAGTGAAAACAGCAACAGCTATTATTAATATTATTATTATTATTTGGTGTTGGTGTTATTATTATTAAACCTTTATTTTTGGCTTCTGTTTTTTATCAATAGTTACAATTTCTGGTCAGGTTCAACTTCATCCCTCTTTTCCCAACTCCCAGACCTCAAAGCTACCCCTGTGCCTCTGCTTTAGAGATTTAATTTATAATTTTACCCATTTGCCATCTTTCTTTCCTTCCCAAGTGCCTCTTTCTCCTTCATCTTGGCCTCCAGCTGATCTCAGCAGAGAAAGAGGCTGAAACTAAAGCTGTGGAACAAAGACAGAAATCACACCCAGGAATTCCAGGTGAGAGACCTGCTGGGGAGCAAAGCAGCATAAAAATCTGGATTTATTGAGTGGAAGGAAGATCTACCAGCAGCCTGAGACATCATTTTAACAAATACTACACCAAGTACTGATTAGATTCCCAGGCAGTGCCCAACCTGAGCTCCTGGATCAAGCTGTGAGTTTAGAAAGCACCAAGCAGGACTCCTTCAGCTCCCAGCCCAGCACCCCACATGAGGGATGGGTCTCTTTTCATCTACAACTTGCTGCCCAAATTTTTGAGGAAATAACCCCCCAGAGACCAGGGATTGAATCTGGAGTCCTTGTGTGTCCCTACTGCTCTGATGCACCTTCCTTGGTGCTATAATATTGTAACTTCCTTAGGTGTTTATTATTTGAGCTTTATCAGCAGCTGTTAGACTTGTTCTGGGCCAGTCACTGGGGAGGAAATAAGACAAAAGTGCCCATTTTGGTGTAGAAATCAGAGTCATACACGGGCTGTGTGTGAGGGAAATCACAGAATCATGGAATGGTTTGGGTTGGAAGGGACATTAAAGATCATCCAGATCCACCCCCTGCCATGGGCAGGGACATTTTCCACTTGCCCAGGTTGCTCCAAGCCCCATCCAACCTGGCCTTCTTCATGATTTGCAGTGATATAAAGTTTAGGAAAAACAAAGTGCTGCTGTTGAAGTACACAAACATTTAGGATCTGTACATCAAACCAACCATAGAATTATACTTATTCATTTTCAAAAGAAATAGAAAAGATTCCTGCATCAAAAGCAATAATAAGTTGGAGCCATGGTAGGACATACACTGTGGATGGCTCGTTAGCACCATGAATAACTGTGTAATTACACAAAAATTACAAGTAATTTCACTGAGAGAGACTGAGCACTCACATCAAGAGGAAATGGTTTTGATTTCACAATTCCTCTTCTAGATGTTTCCCAGATTTTATGGCATTACGGTTTTCATTTTGGTTTAATTGCCAGAGCAGCAGTAAATGAAAGGAGACAAAAGGGGCTTTTGTTGTGTATTAAAAGTTATATTCTGGGAAACTCTGCTCTGAGCAATGTCCAGAGACATTTGGGGCTGAGCAAACCTAGATCCAAAATACCCTGACAGGGAGGGCAGGTTTCTGTCCTACAGACACAGGCTGGGAGAGCTGGGGGTGCTCACCTGGAGAAGAGAAGGATCCAGGGAGACCTCAGAGTCCCTTCCAGGGCCTAAAGGGCTCCAAGAGAACTGGAGAGAGACTTGGGACAAGGGACTGGAGAGACAGGACAAGGGGGAATGGCTTCCCACTGCCAGAGGGCAGAGCTAGATGGGATATTGGGAAGGAATTCTTGGCTGTGAGGGTGGGGAGGCCCTGGCACAGGTTGCCCCGAGAAGCTGTGGCTGCCCCTGGATCCCTGGAAGTGTCCAAGGCCAGGTTGGACGGGGCTTGGAGCAACTAGTGGAAGGTGTCCCTGCCCATGGTGGCCTTTAAGGTCCCTCCAACTCCAAAGCCAGTGATTCTATACTATGGTTCTGTGCCGTGGCAGCCTGAGGCCTGGCCCTGCAGTACCAGCTGACAAACGACAGGACAAAGGGGCGAGAAGTGTCACCCCTGAGCTGTGCCAGATGCTCTGTGAGAAGAGACACGTGGGTTTTATCTGCAGAACATTTCCCAAAGCTCTGGCCCAGCACAGGGACCCAGTTAAACCCCTTCCTCTGAGCTCAGCCCTCACAGGCACTGGCTCTGTCACCCTGCTGAGGCACCACTGGAGTGCTTTTATCTTTATGCTTTTATAATTCTGCCTTATTGCATCCAGAGCCCGAGTGCAAAGCTCTGTTTGTCATTACAATGCTCACATTTGGTGCCTCATGATATACAACAGTCACAGCCTTTTCTGGGGATAACAGTGCTGATGTTTTATGGATATTGGAGCATCTGGGGGAATCCTTGGCACTCCTGCCTTTCCTTGCATTATGCCTCTATTTTTAAGTGGAGGAGGCGGCCCCAGAGGGAGGACAAACCACTGCATGGCAGCCAGAGCTGGATCTCTCCTCAGAGGTGAAGTTGTTTGGTTTACGAAGGCACAGAAAGACTTGTCCTCACAACACATGGGATCCACAAAGAAAGTGTGAATGGGCAGAAGCATATCACTGCTGGAATTGTCTCCCTGCTCCCAAAATAGAGGTGCAAAGTGTCGGAAGTATTGGAAATTTTCCAGTTCGTCCCTTTCCCTGTGCCCATGTTGGAGCAACGTGTTGGAAAACAGGGCTGTGGGAACTTGGCTGGATATTTGTCACATCCTGCTCTCTGTTGCTATTTCCACCCAACACTATGGCCATGGTGCCAAGTGCTGTGCCAAGACATCTCCGGGCTATCCAGGGCTGAGAAGGTCACCTGGCAGCACATGGCTCAGCTGGAAGTGGTGACACAGGTGCCAGACACCCAGGCTGTGCCAGGGACAGTGTCCCTCTGCACCCACACCCTCCTGTGCCCCTCCAGTCCCCAGCAGTCATCCACAGCTCAGCTCTGCTCTGAGCAGCTTCCCCACAGCTGCCAAGACCTCCAGCTCCTCTGGAAAGTGCTGGGTTTTATTTCTTCTCCTTCCTCCACCTCTGGGCAGCCCCTGGAATGGTTCCTGGTGCCAGGCAGGGCAAGCAAAGGCAGCAGCACACTCTGTGCCCTGCAGAGATGGCTCATGGGGACAGTGATGGCAGCTCAGCCCAACCTGCCTTTTCCCTGGCACCCTGAGCTAAAATGCTTCCAAAAGACTTTCCCAGAGGGAACCCAAGGTCCTGAGCAAGACCAAAGCACCCTGACCCTGCACTGTAGCTCAGCCTTAAGGAGCTCTCCCATCCCAGAACCAGCACTTGAGCTCCCCGTGCAGAGACTGGGCACAGTTTATGCCTGTCTCTCCACAGTGGGCAGCATCCAGCATTGCCCTGCCAGGGCTGCAGGAGAGGCCCAGTCCCTGATTTTAGGGACTGCTGTGCCCAGAGGGATGGAATGACTCACAGTCATTCCCAGGTGGGAAGTTACCATTAACATAAGCCATGTTGATGGTGCAAGCAAATATCAATTCTCAAGAGTCAAATAGGAGCAACACATTATACCATTTACAAATGGTATAAAGAGAGATAGAAAGAAGAGGAAACCAGGCTTGGAACTGCCAAGATGAGCCAAAGGCTTCTCTTATTCTCTGCTATCCACTGGCAAAGTCCCATGTGCAGTCTCTGCTCTCACGCTCTCAGCCCCTGGGCAGGACCCAGGGTTGACAACGCTCCCTTGCCTTTATAGAACTTCCCCTCTCTGAGAAGAGTCTGAAGGAAGACCCAGGAGCCACCTACCCGCTTCACCAAGGGGTGCCTTGTTCCCTCTGTTAATTAGCAGATGTTCCAGCACTGCTCCCACCTCCACTCCCTGGCCATCAACTGCCCCTGTGCTTCACTGGACACAGCTACGAGCTGGCTGGAAATGTCCCTCTCCTCCTGAGTGACCACATTCCTGCTGCTCCACCTCAAACCCTTCCCCACTTTGCTCCCCCTCCACCTTTCAGAAAAATCTCATGGACTCAGCAGTGACACTTTGGACACTCTTGCAAACGTGACTAACCCAGGTGGCTGCTGTGATGCTGCCCTGAGATAAGCTGTGACGCTGCCCTGAGATAAGCTGTGACAGCCACCACCCCCCTCTGGGGACACTGGGCTCAGAGCCTCTGGCCCTTAACCCACCCTTAGGGCTGGTGTGACACCATCTGACAGTCCCTGCACAGAAATGGTGCTTCCCTCTCCATCCCACACTCCCCAGGGATACCCTCCTCCCTGGAGTCAGGGGACACCTTAACCCTCTGGGAGTCTGTGGGACCAGAAATGCAGTACAACAGGCTCCAGCCTCCTTTCCAATCCAGAGAGAGCATCCATCACCACCTCCCTCTGCAGTAAATTCCTCAGGTTGAGGAATGTACGTGGTGAGTGATGAAACATTTCCTCTCCTTTGTTTGAAGCTTTCTGCCCATTCATTCTGGAAAAGCCCTTCCTCTCCTGCCTGAGACAGGAGGAACCAGAGGGACCAAGCAGCATTGCTGGAACTCTACAGACTGACCCACCTTGATTACAGCCTCTCCAGCTTTCCCTGTGTCCAACCAGGGACTCTTTACCTGGAGAACACCCAGACCAGCAACCCAAGGTGAGAGTCAGGTGCTTGGACATGGGCACCCAGTGCTGTTTCAGGCACAGAAATGTAGCTAAAGCACACATAGCCCATTCCAGGGCTCCTGCAGATCTGATCAGAAGATGGAATTCAGGTAGGACCACCCAGGTCACCTCTGCAGGTGCTGGATGCCAATGTTTCTGTGCCTGAGCCCTGTGCTAAGCCCTGGCATTAGGGCCACAAGCCTGTGCAACCCTGGCCTAGAAATCCTCAAGCCTGGAAGCTGCAGGAGGGGCAGGTGATGGTCATTTGGATCCCTGTCCCGTAGGGATGTTCCACCCTCACGTGGGAAGCGATGCCCAAGCTCTCAGGTGCAGGATGTTTGATCTCCAGAGCCTGTATCGTCACCCAGCCCTCACCCTGGGTGTGAGGAGCTCTTTCCTCTCTGCAGAGGTGGCCCCTTGCCAGGCCCTCAGCAGAAGGAGCTGTTACTCTGCTCCCCCAAGGACAGAGCAGGGCTATTTTTTCCTATCTCAGTCTTATTTCCCACCTGGTATTTTGCATTTCCCTGCTCAGCTTCCTCCTCAGCCAGGGAGGAAGGTCAGCCAGCACGGAGAGAGCTGAGGGAGAGGGAACAGAAACATCCCAGGGTGAGACAGGTTGGTACAAGGGCATGTTCAGTACAAATATCCCCAGCTGAAGGCAACACACAGGAAATACAGGTGGGCCTTGTCCTCATGGGCATGGGTCACCTCACACCAGCCAGGAGGCAGCTCTGCACAGGATGACCATCAGAGCTGACCCACGAACCTCAAGGCAAGGGCTCAGTCAAAATCAGAGCCCCAGAGAGGGGGACTAAGCCAGGCTTCCCCCAGCTCCCCCCAGCACCCTGAGAGGCTTCAGACAGGGGGCACTGGAGCCAGAACCAGGGCAAAAGAGGCACTGTGGAGTAGCAGAGGAGCACCTGAGTCACCATCCAGCTCTCTGATGGGAAACATCTGCTCTTCCAGGGGTGAGTGACCACGAGACCTGTGCCTTGGGGCTGCAACCTTATCCCCCTTAGGCTCAGCCCCCTCACTCCATCAGCCACTTTCCTGAAAACCATTGCCCCATTCACTTTGGGAGGAAAACAAGGAAACTCCCCTTCCCTCCTGAGCCAACCTGGCAGCTTGGAGTCCAACAGGATTATTTCTGTGAATTGGACTGGGAGGGTCGGATTTGGGTTGAGCTGGAACTTGAACAGTGGTGTGCTGGGACCTGCTGAGCCGGTACAGCACAAGGACAGCATCTCTTTGTCTGCAGGAGCATTGCTGGAATCAAAGGATGTTTACCCAGCTTGTGGGGGATCACTTGATTGGAAATTGCATCCCCAGAGCTCCAGTCATGCTTGTCTGGCTGCCAGCCCTCCCCACCTCCTCCAGAGCCCTGACCACATCTAAGGCTCTCAGAATAGCACAGGACTAAGCAGATGCCAACAGATAACAATCCAGGCCCTACTTGAAACCTTGTTGCTCACTCTTGTTCCTCCAGCTTTCACTGGGTTGACACCTAGACATCACGTGGAAGGAGGTCACCCCTACAAGAACTGTCACCCACCCAAACAGCTCATGGCAGGAGCAGATTTACCAGCACATGGAAAATGCTTGGAGAAGTTGGACAACACAGCTGGAGACTTCCCTGAAAGTTGATCTTGCCTGAGCCTCACCAGAGTGTGGGGTCTGCCTGCCCCTCCAGAACGATGTCAAGCCTTATGTCAAGTCAGACAACTTGACCGTGACTCCCTGCAGCCCAAAACACCCACTGTCCCGGTTTTGGCACATAAATACAGGAAAAAAATGGTTTAATCATCCCGTCTGGCTGCCTTGCTCATTCCAAAGTGCACCTTTTCCCAGGAAACACCCAGGAAGGCAGCTCTGGACACCACCACTCTCTGAGATCATGAGGAGGAGGCTGGTTCTGGAGATATTTTTATGTCCTTCCAACTGCAACCATAGCTGCCAGAGCAATCAAAATGAGTTGGAAAGCTCCACACAACAGGGTAAATTGAGCTGTATGTCAGGCACTTAAGGCATCTACAAGAAGACTATGGTTTGCACTTTAACAGCCCCTTTCATCTGCAGAGCTCAGAGCTCTTGAAGATGTTTATAAATAAGCCACATCTCTCCAGAGGAGACTTTATTCCTCTTTAAACACTGGCCAACTACACAGGAAAGAGCTGAGCAACTCAGCAGAGATCTGAGTCCAATGCTGGGAGCAGAGATCCCAACTCCTGCTGCTCTGGCTCCTCCAGAGCCAATTCCCTGCAACATCTTGATGCCAGACCCAGAGCTGACAAAAAGGGCATCTCCAGAGGGCTTTACCAAGGAACTGGTCCCAGAGCTGGTGTTCCTCACCATTAACACATTAATCAGATGTCCTCATCTTGTGTTCCTGCATGAGCCATTCCCAGTGAGCCAACCTCCCTGGTGAAGCACTGAACAGAAACCCACTGAACAGCACATCCTAAAACCTCCAGATAGACAAGGCAAGCCAGCACAGGGATTTTGTCTGCCCTGAGTGTGGCTGCTTCCCAAAACCCAGTCTGCTTCAACAGAAGTGCCAGAAAATCACTTTTAGCTGCCCCAGTGTTTAAGGGCATGACAAGTGTGGGAGCAGAACAGCCCCCCAGGGGAGTGGGGTAGGTGGTCCTGGCCTCCATCAGCCTTTTCCTGGATGTTATCCCTGTGCCACCCATAGCTGGAGGTCCTGGTGGGGCCACTTGGCCCTGAGTCAGCAGTGCCCTGGCAGCCAGGAGGGCCAAGCCTGTCCTGGGGGGCACCAGGCCCAGCATGGACGGCCGGGCCAGGGAGGGGCTTGTCCTGCTCTGCTCTGCCCTGGGGCGGCCTCACCTCAATATTGGGGCAGTCTGGGGAGACACAATGGAAGGAAGATCTGAAGCCACTAGAAAGTGTCCAAAGGAGGTAACGAAGACAGGGAAGGGCCTTGATTTGAAGCCGTGGGAGGACACTGAGGGCACTTGGGGTGTTCAGAAGAGGAGACTGAGGGTAGAGCTCAGTGCAGTTCCAGCTTCCTGGGGAGGGGCAGAGGAGGGGCAGGGACTGAGCTCTGCTCTGGGGGGACCAGGGACAGGACCCAGGGAATGGCTGGAGCTGTGTCAGGGCAGGCTCAGGTTGGATCTCAGCAAAAGGTTCTTCCCCCAGAGGCTGGTTGGGCACTGCCCAGGCTCCCCAGGGCAGTGGGCACAGCCCCAAGGCTGCCAGAGCTCAGGGAGGGTTTGGACGATCCTCTGGGGCACAGGGTGTGACCCTTGGGGATGGGCCTGTGCAGGGCTGAGGGTTGGACTCACTGATCCTTGTGGGTCCCTTCCACCTCAGCATATTCTCAGATTCTGTGATTCTCTTAGTGCAGAGCCCAGATCACAGATCACACCCCAGGGCACTCCTGCAGTGCTGCACACAAGGCAGGTCCTGCTGCCCTGAGGGAAGTTTGCAGCTACCATCACAGTGTGGTGCAGAAGGGCTCAGGGAAGCAGGGGGTCTGTCCTCTAATCCCTTTAGACACATGGGAACTGCTTTTCTCCCCCCTGTTGCAGCACAGAGGGTTCAAACCAGTGCACTGAACTGAAATCACAGAGCAGGTCCCAGGGAGCTGTAGAGCCAGCGGGTCACCCCTCTGTCACAGTGTCACCATGGCCGGCACTGTACCCTCAGCTCCTACACCCGGCCTCAGAGACATGTGTGACACTAGACGGCACTTCCAGTGCCCTGTGCCAGCACCCTGACACCCTGCTCCCTGCTCCACTGCAGGCAGGAACAGGAGAGCTCAGGGGACTGCAAATTCCAGGTCTCCAGAACAGACATAGAATCATAGAACTGTTTAGGTTGGAGAAGCTCTCCAAGACCATTGAGTCCCATGCTCTCCCAGCACTGCCAATGCCACCACTAAGGCATGTCCCCAAGTGCCACACCCACACATTTGTTGAATGCTTCCAGGGATGGTGACTCCACAACTGCCCTCTGGAGACTATTTTAATGCCTGACAACCCTTTCCATGAAGAATTTTTCCCTAATATCAACTGTGGCAGGAGTTGAGGCCATTTCCTCTCGTCCTGTCCCTTCTTCCCTGAGAACAGAGCCCAGTTCCCCCTGGTTCCACCCTCCTGTCAGGGAGTTGTAGAGAGGGAGAAGGTCTCCCCTGAGCCTCCTCTTCTCCAGGCTGAGCCCCCCCCAGCTCCCTCAGCTGCTCCTCACAAGGCTGACACAGTGGGACACTTGGTTTAGAGGGAAAACAAGAAAGCCCTACCAAGTCTCCCCAGCCAGGTCCAGGGTGCCTTCTGCTCCTGCAGCACTGGTGGTGCTTTGGAGTGTCCTTTGGACACTCTCTTCTGAGCAGAGGGGCTCAGAAGTCTCCAAAAAACCACTATGCTCTCAGCATCAGGCCTGGGAATCGGGTCCTTCCTGCATTTTGGGTCCTTTTGCCTCTCACCACAGGTTGCTCCAAGCCATCCCAAGGGACAAGTGTCCAGACACGGGTGAAGGGAGTAAGGTCTGGCCAAGCCACGGCAGAGCTGCAGAGGTCTGGTGGACCTCAGGAGCAGGTCAGCCGTTCCCAGTCTGGGGGGGTATCCTGGGAGAACTGGGTCTGTGAGTACAGGCAGGGGCTCTCCATGTCAACAGCCAGCCCTGAACAAAGCATGGAATGGCTGAGACCCTCCAGTGCAGGGAGATCCCTGCAGACCCTCAGGCCAACAGCAGCAGTGCCAGGGTGAGGAAGAGACCCAGAGGGGCTGTACATCCCCCACACCTCTTAGAGCAGCCCCCTAGGCCGTGTGGGATGGGTGGGCTCCGATCCATGGCTCTGCCTGTCCCCGCTGGCCAGGGAGGCAGCACCAGTGGAGAGGAACAGACCTCGGGACAGAGAGGAAACCCAGCCTCCTGTCCCAGCAGCCTTTCCTGCCCTTCCCAGAATAGCCCTGTTGTTCTGCAGCCCCTTGTCTCCCATCAGCTCCTTCTCTGCAGCCTCCTGAGTGCGGGGGATCAATGGGCCGATTGTTCCCCCCTCGCCCCGAATGAAGGGGGATTTTGTTTATTAAAAAGTCATGCTGTTAATAAGGATCTTCTCACAGCCAAAAATAACTAAGGCCATGATTGTTTCCTCCCTGCTTCCTTATCTGCTCTGGAGGACTCTCAAGGAGAGCTGCAGCCGGAGCAGATGCAGCTCCCGGCTAAAAATACTCCTTGGAGCCGGAGCAGGGACACGTCACAGGAGCAGCAAAGGGCATGAGCAAAGCACTCAGACATGCAGGGCCACAGACCACACTGGGAGAGGGGCTCCAGATGTTTGCTGAGGGTGCCAGGACGCTGGTGGTGTGCCTGTGGAGAAAAGCTTCCCTTGCCCCCTCGACTCTGGGGGTTGGACAGCACATTTCAGCACCCCTGAGGGGGTGCTCCAGAGGTTTTCCTTGAGAACACCCCTGTGGGCAGAGAGCAGGTGCTGACAGGCACCACAGGGAGCCTCCAATGGGGGCTGGGACCAGGCAGGAGGTGGGTGGGTGTGGGGTCTCTGGGGTGTGGGGTCTCTGGGGTGTGGGGTCTCCTGTTTCAGGGTTGTCCAGGGCTCCCTGCAGATGGGGATGACACCCCAATGAATCCAAGCCCTGTGGCAGGAGCACCCAGCCAAGCAGGCTGCATCAACCACTCCAGTTTGGTTGGCTCTCCCAGAGCCCTCAGAAAAAATTGGTGTCTTTCAAATAACCCAGATGCTTTTCCTGCTGCTGGGATGCAGGGTGGGCACTTGGAGGCCTAAAGGCCATGTAGGACACCCACAGTCACCCTTGGTGTGCCCACCTTCTCCACCCGTCACAGCACCCCAACCTTAGGGACCTTTCTACTCCCCAGAGAGACTCGCAGCATGAGGGCCAGCACTTCCTGACCCCAGTCCAGCCCCACCACCAGCCCTCAGCCCTGCTGGCAGCAGCAGGGGAAGCTGTGTGCCAGCCCTCCTCCACAGCTGGCAGGGGGGACAGCAGGGAACCAGCTCAGCATCAGCTCCAAGTATGTCTCAGAGGTGCCCTTCACCAAGCCCAGGGAGCACCCTACAAATAATGCACACAACAGAGGCCTCCCATCAGCTAAAGCCTGTGAACCACCGCCCCCTTTGCCAGCTGTTCCTTTACCTTATTTAACTGTCTATAATTTAAGGCCCCTGAGCTGCTCTGAACCATGGCACTGGAGGGCAGAGGTTGCCCAGGACACAGTGCTCTGCCCAGGTCCATCCCCCGGAAGGGCAGCACTTGAAATCTGGGACACCAAGTGTGACTTGGTAGTCTCCTGGTTAGTGTCCATTGGGGTCCCTTGACAGAGAAAGGGTCTCACTGGGATGAAGGCTCCCTGTGCCCCACAGCAGCTTCCATGGAAACAGCACATCAGAGCCAACCTCAGCCCCTCTGGGCATCTCTGACTCCAGACACAGCTCCCCCTGGTCCTGCCCCTCCCTTCCCAGCTGGGACTTTCCTGCAGGAGCCTTCATGGGTCGGGGTGGGGGACCCTCTGTTCCAGCACACGGCACCTCTGGAAACACTTTGGTGTTGCTTTTCCAAGATCCTGATTTTTGCTTTCTGGCCCAAACACTCCACTCATTTTTCTGCAGCAATGAAGATAAACGTCAATAAATCTTCTGCAGTCATTTCACAGGGCCAAGAGTGACCTCAGCCCTGAAGCATTTCAGTGTCCTGCAGTCTGTGTTACACCCTGAGCCCCCAGTCCAGCAAACCTACACAGCTCTGGAGCCTCAGACACACAAGTACCTCCTTCAAGGAGGTGTACAGTCCCTCTGAACTCAATGACACCTCTGTGCTCAAGTGTTTGGCTGGATCAGCTCCTAAACAAGCGGCCTGTGTGCAGCACAAACCACTGCCAGTGCCAAAGCCCCCTCACAGCCCCCACAGTGCTGCTCCCAGGGGTTCTGCTGCATCTTGCTCCTCACAGTTCCCACCAGCCAGAACAGAGCAGAGTGCCCCCAGTCTCTGGAACCTTTAGGGACCTGTTGTTCCACAGGTCAAGGCACATCTGGTCTCCTTTTGCCTCTTTTACAAGGGCTTTGAAGGGGGAGGGAGGGGTGTGACTCCCTGTCCTAAGTTTCCACCAAATGGCAGTCCTCTGGAGATGCAAAGACCTTTTGCAGCTGGGTGGGCAGGTACAGATGGGTGGAAGCCACACTTTCCAGGGTACTGGACAGTTATCAGCCAGGGGGATTTTTCCAACACCTTTCCATGGTACCACAGCACAGTGGGCGATGTGTGACCCTGCATCATCCTGCTGTTCCTGCCAGCTCTGCCTTCTCCTTCCTGCATCTTGCAGCAGGAAGAGCTTTCCCCTGACACTCAGCCCAGGCAACTCCTGCCACTCAACACGAGCTGTCCTGCCCTGGGGTCATTGCCATGCCCTGCAAGAGCTGTCTGCTTCCCAAAATGCAGCAGAGAGCACAGAGCAGGCAGCAGTGTCGGCACACAGGGCACCTCTGAGGCTGCTGTTTTAAGGATCAAGTAATCAAGTCATTTTGCTGGACTGAGCCAAATCACACCAGCACTGATGGGAGGCTGGAGCTGGATATAGAACTGTGGCTCTGCAGCAGATGGCAGGCAGCCAGCAACCCTCCATTGCTCACCCTGCTCAGGGGAGCAGACTTGTTCCCCTTCTGGACAGGCAAATATTAGATTTGTTCACAAACTTTGGTCGGAAGGGGTTGTTATTCTGCAGTTTCCAGGTTCTCAGCAAGCCCAAAGCCAGCAAATATTGCTCTGCTCAGACACACAGGAGCCAATCTTTGCTGGCCAGGGTGGGTGACCTCAACCCTGGAGCTGCTGGAGTAGCAGCCCCTTCCTCTTGCAGAGGGACAATGTGTGTGCTTCATTCAACAGTTTTACATCCTGAATTCCCTTCCTTCCCTCTGCTTTTCCTGGGTGAGCAGGAAAAGCTTAAACTGCAAGGAGGGAGCCCATTCCCTGCTGTGATCTGCAGGGTCTGCAGTGCCACAGCCTTTTTTCCCAACCTAATTTCAGTGTGTTCAGCATAAGCGTGGGGTGGTTCTTGCTGAACAACTTGACCCTGCATAGTACCCACGAAAACAGACTGTTTCAAACCATCCTGGGAAGGCTCTGTCAGAGTTCTTATCAGAAAATGAGGTTAGAAATTCCTCAGCACCTAGAGCTGGTGCCAGGTCCTGGCTCTTATCTTCCGCAGTTTCTGCAGAAGGGAACATCCAGTGTGTTCAGGAGAAATACAGAATTAATTGTCCTGGAGCTGGGATGGAGCCCAAAGAAATTGAGGGTAATTCTTTTTTTTCCATCCTCTGAGTTTCTGATGTTAAAAGTGTTTAATTGTTCCTTTGCAGTTGTTCTGCTCCAGTTCAAATGCAGGTTCACAACATACACAAGCACCTCTTTGAAATGGAGCTACTGGAAAATTTGCACCTTGTGAAGGAAGGGGAAGGAAACCTGAAGAATCCTCTTCTGAAAGTGACTGTGAACAACATGTTCATTCCTTCCCAGAGGATCTATTCTGTTTCGAAGAATCGTGGAATCATAGAATGGTTTGGATGGGAAGGGTTCTTAAAGATCATCTCATTCCACCCCCTGCCACGGGCAGGGACACCTTCCCCTAGCCCAGGTTGCTCCAAGCCCCGTCCAACCTGGCCTTGGACACTTCCAGGGATGGGACAGCCACAGCTTCTCTGGGCAACCTGTGCCAGGGCCTCCCCATCCTCACAGGGAAGAATTCCTTCCTAGTATCCCATCTGACCCTGCCCTCTGGCAGTGGAAAGCCACTCCCCCTTGTCCTGTCCCTCCATCTTTTGTCCCCCGTCCATCTCCAGCTCTCCTGGAGCCCCTTTAGGTACTGGAAGGGGCTCTCAGGTCTCCCTGAATCCTTCTCTTCTCCAGGTGAGCACCCCCAGCTCTCCCAGCCTCAATCCAGAGCAGAGGGGCTCCAGCCCTTGGAGCATCTCCATGGCCTCCTCTGGACTTATCCAGCAGCTCCACGTCCTTCTGATGTTGGGGTTCCCAGAACTGGGGGCAGGGGGGGTCTCACCTGAGTGTAGCAAGGAGCACCCCTCTGCACCCCTCACAGTAAATCCCATTTCCAGCTGATGGAGCTGGAGACCACTTTGCCACCAGGACCGTTGCTCTTCCGAAGTCAGCACAAAGGGTGAGCACATCCCAGAGAACCAACCTGACCAAGCCACGTATTTCTCTGGAGTAGCCCCAGCGAGGTGGGATAGGGCAGGATGGGCAGCTCAGCCCTCCTGCTCCTGCCCACAGCCCTGCTGGGAGCACAGGGAGGGCCAGGCCAGGTCAATGCCTTTGGGGCACCCCAGGGCCCTGTACACCGAGACTGTGCCATACACGGGCACCCACGAGGCCCAGGCTGCCCTGTCCTGGTGCAGGAGCATGGCCAGCCCAGCTCCCCCAGCACTGGGCCTCAGCAGCTGCTGGCATGTGCTTTAAATCACTGCCACACTGGTGGTATCCGAAGCAGCAAGAGGAATGGGGCTGTTCCTTCCTGCAAACACAGGGCCAGGCTTTATTTAGTCCCACAACGGCATGTGCTGCTTACAAACTCCTTTGGAAAACTGCTGGGAGTCAGGCAACTACAGGGAATTTTCCCACAAGGTCTCAGCCACAAACAGACCCAAAGTCCCAGGGCTGTCTCCAGCCCTCTCCCTGCGTGTGCTGGGTTAACATCAGAGGCTGCCCTGCAGCCCCAGCCTGGCCTCCTGCCCAAGTGTGACTTTCATTTCATGCCCAGCTGGAGCTTCACTGCAAAGCCCAAGGTTATTTCTTTTGGAAAGTGCTGCAAAGGAGCAGAAAGGGTTGAAAAGGGAACCCAAAAGCCTGGTAGGAGTCAGATGGCGGGTCAGTGCTGGGCAGCAGCAGCAGCTCTGCTGTAGGCAGTGTCTGAACGTGGCCATACAGTGTCATGGAATCACTGAGGCTGGAAAAGACCTCTGAGACCATCAAGTCCAACCTGCCACCAGTCAACCTTGTCAACTAGACCATGGAAATAAGTGCCACATCCAGTCCTTTCTTGAACACCTCCAGGGATGGGGACTCCACCACCTCCCTGGGCAGCCCCTTCCAATGTTTAATCACCTTTTCTTTGAAGAAATTCCTCCTGATGTCCAACCTGACCCTCCCCTGACACGACTTGAGGCCATTTCCTCTCCTCCTGTCCCTTCTTCCCTGGGATCACAGCCCAACCCTCCCTGGCTCCCCCCTCCTGTCAGGGAGTTGTAGAGAGTGAGGAGGTCCCCCCTGAGCCTCCTTTTCTCCAGGCTGAGCCCCCCCAGCTCCCTCAGCTGCTCCTCACAGGACTTGTGCTCCAGACCCTTTGGTCTCTGCAGCCAGCACTGTTCCACTGCTCTGGATCTGGGTTAGTTACCTTGAGTTCAGCCTTTCACTGTAAATTCATTTTCCAGAGCCTGGTCTGATCCTCGAGGCAGACAGGGAACCAAGGACCCTTTGTTGGCTTCCCACCAGGTCCCACCCCCTGAAGGGTCCCTGAGAGCAGAGCCCTGTGTTCAGCAGGCACTGAACCTGCAGGTACAGCCTGCCTGGAAACAGCTGTGGGACAGATGTGCTGCAGACAGGCAAAGGCTCCTCAGTTGCTTTGGTAACATCCAAACACAAACCTCACCTCCAAAGGCTTTGAGACCTGCCATCAGCAGAATACAAGAAAACAATATGATGAAGTCTCCTCGCTGCAGAAACCCCCTGGAAGCACCAGCCTGGCTCAGACTCCCAGTAAAAAAAAAAAAAGCCAAGAAAGTGAGCAGGCTGAGGGAACAGCCCCAGAACAATCCATGGACTGCAGCAGAGCTGTGAAAGAGGACACAGGCAGCAGCATCACCAGCAGCAAGAGGAGGGTGGAAGAGAGCAGGTGGTTGGAGCAGGTTGTCACCAGAGACAGGCTCAGGTCTCACTGGGGCCACTGGGTCTAAGTGGGAATTGCTCTGGAGCCACATCTGCACAGCCAGCAGCACTGCCATGTCCTGCTGCTGCCCTGGTGTTGGGAGAGGCATCTCTGGGATCACACCACGTGTGCACCCCAGAGCAGCTGCCTTTTCAGCAGAGTCATCAGAGCAGTCCAGAGCAGGTCCAACATGAGGGACCTACAGCCCCCAGTGCTGCCTCCCCCCACCCTGATTGGTCATAGGGCAGAGTCACCCCTGCTTGGAGTGGCCTTTGGGCCCTTCCAGCAGCTCCTCCCGGAGCACAGGACCATGGAGGAGGACATGTAGGACATGCATGGAGCTGGGCCAGCACTCTGCACAGCACTTCCCACTGAGCTGCCCACAAGGTGCTGGAAGTCCCTGGAGAAGGGACCAGAACTCCCCCTCCCTGCTCCAACCACGAGGCTGTCTCAGACTCTCCATGATCTCAGCTGGCAAAGCCCATCCCTTTTCTTCCAACTGAGGTGCTGTTCTGTTCATGGCCCACAAAGCCCCCTGAATCCCTTGAGGACCTGGTCTTCCAAATCCCATGTGCTGGTCAGAAGAGGCTCCCCTCATCCATGCCCTGGGAGGACATGCTGGCACCAGCAAACTCTGGTTCAGGATGGCCCCACCAGGATGCTCTGTCCTCATGCAGGCTGTCAGCCAGTTCAGGAGCTGGGAATCACCCCAGACCTCTGACCTTGGTCTCAGCCCCAGGACCACCTTCCTGCCAGGATCTCCCCAGTTTATAGCCTGTTGTTTGAAGGAGAAACAGCACCCAGTCAGTGCTTTCCATTGAAGGGTGGTCAGGATGTGGCCTCCAGTAGGAGTCACTTGGGAGCTGTTGGCAGCTTGGGAGCCCTGGCCAGTGCCCTGCAGGCACCACAGCGTGTGTCTGGCCGTGGGTTTGCTGAAGGTCCAGGTCAAGGGACTCTTCTGTGTCCTGTCCCAGCCCTGGTTATGTGGCAGAGCCAGTGCAACAGAGACTCCTGGAGCTGAATCACTGAATCCCTGTGACCCTGGACATGCCATGTCACTTGTGACTCACCCCACAGTGTCTCCAGGCAGGGCCTGGTGGGGCTGCCCCTCCCTGCCCCTCCCAGCCCTGGGTGATAGCAGATACACCTCATGCTCATGCTGACCTGACCTTTTGTCCATCTTTGGAGGAACCTGCTGCAGACACGGTCAAAGGACAGGGAGGGTTTGGCCATTTGAGTGGTGTCACCCTTGATCGTGTCTAGGAGGAGCCTCATCACCTGGGACAGGAGTGTGGGAGCGTCCCAGCGGGTTCAGCCCTTTGCCCTGGGAGGTGGTAAACGTGGGACATTCCTGTCTGATGCCCCATCCCTGATGTTTTCCCTACCCACACAGCAGTCTGTGGTGCAGCCACGTGGAGCAGAAGTGATCCTGGGCTGCAGAAATGAAAGTGTGTGAAATGAAGGCAGGAGACAAACTGCGAGGCAGGAGAGACACAGCCCCGGAAATGACTGAAACAGAAACTGGGGAGAGTTCTAAGAAACAATCTGCAACAGTTTGGATCCAGTCCCAAACCTGAGACTGCTCCCAGGAGGACCATGACTGCTTCAAAAAGCCAGGGGGTGGGGGAGCCCTGTCCTTGTGCCAGCTGACAGAGCCACCCAGTGTCCTCCTCCCTGTGGTCACCTCAGAAGGGAGCAGCTCTGCTGAGAACAGTCACCCCTGCTCTCCCCAGAGCTGGATTTTCTGCCCTTTATGTCAAGAAATGCAACTCCAAGAAGTGAAATGATCAGAAGCTGCTCCTGCAGGTCCACAATGAGCCCTTCAGCTCACCCCAGGAGCAGCTCCAGCCCTTGGCCATGCACCTTGTTCTCCCCAGGACTTTGGCTGGAGGACAAGACACGAGTGACCTGCACAAAACCTGCTTGTGGAGAACATGTTTGAGGCCTCAGCACTGGCCACAATGAGACCTCTGGGTGTGGGTGACACAGCCTTGAGAACGTCCAAACTCATCACACCAGTACACCAGGAAAGGGCCACCACTCCAGGGCAGGGTATGAAGAGCCTGATGGAGCCACAGAGCAGGATGGTGACACACATCTCAACACCACCCCAGGGGCTGTCTTTGGGTCTCACCTCCCTCAGGAATCAACACCCACCATCACAGCACATCACATCATACGTACCTTGGTGGCCTGGGACAAAACCACGTCTCTCCATGCCACCTCCCAGCTCTTTTGGGAGTTCTCCCTGCATTCAGAGCAGGTATTTCCTGATTTCCTGATACCCAGGATGGGCCTCAGTCACCTGGGTGAGCAGAAAGTGGTGGAAAAGGTGACCCTTAAACCCTCAAAATAAAATGAAGCCAATCCCTGCAGAAGACTCGGAGATTTGATGCTCTGGGGAGCTGCCTTTTGAGGGACAGGGGGGACAGGGCTTGGCCCCAACCCTTCCACCCATGGACTGTGCTCCCCCCAAAGCTTGCAGTGTGCAAGGGAGGCTGTGGGATGAAGGCCAGGATGAGCCGAGATGGGATGAAGAGCAGGTGCTAACAGGGCTGTGGGAGCTGGAAGGAGCCATGTGGTGAAGCACAGCAAGGCATCATCGCTCTGGGAATGATGTCAGTCGGGCCCAGCCCCAGCTCCAGCTCCCAGCACTGTTACAGAGGCCGGCTCTGGTTGCAAAAGCCCTGGCAGAGCTCAGTCCTTCCCTGGGAAATCAGAACTGTGTCCTGGAGCCCTGTGGCTCTAATACAGGGCATCCTCACCAGGGACTTGGCCACAGCGTGGTCTTGATCTACTTTTTAGGAGGATTTCTGTAGTTTCCTGAAAAAGGAGCCTAAAATAGCCCCCTGTAAACATACCTGTGCCTGTGGGAGAGGAGGCAGCAGAGCCACCCCCCAAGGACAGGGTCAGGACACGAGCCCTGCTCAGGGCTTGGGGTTCCCATACGGACAGGTCAGGAGCTGGGCTGGGAGCAGAGTTCCTGTCACTGTGGGACAAGGCCGTGGCTCTGTGGAAAAGACCCTGAATGTCCCTGGAGCACCACAGGCAGGGTGGGCAGGGCTCCCCCAGCACTCCATGGGGGATCCACACAGGGGATTGCACTCGAGCCCTGCTCGGATGGAGCAGCAAAGCAGAACAAAGCCCTGCTCCCCACACACCTCCAGAAAACAGACTACAGCCCCTGCCCCCGGGAAAGGGCCTTTCCCAGGAGAGGCAGGAGGGTACTTTCACCATCCATCAAAGGGATGACCCTCCCTCTCCTGTCTCCAGAAGATAGCTTGGCACAAATCCCAGTATCTCCACTGCAGAGGAGACCCCCAGAGCCACCTCCTTTGCCCACCGAGGTGGCCCATGTCCCATACCTAGAGTAAGGTGGATCTCCCCTGGCCTTCCAGGTCCCCTCTTAGGGGAGACAGCAGGAGGCCAGGAAAAGGTTCCTGAAAAGCGATTTTTAAACAACAACAAACAACTGTTTGAGGGATTTCAACAAGTACTGTGAGTGTTCGTTTGCCTGACCTGGAACATGCAGATCTTCAGCACTCCCAAAAAATTAATCTGGGAATCTCTGGCTGAACCAAGGGCCTTATTCCCTGTGCTGGATGTGGTAGGATGGAACAGAGCCCAGGAAAAGCCTCACCCCCGGGATGTGTAACGAGACTCAGGCACTGCCGACCCCGCAGCTGAGGAGGTTAAATGTTGCTGGGATACACCAACAAACCCAGCCAGCCCTGCCATCCTCTGCTGGCCTTGATTTATGCCACCCTGGGAAGACACACATCTCAGGATGGCCCCTCACAAAGGCAGTTGGGATTTGAAGCCCACGGGAACTGCCAGGGTGGGTGGGGATTTGTCACCCTGCACAGGGGTCTGTGGCACCTCAGGGGGGCTGGAGGGTGAGACAGGAACGGCTGATTCTCTCAGGGCTTTATTTCCATTAACAACTCCAGTTATTTTAGGAGCTCAGCACAATGGGGAGTGCATTTGCAGGGACCAGACTGATCCAGGAAAAAAAAGTAGTTATGTTTTTCTTTAAGAAAAATACAACAACACTGGAGCTTGATTGGAAAAAGACCGGTTTTTGTTCTGCTAGTGGGTTTTTTTCCCCTTAGTTGGCATTGCTCTGACACTCTGGAGCATTTTAAGGTTTTTCCAGAAAATGCAGAGCCTCAGCCCTGCCAGGAGCAGTTACTGGGTTTGCCAGGACTAAAAGTGGCAAAAGCACCAAAGGTTTCCAAAAGCCACAGCTGGAAATAACCGAGTGCAGCACCACAGGAAGGCACAGGGCAGCCAGTGGGGCCCCACAATCCCTGCTCCCACCCAGGGCTTTCCAGCACTGTCTCCTTGTCTGACAAATCCTGATGACTCTGTGCAGCCATGGAATGGTGGGGAACAGCAGGAGGATCTTCCCAGAGCAGAGCAAATGGGGTGTCTGACAGCAGAGGGCTTAAATTTGGGGTGCTTGGAAGAAGTGATGGGGTGGAATCACAGAATGGTTAGAGCTGGGAGAGTCCTTATCTCGTTCCAACCCCTGCCATGGGCAGGAATACCTTCCACTAGCCCAGGTTGTTCCAAGCCCCGTCCAACCTGGCCTTGGACACTTCCAGGGATGGGGTAGCCACAGCTTCTCTGGGCAACCTGTGCCAGGGCCTCCCCACCCTCACAGGGAACAATTTCTCCCCAGTATCCCATCTAACACTGCCCTCTGGCAGTTTGAAGCCATTCCACCTTTTTCTACATGGACACTCTCCTCAGAGCAGAACCCAGGCACTTGTTTTTTCTGAGTGCCACCTGAAATTTGGCCATGATGCTTTGAAGACAAACTTGTGCAGGTTCAAAGCTTGGGGTACATGCCCAGCAGTGTCCCCAGCCAGTCCAGATGTGTCTGCAGATGCCAAGCCCCTCTGGGAGGGCCTGGCAGCTCTGCCAGCAGGAGAAGTCCCGACATCTCACACAGTAAGACCCAGATTCACCAACTCTTACTTTTATCACAATCAACTTGGAGCAGAGATGCAGGAGAAGGTGAGCAGGGGCAACAGAGTGCAGGGCAAGGTGAGGAGGACCAGGGAGGAGGAAAAGGAGGAGAAATGCCAGGGACTGTATGGCAGCCAGCCCTGTCCCCTCCCCTGGGTCCCACTGCTCCTGCAGCATCTCTGCCAGGGAGGGTTGGTTTGGTGCCTCCTGTCATTGCACAGGCTGAGCCCAATCTCGGCTGAGCCCAATCTCAGCTGAACCCAGGTGGGAGGAGGCCCTTCAAGAGACCCTCAAGCAGAGAAACACAGCACAGAACAGAGAGGATGTCAAGCCCAGGCAGTAGGACCCACATTCAGTGTTCCCACTCAAGAAATTGTAGAATGTTCTGAGCTGGGAGGGACCCACAAGGACCATTGAGTCCGACTCTGAAGTGAATGACCCATACAGGGGTCAAACCCACAACCCTGGTGTTCTTGGCACCATGCTCTGACCACCTGAGCTCATCTCAGGGTCATGGAGCACGTGGGGGAGACAGGACCCTCAGGGTAAAAAAAACTACTGAATTTCCCAATTCTGCCTTTACCCAGCAAGCAGGAGCTTCAGCCATTCCCAGAAATAGGGGAGATGGACAGAGCAAGAGGATGGGCCCAGAGAACAGTCCAAGCAAGCGAGGTCTTTAAAACTAGAGCCTGGGAAACATCTCCAGTGTCTGACCCCTCTGCAGGTAGCACAATTGCCTCCACAAACGTGTGCAGCCACAAACTCAAGAGGAAAAGTATCTTCTCAGCTTCCTCAGGAGGCTTTGCCTCTCTGAAACCAGGAGAATTCCAAGTTCTTATCTTGATCTGTGAGGACAAAGTGGCATGTCAAGGGTCTCCTCTTCCTACCCAGGTGCTTTCAGGGGAGACAGTAAAAGACTCCCCCGTGGGGTCACACTGCAGGTCACAGGGGTCTCTGGTGAGCACCTCAGACCCTGAGCTGAGCTCAGGAGATTAGAGCACAGTGCTAATAACTGGGTTCAAGCCCTTTAGGGACCAGTCACTCAAGAGTTGGGCTCAGTTATCCTTGTGGGTCCCATCCAACCCAGAATATTCTGTGAAATCTGTGAAAGATGGAGCCCTGAATGGTCCAGAGGATGGAGTGGGCCTGAATGAAGAGCCAGCAAGGGTTGCCACATTTCCCAGCTCATTTTCATCCCTCTAAAACACCCCCCTACAGAGGGACCAGTGCCCTTGAAGCCCTTTTGTACCAGCAGGTCCAAGCTGAGACCACTCTGGATCTTCACACAGTGGCCCTGAAGCTGCTCCTGAGGTTCCTCGTTGTGCAGCAGAGGAAGGACAGGGAGGGATTGTACCTTGTGAGACTGGTCTGGGTCTGGGGACTCAGTGCCCCAAAACTGCCCACAGGGACAGGGAAATTGTCCTGTCTGCTGAGAACAGCCTGGCTGGACCCTCAGCTGGTGGAAGAGCAGGCAGAGAAGTGGTGAGCACTCCAGGGAAATAATCTCCCTGACACTTGGACACCCGGCAGCAGATGAGTGCAGGCACAGTCATTGAGGACTCAATTCCTGGGCTGTAATGAAGCTGCAGTAATGAGTGTGTCCATAATTATCATCTAATTAACGTTGTGCCAGTGCTTCAGGAACTATGATTTTATGGCTCGGTCATAAAAGTTGTCACTATTTAAAACGTGATTTAGAAGGGCTTCCATCCCACTTCCTTCCTCTCTATTTATTATAGAGAAGGGAAGACTGGCTGTATCAACTTATCAGACTTCCTGCTTCTAACAACACTTTAGCTCCCTGAATCTAGTTAATTAACTCAATTGTTTGCATACAAACGATATGGCTTTATTAATATAATAAATAATAAACCCACACGACCCGGATAGCTGAGGGTTCAACCACCCAAATCCGTTTATTGGAAGCAAACAACACCTTCTATATGCACTTTAAAACAACACGTGATGCCCCTGACCAGCCACCACGGGATTCACCACTGCCCATGAGCATTGGAGTACATTTGGGATTACATCTCCCAGGGTGCCTCATCCAGCGTCCCTAAAACACATTCCCTACAAAATGACATAAAAACTGCGTACAAATTAAATAAAATACATCAGGCAAGACCTACAAGAGCCATTCAGAGTCCCCACTCCAGATCTGACCCCTGCACAGTTAGCAGTGCTGCTCAGGTGTTGGGTGGTTGTCATGTTCATAGGGCCAAAAAAAAGAAGATTTCAAAAATTAATTCTGGAAAACAGAGTAATCTGGAGATAAAAATTGTGTAGTTCATCATTGAGGGAGATGAGCTTGTGTGATCTGGGGTCGGGGCAGCTGCAGACAGCAGAGATGCCACCCTGAGCTGCATGTTGCCATCCCACAGCCCAACCCAGTCCAATTTTTGGCTCTTAACTCTCACCTTTTACCCAGAATCAAGCAGCCTCTGGCTGGACAAAGGGTAGAGGGAAGGAGCTCTTCCCTCAGTCCGGCATTGACACGAAGGGCTCATCCTCAAGCCATGGAATTGAATATGTTTCTTGTAGGAAAAAAAAGGATTCATCTTCACATGAGGACTTTGGCCTCCTGCACCTCTGTCCCTCATCTCCTGTGGGCTCAGTGTCTGTGTCCCGGGACACCTTGTCCACGTCCACCTGCAGAGCATGGGACAGGCTCCTCAGTGTGCCAGGGGGCATCCCTGGGCTCTCTGGTCCAGCCCTCCCTCACACCAGGAACACTGTCAGCACCTGTGCAGGTCAGCTGTGACTTTGGTCAAGTCTTGACGACTTCCAACAGTGGAGACCCCCCTACTTCTGTGGGGCCTTTTTTTCTGCCTTACCATGACAACATTCTTCCTGCTGTCCAAGCTGAAGGTCTGTAAATTGTCACACACTGTGGCTGTTGTCCCTTAGTTTGTCACCTGGTGCTACCAAGCAAAGTTTGGCTCCATCACCTTTCTAGCTGTCCTTCCCAAAGCTGCAGGATGCTGTTAGATCCCATCCCTCTCCATCCCTCCACAAGGGTCCTGTGTCCAAGGTCCATGAGCACCTCAGCAGCCTCTGCAGGACCCCCTGATTTCTCTAAAGCTGGTTGGAGAGCACAGGGCACAAAATCAGACCCAAACATCCCGTGTCAAGCACAGGGGCCACATCAAAGAGCAGAGCAGTGTCTGTTCTGAGGATCAGCTTTGGGCACGTGAGCCCATTGATGCTGAGCTGCTGATTTGCCCTGGGCCAGCAGGTTTACCTGGTGCTCTGTGACCGGTCACTGCTGTCCCCAGTCCCAGGAACAGGAGGTTTCACCCACTTGTCTTTGTCTAGAAACGCTGTGATCACACTGGGGAGAACAGGGCTGCTCCACTGATGAGCTGACGCACAGACTGCGTGGAACTTTCCATGAGAAACACGTGTGTCCTGAAATAATTACCCCATTAGTTCAGGAAGGGACAAGAAATTACTTGCAAATGACTCCTATGCAAACACCCTGTGTGCAGTCCCCACCTGCTCCTGCTTGGCTCTTCTTCCTCTCTTCCACCTCCCCTTCCTTACTCTCTGACGAGGGATGAAGGCAAGGGAAACAGGGGGTCCTGGACCTTTCCAAGGTGAGAATCCATCCCTGCACACTCGGGGGTACCCAGAGGGGGTGGGGGATGCTGCCAGAGGGTCACTCTGTGGAGCAGGTCCCCTTCACCCCCTCCCTGTGTCCGGGCCCTGCAGGGCTGCTCAGCAACAAAGGACAGGATTTTTCAGCGTCCTTTTCTCCAGCTTCCCCCCGGCCCCAGGGCTGGCCCCAAGTCAGCATTATTGCTCCCTCCTTCCCCAGCTCCGGGGAATGTGTGAGCTGGATGAGCTGAGCAAAAATGACCTAATGTGGAGAGGAATCAGAAAATGAGCAATAACAATGCTTCCCGAGTGAGTGAGCAGCACCCAGGGGACTCCTGGATTTCCTGTCCTGGCACCAGCCCAGCCGAGCTGGTTTTATGTCCTTGACAGACAGCCTCTGAGTCTAACTGGGTTTATTTTTACTTCAGGAGCATTTTATTTTCTCTGCCTTTGCTCCCTTGGATTGTTCAGGAGTGACATTGCCAATGGCAGTGCAGAGGTTGGTGGCACTTGTCCTCACAGCCTCAATCCAAGGATGCATCTGGAGGGAATCACTGTCTGGAGCTCCCCTGGGCAGGTTGACAATCCCCAAGCTGGGTATTCCCCTCACCTGCCCCATCCAGCTCTTCTGAGAGTCACCAGAGTCACCATCTGGAAGGACAAGAGCCCTCAAACACAACTCTGCACCCTCAGGTCCTTATCAAACCTGGGGGAAGCCAAAGTCCCCAGACAAACCCAAACCAACCCTGATCTCCATGTCCCCCGGGCAGACGACTGGGTGCTCCCGTGGCCGCTCTCCAGGCAGCTCCTGGACATCTCAGCCACCCAAATTAAGAGCTCAGGGTGCTCCTGATAAGCCTTGATAGCTCTGAGAGGGGTGAAGGAACTCACAGGTCAGCTTTTTCCCCGAGCAGGGGAATTCTTGTGTCGGCAGTTTCAGTATCTGACTGCCAAGCTATGTTTAGTCTGTGGCTATAAAGTAGCCTTGTTTCTATTCTGAGAATATTTGTCTAATCAGGGGTCCAAGGAATTATTTTGCTAAGTACAAAGTTATGTTTATTTGGGTAAGTTTATACTCCGGGATGGGTGCCTTGGAAAAGCCCAGGAAAGACTGTGCACTGCTGAGATGTCTCAGGGCACAGTGCATACCTGTTGGAAAGGTAAAATTTCATTTCTGTAGAAATAAAAAGGCAAACTTTTCATTTCTTTATGCTCATGGCTTCCAGCCAGCTCTGGAATGAAGCCCCTTGCAACCCCAGTGCTGCAAACACTCACCTGCCAAGCCAGGCCTCACAGCACAACCCCAGCATGGGATGCCCACACTCCTCATTACCTTCATCCAAGAGGTTCTCAACAACCTGAGCTGGATTTTCACGTAGCTGCTATTTTCAGAACTTCATTTGCTTTTGTAAATCACGGGTGACCCCTGCACCCACCTCTGGCTGCAGCATGAGGAAGCTGAGGGACACTTGAAGGGTCAAACCCATCACCTGGGACAGATAAGACTTTTACCAGCCTCCCCAAGTGCTTTTGGTTTATCCCAACCTCCTCATCCCTGAGAGTGTGGGGGAACTGGGATGTTAAAACCATAAGATGTTTTTCCCAGGAGTCTTAACCTTTTTCATATACAGGATCAGGTCAATTTTTGAACCCATCAAAGCTTTCAGCCTTTTCTGGTGATTATTCCCATTTTCCCACACAAATCCTTTCCCTGGGGTGCTTTGCCTTGAGCTGGGTGAGCTTTGTCCCAGGAATGACCTGAGAACACCCGCTCCAGGGTGGACTTTGCTCTGTTTGCACATAACAAACACAGTGAGTTGTGACTACTTGCAACTCAGCAACCACTCATTTTTAGCCCCGAGATAAATCCTGGTTATCTGCTGAGATAAGGTGCTCCCTATTTTGGAAGGCACTGGTTTCCACACTGGGAAATTGCCTTTGCCCACAGCGTGAAAGGGCAGCAATGGCCAGAGGCAGCTGCCTGCACACACCTGAGCCTTGGGATGAGCCCAGGAGGGGGTGTCACCCTGTCACTGTTGCCTTTGTGCCACCCACCACCCTCATGGTTTGGGTGGCTTTGGCTGCAGGTAATGGCCACTTCTCCACCCCCAGGGCCATCCCCAGCCAGGTGACACCCTCCAGGATTTCAGCATTGCTGCCCTGGGAATATCCCTCCAGCTGTCAGCAGCTCTGCTTGGGTTGAGGTTGTACCTTGAATTAGGAATCAGGAATACCTAATTCCCATTTCTACTGCTCAGGCTTGTGGCACTGGCATTGACAAGTCAATATTTTCTTCTCTTTGCATGATTGGATTTTGGCTTGGACATCTTGTTTTGTGCTAAATAAGGACATTTCTGTCCCCCTTCTGTTTGTGTTGTAAGCTCAGTGTCCCTGTAGCAGCTCTCTGTCCCCTAATCTCCTGCATAAGTTGCTGCTCAGGTAGTGGGGCTGTATCTCCATCCCAACCAGTGTCCCTCAGAACAAACCCTCTCCATGAACTGACTTCCCCCACCCAGTTCCCATCCAGATGCTCCAAGTTCCCCATATCCTTCGCCCTGAGGCACAAAGTCTTGGGGAAGCTGGCACAGCTCTGCTGCAGCACAGAGGGGACAAAGCTGTGCTTCAGTGTCACCACAAGGTCCATGATGAGACCTGTCCTGCTGCAGAGGGCACTGGCCATCCCAGGAAAACATGAGACAAGCACGTGGCATTCCCAGCTCTCAGCCCAGCCCTGCCTGTCCCTGGAATCGAGTGCTCCCCACACGTGGGGATGGGGATGGTGTTTGCCCTGTGACCCAGTACCCTGCAGGTCAGGGTAATAAATTCTCTTACAGCAATAACCCCCCCTTGTGCCACTCACCCAGGGCTATAACCCCCCCTCCTGCCACTCACCCAGGGCTATTTCCATCTGCTCCAGGGACTCACCCCATGTGCCCAGGGCTCCTCCTCTCACACACACCGGTGCCTCTGTCCCCTGCAGGGATCAAGGTCGAGCACCAGATTCCTGTCCCACATGTCCCAGGGCAGCTCCAGCCCTCCCTGCCTGCCTGGGCTGGGAGAATTCCCACGGGCAAGGAGGGTTGTAGGCTCGAAACACAGCATGGTTTGGGGGTTGGGATGCTCCTGGGAATCAGCAGCACCACGGGACCTGGCACTGAGGGCAGAGAGAAGGGTACTGAGCTGCCCAGTGCCCCCAGAGCCCCCCGAGCCCAGTGCCCCTGTGGCTGCCCCTGGGTGCCTGGGGACATGGAGTGGGGGACCAACAAAGGAACTCTGCAAGTTTCTTAACACTGATGGCTTGGGGTGGAGTGAAGGGAGATCAGGGGAACATGGGGGATTGAGAAAGCAAGGAAGTGCAAGAAAATCTGTGATGACTCCAGATATGGAGGGAAACCCTCTGAGCTGAGACAGAGAGGAGATGAAAGCTCTCAGCAATGCCAGGAGAAAGAGGAAGCTGGGAGGGTGCACCCACCCACTGGATCCCAGCAGCTCCAGGGTCAGTGACTGGGTCACACTGGCCTCGAGCCTGAGGTGCCAAAAGCAACTCCAGGAGAGCCACACAGGCATCCCACCAACCCTGATACCTCCAGCCAAGACCTGAGGAGAGCCCTCAGCTCTGTCTGAGATTCCCCACCTGGCCATCACCTGCTGGCTGTTTAAAGAGGGGAAACACAGACTGTTCCCCAGAAGAGAAGGTATCTGCTGGGCAGAGCTGATACCCAGGTGGCAGCCTGGGCATCTCCAGCAGCACCTCTGTGCCAGCCATCCCATAGCTCAGCACAGCCCTGTGGTACCAGAAGCACATTCCTGAGTGATCACAAGCAGGTGAGGGACATTGGTGTTCTACCAAACACACCAGGAACAGCCTTTAAAAAACATTTGCATCCCACACCACAGCTGCCAGGGTGCTGCCCTTGCTGGGGAGGAGCAGCACAGACCTGGAATAGCACTGCTGGGCTTTTTGTTGCTGCTTTGGTGCATCCCCAGAGGGACCCAGAGCTACAGGAGGTCACTTGTGTGCCTGGGCATTCCCGTGGTCAGAGGTTCCTGCCCTGCCGTGTTTAAACAGTGACCACAGGCCTTGGGAACAGTCTCATTTTGGGCAAAACTATGTTCCTACACCCAGGCCTGACCTCAGGAGCATCTGGCAGCTGTTCCATCATAAAAAACAGCTCAGAAATTCATGGAACCAGATTTTCCCTTCTTTAGCCATGCACTAATAGGATGTTACGCTCCTGGGTGAAGCGAGGGCTCCACCAGTGCTGACAAATGTGCCACAATGAAAAGGCAGCTACAAGAAATTATATTCTCCTTTTATTTACCTATGACCATGACAATGTTTTTTTTTTCCTAGCTGCAGAGATGCTTTGCACTGTAAACTGGGAGGCAGGCAGTCCACCCCGCTCTGCCAGGGCCAGCAGGAACCCCCGCTTCCCAAAACACAGTATTGTTATCCAGAGTCAGGAGAGCGTCTGCTTCACAGAGCTGCTTTTCTCCATCACCAAACCCTCCGTCGTCAGGGCATGAGATATATAAGATATATACACCAGGCTCCCCCAGCGGCCTGCTGCCAGGGAATGGTCTGTCAGGTAAAACCCGCTACTTACAAAATGTACACACCCAAAAAAAAAAAAAGGCATCCACTCCGCCGGAGAACTCGGCCGCGACACACACAAATATTGCACTTGTCATCTGGGAATGGGAAAGGACACGGGGATTTCCTATTACACAGTAATGTCCAGCTAGAGGAGGTCAATAAATAAACCAGGGGTGGGGTGGGAGGGGGTGGTTTGCACACCCCCAGCACAGGGGGAGGACCCGGCTCTCGCTGCTCCCGGGGGGACCCACCGCAAGCGGGCCGAGGAGGCGCCGGGCTCCTGCAGCTGCTGCCGCGGGGCAGCCGGGAGGCACCACGGCACAGGGAAGCACAGCAGCATCCTGGGGCTGGGCCAGGCCACGAGGTTTGAGCCGGGGTGGTGGTCATGGTGGTGCTGTTGTCCCCCTCGCTGGAGCCCTGCTCAAAACTCCTCCTCGGCAACTCGCCGCCCTCCAGGAATGCTCACAGCTGGGGCACTGCTTCACAGTAGTCTCGTGGGAGCTCCCCTCCTGGCTAAAATCCACACCAGAGTCACCCCGAAAGCATCGTACCCGCGATGGAGCAGTACCAGACTGTTTGGTGTGTTGGTCCCCCTGGCCCCAAACTTGGTGCCTTCAGCTGCCCCACATCCATCACTGCAGGAATTATGGCTTGGGGGCATGAGTGGCAGCAGGAACACACGCTCCCGCCAGCTCCCAGGAAGGCCTTCACTGCCCAACTCCATGTAAACACACAGCTCCCAGCCTGCCCCGAGACAGTCCTTGGGTCTACAGCGGGGAGCTGGCTTTCTTCTGGTTAATTATGTCCAGGTACAAGTCAGAGCGCAGGAAGCGGGGGTACGAGTCCTTCTCCATGAGCCCATAAATCCTCTTCTGCGCCAGGTCGAAGCAGCTGCGGGTGATGTTCTGCAGGTTCTCCTTGGTGTGCTCCCGGGTGTAGGAGTCCAGGTTGACCTGTGGGCAGAGAGACCAGGGTTGATGAGCAGCTCCCAGGCAGGGAGCTCCCTGTGCCAGGGAGCCACGTGCCAGCACGGGAGCCAACCCTCACCTCCTTGCAGGACTGGATGGCGATGTACTCGGCAAAGATCTTCTTGGCCTTGGAGACCATCTTGGACTGGGATTTGATCTTCTTGAACTCCTCACAGGCCAGCCAGAACTCCAGGTTCTCCTCGCTGAACTCGGTGCGCAGGAAGGCCCTGAAGGCAGCGAGCCCGTCTGTGGGGACAGGGACACGTCTCTACTCACAGCTCCCAGGCAGGGAATGGCCCCACAAGACCCTCAGCCCAGCAACCCTGCAAAGCTGCAGCCTAAACCACTTCCCCACGCTGTGTCCTAAAAACTCCCTCGTGCAAACAAGCAGTGATGGCATTGCCAGGCCAGCACAGCAACACAACCCATCCGTGTGCTGAATCCACACCTCCAGCATGGACAGAGCCAAGAGGGAGGCTGGGCTGGAGTGGGGACAGCAAGGGGACAGGACCCCTGGTCATCCCTATGGGCTGGGAGCAGGACATGACCATGTGGTGGGGTGCCCCAGCTGTGATATGTGAGAAGGGGATGTCTAAAGCAGTTCCTGTTCCACAGTCCCACTGCACAGACATGGGTCACTTCCTCCCCAAACAGGGGGGCTGCAGCCCTGAGCTGCTCCCCTTAGCCTCTGTCACCAACTCCCTCCCCGGGCCAGGCAGGAGCAGAAGGGGTGCAGACAAGGGACAGCCTGATTTCTCTTCATGGTCTGTCCCCAAACACCGGAAGGGATTAACAGAGGAAATCCCAGCTTTATCCATGCACGTGTCTGGATATTCCTCTGGCAGTAAACATAAGTGGAAGAGGTGGACATACACTTACATTTGTGCAGCAGCAGCTTCTCCAGGGAGTCTCCCCACTTGAGTGCTTCCTCGGGAGTGGGCCTGCGGGAGAAGGACGGAGCGTTGGCAAAGCAAAGCAGCGAAAGCCACTTTCACTGCCTGCTAAACATTTCCAGTGGCTAAAGCCAGGCTGTGTGCCCAGCAGGGCTGGTCCTGGCTCCCAAACCGGCCTCCTGCTCAACATTTCCAGTGGACAAAGCCATGCTGTGTGCCCCGGTGGGGCTGGCCCCGGCTCTCACATTGGCACTGGCACTGCCAGAGCAGCTGCAGGCAGAGCCGGGCTCTGCACCAGGCAGCACAACAGCAGCTCTGCCAGAGGGAAACCTCTGCCTTTAGACTGGCAGGAAGAGAATCCAACACGAGGTCTGTGCAGGCAGCTGTGCCACTTGGGGTGCCTGAGCAAGAATTGGAAAAGTCCTGGGTGATGCCCAGGAGCTGCAGGAAAGTGGAATTTCAGCTGCCCCTGAAGCAGCCAGAGAAGCTGCCAGGAGCAAGAGTAGGGAGGGCTCGTCTCCAACTGCTGGAGCATCTCCAGAGCAAAGTGGTTTTTCAAACCATCTTCCAGCTGGTTAAAGTTCCATGTACAGGCACTGAGAGATTGCTGCCATCAGGTACATTTCCAACACAATATGCTGCTGTGCCACTGCCCAGGCAGCACCTCCCACCCACTTGGGGGCATTTTCAGCCAAAAAGTATTTTTAATGCTCCTCCAGATACAAAAACTGTTTGTCCACAACTTCCCTAAATGGGGTGAGATCAGTCTGCCAGGAGGTGAGGAGGTCCTGACTGCAGCTTGTCCCCAGGCTCTAAAGGCCCCCGACCCCCACAAATCCCCATCCCCACGGCCCCCAGTCCCCATGGCAGCTGATCCGTGATCCCATGTTCTCCGATTCCCACGACTCCTGATCCCCACGGCCCCCGATCCCCAGTCCCCATGGTCTCCAATCCCCACAGCCCCTGATCCCCACAGTCCCTGATCCCCTGTGTCTGTGGTCTCCAATCCCCATGACCCCCGATCCCCCCTCTCGCAGCACCTACTTGAGGGATTTGAGCACTTTGTCCAGCTTGCCAGAGGGGTTGGCTCCGGGGGACTCGTTCCTCCGCCGAAAAATCCCCAGTCGGTTCTTCATGTCCTTGGCTCTAGAGAGAAGAGCAACTCTTAGCAGGCGGCCGAGGGGTCGGGGGTGGACACCCAGCACCCAGGGGGGACCCTCCGGCAGCCTCTCCCCGCTCTCCCGGCGCCCTCCACCTACTCCTTCATGGTGTGCCGGCGCTGCAGGCTGCCGTTGTGGGGTCTCTGCACCGCCAGCAGCATCTCGGCGTGGAACTCCAGCGGCTGGGGCTTGGAGAGGTCTCGGAAGAAGGGCATGGCTGGCGGGGCAGCCCCCGCGGGGAGTGGCGGCTCGGGCGCTGCGGGGCCGGCGCGGGGCCGCGATCGTGCGGGGAGCGGCCAGCGCGGAGCCGGGAGGGCTCTGCCCCGGGGCTTTAAATGCCACGACGCGGGGCGGGGGGGAGCGAGGGCTGTGTCAGCCCCGCCGCTGCTTCGGGCGGCTCTGCCGTTGCTGGGGAAACTTGAGGAAAGGTGGAAAAAATCAGCGCCGAGGAGGGCGGATAGTGGGGCCTTTTCAAGAGACGGCGGGGAAAAATAATCGCGGCGAGGATTTACGAGGGCTATTTATAGAGCGCAGGAATCCCGGGAAGGCAGCGGGGCCGGCGATGGGGCGGAGCGGGATGAGGAGCAGAGCGGGGACAGCAGCGCTGCCCTGTGTCCCCGCTGCGTGGACAGGGCTGGGCACCCACTGGCGCTCACGTGCCTCCGGTGCCAGCCCGGGACGGGCATGGCCGTGGGGACATTCCCGTGACAGGGTGGTTGGGACTGGCAGCGAATGGCACCGAGGGGCGCTGGGGCAAAGACACCCCACGCTGTCCCTGCTCAGGTCCCCGCTCTGCTGTCCGTGGACGGACAGACCGATGTGCACCCGGGCACAGGGCTCAGGGTGCCCCCGGGAAACTGCCGCCAGCACAAAGCAGTGCCAAAGATTTTTGGCTAGTGCCAGGGGAAAATGAGACCCCTGCAGCGCAGCCCAGCCCCAGCCCGGCCCTGCGAGGGCTGCCCAGGGCCAAGGCAGGGGACAGGAGGTGCAGGAGGCGACGGGGAGGACGCGCGGACGGTGCTGTCCCCTCGTGGCACAGCTCGTGCATGACACGCCGGCACAGGAGCAGGGACACCCAGGGTGGCCTGGGATGCTCATCCTGCACCCACCACCAAGGCCACCAGGGTGGATGGGGCCCCAGGGCGGCATGGCCGGGCCACCCCTGCCACCTCCCCCGGGTTGCACAGCAGTGGGTGTGCAAGGATGCTCAGAGGAACCACCTCTGCCTGGCCAAAGCCATCCCAGGGCTGGCGAGGGACATGAGAGGCACAGGAGGGATTCAACACAAGGGTGCAACCCAGACACCAAGTGATACTCTCCGGACCCATAGCTCTCTCCAGTCCTGGGAGGGTAAAATACAGCGATCCACAGGGGAAAAAAAGAGCTGCAGCAACCACAGAGATCAGTCCCTCAAGTGCTCAGCACCCTGAGCCATGGAAGGATTGTAGAGGGCAATAACACACACACCCCCAGTCCCTGGTGCCATCCATGCCCACGGGAGGGACACGGACAGTTTTGCTGCCTTCACACCACCTGGGCTGTGGTTCCAGCAGGACACACATCCCATTGCTGCCAGCTGCCAGGCACCAGCTCAGCACTAACATGGGAAAAGTAGATCCAAACACAGAGCCTCACACTCCAAACACCATCTGCCTCCCATTACCGCCCTGCCAGCGCTGCTGGCAGCCCAGGACCAGCCACCACACGGGATAAGCCATCCCACACACCCTCCAGCAACAACAATTTTAGCAGTGTTCCCAGTTTAGCAGGGCAGCAGCTCGGCGCCCGGCAGGGCTGGCAGAGCACTGAACAGCCCTTGTGTGTGTGGCACACGTGGGTCACCTCCACCCGCAGAGCCCTGGGCACAGTGCCAGCCGGCCACACACTGGGCTTTGGGGCTCGCAGGTGATCGTGGCTCGTGGGTGGATTTTCCAGCAGCAACACACCAGCGAGCACCTCCTAAGGACGGTCCCGACTTACACGTGCTGCTCCTCTTGCAAATAAAGAGCAAGTGGCACCAACCCAGGCTGTGACAGCCCTGGGCACACACAGCCCACAGTTACAGCCAGACCGCAGGATAAATGCCCCAGCAAAAATAATTCAATAAAAAAAGGCTGGTTTCACTCTGCAGTTGCCTCCCCAAAGTGACCTGCCCCTGCCCCCAAACGTGACCGCAAGGTCGTACATCCCCCTGCACTGCTGCAAACCACGCCCCGCACAGCACATCACCCTTCCTCGCGGGATGCTGCGGTCCTACCTTTCCAGGTATTTTTCGGAGAAGTCCACCATGGCGCGGTACATGAGGCCGGCAGCGCTGCCGGGACGGGAGGCGAGTGCCGAGCCCCGGCACTGGCACCATAAATACCCCCGCGGGCGGCTGGCACAGCCAATAGCCGGCTGTGCGATGGCAAGAGGCTCCCCAGAGCATCCACTGCCGGCTCAAGGTGAGGAGAAAACCCTCTGTGCAACCGCCCCTGACCCCGCTAAGCCGGGGGGGCTGAGCCTCCCCCCGCCAGCCCGATTCCCCCAGCACCGCAGGGACACGCGGACAGAGGGACGGCCCTGCTGCAGGGATTCGTTTTCATTTCAAGTGTTGGGGGGGAAATAATAAAAAGGGCTAAAAATAGGCGGCTGCGGCGAGGAACACGCGGGACAACAGTGCCGCTCGCTGGCAGGAGGCACAGCCGGCCGGGCCGTCGAGCTGCGTGCACAGCCCCTGTACTCGGCCCCCTCGCACCCCCTGAGCCGCTCACACCACGTGCAGCTCCTCCACCTGCCCACAAACACGTGTCCCAGGGCACAGGACCCAGCCAAGGGGACCCCTGTGGCCGTGACACCCCAATCTGGCGTCCAAAACCAGAGGATGTTCCCAAACATCCTCTCTCGGCCTCCCCCCCTCGGCTGCAGCTGTGCTCATGACAAGCAAAGGCCACGGCTGCCTTGTCCTTGCCCCGAGCCACTTTTTGGCAGCCCTAAGCCTTACCAGGAGAGGTGGAGGGGCTGCCAGCGTGCCTCAGTGGTCGCCGTGCTCGTCGCTCCCACCACACTGCCCACGTACTGCGATGTGCCAAGAGGTTTGGAGCCTGACCCGCAGTGGGAAATCCCCCCACTCCACCTCCCCATTCCTCCTCCCGGCATGGGGCCAGCGGGAAGGAGGCCCCCAGCTCAGATTTCACCATTTGCATGTCCTCTCCCTGAACCCAGGGAAGCTGTTTTCCCCCAGGCCACCAGCAAGAGCTGGTGTCAAAGAACGGGGGTGCTCCCAAATGGGCTGTGCAATGCCCCCAACACCCCACCACCATCCTCCCCGAAAACCACTCCCTGTCTGAACTGAGCCCTTTTCTGTCCAGAAAAGTTCGGGGGAACAAGACAGGGAGGACCCCAAAGGCTGCAGGGACCAGCGAGGCTCAGAAGAGGTGCCTGACCCCACGAACAGCCCTGGTACACCCTGATGCCACCCCAATGTGACACTTACAGGCTCCTGCTCCGTTTCTTGTGGGAGGTCTCGTCCCCTTCATCACAGCTGCACTCGGGGTCTGCTCCACTCAGCTGGGGGGGAACAGAGAAAGAGTGTCTGTCTCATCACACCAGCACTACCCACAGTGTCACTCTGTGTCACCAACCAGCAGGGCCAGCATCCCCCGTGGTCCCTGCAGCCACACAGCCCAGACCCATGGCATCCACACGACTCCTTTCCAGGGCAATGCAACAGGACCAGCTCCTCTCTGCTCTGGCATGGGAACTCCCCCACTCATCCTGTGCCACCTTCAGTCCATGCTGTTCCTGGAGCATCCAAGGAGATGCCACGGCCCAGGTACCCTCTAGGTTCAAGATACTGACAGTGGTACCTCCTGTGGGGAGGACACCCACATCCCCATTCCTGATGCTCCTATTCCTGCTATCTTGAGTGGCCACAGGAACCCCTCCCCAGCCTGTGGAGTCCCCCAGAACCAGGCTGAGCATCCAAAATCAATCAAGAGTCCCCCAGAAGTCCCCAAGCAGGAAGAAATCAGAGCAGTTCAGCCATAACTGAATCATATCATTGCAGTTTTCAAGGTCGAGGAGCACCCAGAGGGCTGCACTCCCTGACCACCAGCCTAGGGCAGCCTGGGCAGACCAAGGGGACCTGGGATGTGCCACAAGCTCAGGGCAGCACCAGTGCAGCCCCCGAGTCACAAAGCCTGGGGCCGGGGGGGGACCCCTGGGATCACCACAGCTCGGGGGCTTTAGCAATCGTTCCACTACAGAATGAGACTTGGAAGGTGCTCACAGCCGGCCCTGCATCCGGCCCCACCCCACACCCCGCTCATCCCCGCGCTCCCGGGGGCTGCCAGGCGCTTTCCAGGATCATCTCCCGGCGACCGGGCCGTGGGAACCCTCTGCAGAGCCCCGCAGAGCCGGGCCCGGGGCTTCTGACACTTCCTTCCATTCTGCGCCCGGCTTTCCGGAGTTCACCGGCCCCGAACAATGCGGCCCTCGCGGAGCACCTTCCCCGGGCACATCGGCCCGGCCCGGCCGGGGCCACACGCAGCCGGGGCCGCTTCCTGCCATTGTCCGGACAGGCTCGGGGACAAAAGGCAGCGGCGGAGCTCGCCCGGGGAGTCCCAGCGCTGCCGGCCACAATGCCTTCCCAAAACAACCCCCTCCCAGCCCGGCCGCGGGGAGCAGGGGAGAGGGGAGGCACAGCGGGCACCGTGGCATTGAAAAGGGACACGAAATGAGCCCCTCTGAAACGCTCCCAGAGGGGGAAAACAACCAAGAGCCTTGATGAATGTGGTGGCCCTGACACAAAGGCGCTTGGCAGCTGAGTGGGGATCCATATGGGAATTGTACATCGGTGTCCTGCTTCAGAAACCTCAGACGTTTCATCAAACTATTCAAAGCCACAGCCCAACAAAAGTCCCTTCAAAATGTAGGCAGGAGAGTGGCAGTAGCCCAAAATCCCATGCATGTGGTGGCCCAGGACCATGCCCGGCTCCCCTGACCACTGTGGACCCTCTGCAAGCAGCCAGAGCAGGTGATGGGAGCAGGACAGTGAGAGCAGAGTGATGAGAGCAAGCAGTGGGTGCAGGTAGCCCATGGGATCAGGCAGTGGGACCAGGCAGTCAGAGCAGGTGGTGGGATCAGGCAGTGGGAGCAGGGCAACAGAAGGGCAATGGGAAGAGGCAGGGGTGCCCCAGGAGGGTACGTGGGCAGTGGCTTAAGGCTCCAGGCAGCCAGAGCTGCTGCAGGGCTGGAAGCAGGAGCTGCAGGAGGTGCAGCCACCACACTGCCCTCACCACCAGCACAGGTTCCCCGATCCCTGCTCCAAAAATTCCAGTCTCATCTGCACCAGAGCAGTTCAGTCCTGGAGGAGCTCCGTTTATCCACCCAGATCAGCCCAGGAAGTGCAGCTGGAGCCCCCCGGGGCAGGAGCGGGGTCCATTCCCATTGTCCCTCGGCAGTGTCACACAGCCCAGCCGGCCCCGGGAGCGCTGGAGCAGCGGCAGAGCTGCAGGCCCGGGGCTGCACACACAGGGGCACTGTGAGCCCTCCTTCCAGGGACTGTCACAGCAGCACCAACGGGACCGATCAGCAGGCACTGACACTGCCACCACCTCCCTCTGCGTCTGCGACAGGCAGTGAGGGTGCCTCTGACACAAAGGTGGCCTTTCTTGATCGGGGGAGGGAAGGGGGCACGTTTGAACCCCCCAGCCCAAAACATCACCCTTCAAGAGGGTTTGGGCTACCTTTAGGCACAGCAGCACCGTATGAGTGGTCTGTCAGCCTGGGAAGGGCTCTCACCAGCTGGAAGGGGACTCTGAGCACAAAAAGTGCTCCAGGAAACAGCATCAGAGGTGGCTTCTCAAGCAGCAAGAGCTTGGCAGGAAGAAGGTTAAGCACACCATGGTTTAACCCCATCATGGGTTTAACCTGAGCATGGGTTTAACCCCAGGACTCTGTACCAGCCTCCACGGAGCAGAATGTGACCCTGCTTTCTACAAGGTGATCCCGAGGGGCATGACATGGTCCTCAGCTGGGCAATGAGATCCTGAGCTGGGCAACGAGGTCCTCAGCAGTGCACTGCAGTCCTGTGCCAAGCACTAGAGCTCTGGGCAGCACCCACAGCTGTGGGGCAGGAGGATGGAGCTGGTGTGGGCTCAGCAGGGCAGAGCAGGGTGTGGGGCTGGTGCCATGGGAAGGCCACTCTCAGCACCCACCAGGGTCACCCAGGGAGAACAGGAACAGCAGCACTTCCCCTGTGTGATCTCTGCAATAGCACATTGTTTCTTACAAAAGCACAGCCAAGGCCAGCTCTGCTCTGGGGGCACAGGGAGCACCCCAGACCAGTCCCGTGCAGAGCTCCCTCAGCACAGCCTCAGCTGCTCCTCCTGCACGGCACGGTCAGACATCATTGCTGACCACAACTATTCTCTGACATGGGCCCCTCAAAGCCATGCAAGGGGCTGGTGAGGCAGAGACCCACACTGCTCCTGGCATCCCCTGCACCCCGGGGGAACACTCTGTCACCAGAGGCTCCCTGGAGCCCAGCTTTTCCCTGTCCTCACCGCTGTTGTGAGCAGCTCTGCAAGCACAGACACCTTTGCCTCCACCAGTCTCAGTGGGAGTGGCTTCCCAGGACACGGGACTCTGCAGGATCTGGACACACTGTGGGAGATGCCACCCACGGCCCCAGCACACGGGTTCTGGGTGACACCCCTGACATCCCCGGGGCGTTAAACATCTCCCAGAGCAGGCTGACAGTGGCAGGGCCCTTCCTGACCCCTCAGGGTGGCCATGGAGTGATGGGCCACATGCCAGGATACCTCCGTCCCAGGAGTGTCCCCCCCACAGCCACGTGGAGCCAGCACTCCCTCTCATACCTTCCTGTGGCCCGAGAACAGCAGCGTGAGCTGGTGGATGGAGCCGCCGTTCTTGACGAGCTCCTTCTTGAGGGTCCTGGGGGAGGGCAGTGCCCAGCGGGCCGTGGTGCCCTGGCTGTCGGAGCAGTTGAGGGTGGTGTCCGAGGTGAAGCAGTGCCCCTTGGCCTCCTGCAGCAGGCTGCCCTCGCTGTGGGTGCGGCGTCGCAGGGAGCCCTGCACGCTCAGCGTGTACCCGGGCTGGCAGCCCGACGTCTCGATCATGCTGCTGCGCTTCACCTCATTCCTCTCCAGGTACTGCTCGTCACTGTCCTCCTCCTCATCCTCCTCCTCCTCATCTTCCTCCTCCTCGTCCTCGTCCTCCCCGTCCGTGGTGCTGCCTGCCACACCGGCCACGCTCTGGCTGAAGGTGCTGTCGAGGCGCAGCTCTGGGATGACGAAGGCCGGCAGGGAGCTGGGCTGCTCCTCTCCCTTTGCAGTGGCCACTTGCTGCTTTTCCACCAGGAGAGGGCCCTGGGTGGCTCCCAGGGCATCCCAGGGCTCGGTCGGAGCCGGTGCCTCAGCAGCCGGAGGAGCATCACCCACGGTTGCCTTCCCGTCCTCCGAGTGCATCTGCCCCGGCTTCTCCGTGTCTGTCTCCAGCATCTGCCCAGAGGAGAAGACAGGAAAGGATGAAGGCAGCAGCACCCCAAATCTCTCTGGCCACCTGCTGGGCAGCCTTTCTGCTCCTACCATCCCAGCTTCAAGGCTGGCACCAATGTGTACAACCCTAACGGTGCTCTGGTGGGGTGGGATGGCATTGTTCCCATGTCCCCAGGTGGTGCCAAGCTGCTCTGGCTTCAGTTGCTCCTGATCCCTGGAGCACTGGGTTCTCCCACCTGGCAGGAGTGGGATGGGGGCACCCAGTTCCCCCCTCCAGCACCCAGCAGCACCAGTGGGTTTTGAGGAATCCCAAAGTGCCAGTGGCAGGTGGCTCAGCCCAACAGTGCTGCCAGGCTCAGCTCCAGCCACATCATCCTCACTCTGATGGCTCCAGGTCTCCTGGTTGCTGCTGGAGGGGCTCAGCCCTGCAGGGATCTTCCTCAAGGGCAGCAGAGACATCCAGCAGCTCTGTCCAGCAGCTCCAGCCCCTCCTGCACCACGTTATTAAATGCTGAAGGGAAGGGCTGGACTCTGTCCATCTCTGGATTGCCCAAGCTCAGCCCAACCACAGCTGTGGGGCTTCCCTGCAAAACCACAGCCACTCTTGTCAGCTTAAAAACCTTCAGGATGGTTTTTCCAGCTTTCCTCTGCTGCTGGGAAAGGCCTGAGAGAGCTCTGTCCTTTTAAAGGGAAAAACCAGGAGTAGCTGAAGGGAAAAAACTCCAAGGGTTTTTTTTTGTGAGCAGGGGGAGGGAGCCTGCGATGAGCCCTCCCCTGCCAGAATGGGGTCCTGTGGGATTTTTCCATCTAAGCTGAAGGGGTAAAAACAGCTCAGCAAGGAAAGAAGACCAAAGGAGAGAAAAATCCTCCCTTTGGGAAGCAATTCTCACCTACAGAGATCCTGTAGGGATGGGCCAGGGGCTGTTCCACAGGAACAACCCAAGTAACAATTCACCCAGAAAAGAAGTCACTGTATTCCCAGCTGAGTCCAAGCCTTTTCACCAGCCTGATGGCAACCAGAAAGCTGGAGTTAGCAAAGCCACCTCCCTTTGTACAAATTAAGTTGACTTCAGCTTCAGAAAGAGTAGAAGCCCTGGGAATCGACCCATCTGGCCTCACCTCCCATTGGGAAGAGGCATACATGGAGCAGACAGAGGTTGTATGCCTGTTGAGGGTCCCAACAGGGGTGTGGGGATGACAACCCACCCCTGGCTATCCCTGGGCAGCTGTGTGCAGATGCTGGGCTGCTGCTGGGCTGTGACACCCCCAGGGAACACTGGAAGGGTGTGACCCCACTCTGCACAGAGGGGACAGAGCAGAGACCGTGGGCACCCGGCAGCACCCACGGTCACCCGCCTGAGCTCACAGGTCAAAGAGCCAGCCAGGTTTCCAGAAAGATGCTGGAGTTCAGTGCCACAGCCAGTGGGCAGCACACAGAGGAGCTCACACATGTCCACCTGTGCCTTGTCCCTTTTTGTCACACCCACAGTGTCCCCATGGCACCTGTAGCACGGAGAGCACCCACTCTGTCCCCCCCCCAGCCTGTCTCGCCCCAGGCAGTGATTCAGCATCACCTGAACTCCCCCAGTGAGTCTGAACACTAAAATTCAGAGACCATCATGTCCTTGGCCCCCCATGCGACATCCACCCATCCATGAACAGCTGGATTTGGAGGGAGGCACAAAGCAGATGCTGCACTGACCCCGTCCTTGGGGCTGTTTCACTGCCCCCACAGTAATTCCCTGTGAAAAGGGAATGTTTCCAGACTTGCCAGGCAAGGATGCTATTTGCACCAGAATGTGCTTTAATGATGCTGGTTATGTTTTATTTGTCTTGCAATCACTGTCATCATTATTTCATGAAATAATTAGAGGAAAAACCCACACAGCTCTCAAGTCCCTCCCCACAAAACTCTCCCCTCCCAAAACAGCTGCCTATCTGTCCAGTCCTTCTGCTTCATATTGCTGGGTGCCCATATCAGATAAGGGCCTAGAAGGAAATGAACAGCTCCTTTAAAATGAGAGACATTTGGGGATTAAATTAAATCCCTGCACTAATTCAATCAGAGACTCTGCTGCTCTTCTCTGGCATGGAGGGGATGAGCAGGAGCCTCACCATCGAGAGAGGGTTGGTTCCATCTCAGGCTGAGAGCATTAGCAGGGCTGTGAAATCCTGTCTGCACAGGGAGGGCCATGGCTGAGCTCAGTTCAGCATCACCTGATGTGGGGCAGAGACAGGGAAGGAGGCAGCAGTGATGCCATCCCAGCCAGCCTGGGCCTGGCTGGAGGCACCAGGGACTTCATCAGCCCAAAGCCAAGGGCCACCTTGCTGCCCAAAGCTGATTTGGGACATCAAGGACAGGGCTGTGACCAGGTTTCATAAGAACACTGACTGGTTTGGGTTGGAAAGAACATTTAAGGTCATCCAGTTCCACCCATGGGCAGGGACACCTTCCACTAGAACAGGTTGCTCCAAGCCCCATCCAACCTGGCCTTGGACACTTCCAGGGATCCAGGGGCAGCCACAGCTTCTCTGGGAAGCCTGGGCCAGGGCCTCACCACCCTTACAGCCAACAATTCCTCCCCAGTATCCCATCTAACCCTGCCCTCTGGCAGTGGGAAGCTGTTCCCCCTTGTCCTGTCCCTCCATCCCTTGTCCCAAGTCCCTCTCCAGCTCTCCTGGAGCCCCTTTAGGCACTGGAAGGGGCTCCAAGGTCTCCCCAGAGCCTTTTAGCAGCTTTTCCAGTACCCAAAGGGGTTGGCACCTTCTCATCATCATTGTGCCCAAGGGGCTGCAGGAGGAGGCAGCAGGAGGAGGCCGTGCTGGTGCTGTCTGAGCAGGGAGGTGCTGTCCTTCCACCTCACCATCCAAAACATCCCATGCTCTCCCTGCAGCAGCAGTAGCTCAGGAGCCAGCAGCCAACATCTGGATTTCTCCATTCACAGTGCCTTGGGCTCGCTGCTCTCAAACACCTGGGTGTCCCTGACCTCAGGGTGCAGGTTTCCCTGTTCTCAGCATCTGGCTCTCCCTGCACCCAACACGTTGCTCTTCCCAATCCCAGCATCTGGGTTTCCCTCTGGAGCTGGGCAGGCCCAGGGGCTTTACATCCTGCCTAGAGGATCTCACACTTCACTGTTTCAGTTTCTAAGTGGCCAAGGCAGAATGTCCCAAGAAGGGGAAGAGAAAGCAGAAGGAAAAGCCTCCTGCAGGCCCCAGGATGGCTATCTGAGGGGATTTTAGGGAAGGAGGATGATAGGTATGAGACCAGAACAACAGCAGTAGAGTCCCTGACATTGATCTCCCCATTGAACAAGGCTTGACCCACCCCAAAAAAAGCCAACACTGTCCTGCCTGCTCCAGCATCCCAAAATCCTGCACCTATAACCCACTTCCTGGGCTCCCTTTGCCTTCAAAGGTCACTCACTGACACAAAAATTCAAGGTTTTTTGTGTTTTTTTCAAGTTTTCTTGGAACCAAAACAGGTGAAAAGTACTGCAAACCCTCTGCTCCTTGGTCTGTAATTCAAGCAGGGTTTTCTGAGCTGCTCACAACTAGGATGTTCTAGTTCCCCAGCAGAGCAAATTTCAACCACCAGATGTGACTTTATCAGCACAGCCTCGACTTCTCCAACATTTTTTTAAATACTGTGGCCTTTCTGGTGGCCCACAGCTGGGATTTCCAGCTGGGAAAACACCAGCCATGGAGACAGCCCAGCTGTGAGTTGGAGCCTGTCCTGCCCTCCCCTGGTGCTGCCAGCACTCCCACTGCCAGAAGGACCATGACATGTGACATTCCCTTAAATCCCCAGCTTGGGGGAGGTCAGGGATATTTTTTGAGGCTCTCAGCTTCTAATTTCAAAGCCTCTGCTCTTCACAGTCACGGAGCCACAGTGGCTCAAGTAATGCCTGGACAGAGGGACACTGAATTCAGCTTTTCCTGGCTCCTGATGGGAATGTTCGGGTTTTCTCTTTCTCTTGTGGTAATGCTGAGGATGAGGAGGTGAAACACAACTCAAAGAGCTGCCCTGCACCCAGGTACCTCCTCAGCCAAAACCAGAGATTGGGAAAAGCAGGGAAGTCCCTGCAGGTAATGGACATGGATGTGAGCAGGAGAGCAAAGGACATGGGGCTCCAACTGCACTCTCACCCTGGGAGGACTGAATGAACCTCCCAGGATATCCTGGAAGAGCTGATCTCATGGGCTGTCCCCACACCATGGCAACCTCATCCTCTGTGTGTCCCATGGAAGAACCTCTCCAGCTCCTCTTCAACCCTCTTCAATCTACCTTCGCTCAAAGGTGCCTCCCCTACCCCCAAAAGTGTTTAACTCCATGGGAACGAGACCAACTCCCAATCCAGGGGTATTTTGGGAGATATGCAGAAGCTTTGCTGCTGGCAGTGGGCTCCCTGTGCTGGAGGGAACATCCCTCCCTCCCCACAGCAGATGAATTGCAGGGAAACAGCACCTACATCCCCCAGGGAAACATCAATCTTTCCGAAGTAGGAAGGAAAATATTACAGTTACAATATTACAATTCCAGGTCTTAGCATAGGACAAACTGTGCCCAGATCCATCAGATCAGAACTGCGAAACGCTCCCCAGCAGTTGATGGTGAACACCTCGGGATCTAAAACGTGACCACTGAGAACCAAGGAAGGTCAAGGCTACAGGGAACAGCATCGAACACACAGCACGGGGCTGAGGGGAAGAAAATAAAGCAAGAAATGCAAAGTAGAACTACCAAAACTTAAGAAAATCTTCAGGGGAGTCATTTTAAAAGTGCTCACAAGGAGCATCCCCCCGAGCAGCTCTGCTCCTCGCCCTCCTGAGCCACGGTGGCTCTGTGGGGCCAGAGAGAGCCCAGAGCTCACTGCACAGCCCCTGCTTCATTACTGCATCCATGAATAATTGATACAGAGCAATTAGTGTAACAGCAAAAGCAGCGCGGGTGTAGAAAGCCAAAGAGCAGGACCCGACAGTGCCTGGGGCAGGGCAGCCGGGAGGGATGTGCGGCTCCGATGGGAGACCACCCCAAAAACCCTGGCCTTGAGCTGCCTCAGAGCCCTGGCAGGCAAAGGCCTCCCCGAGGGAGGAATGATCCCGTGCCAGCAGCCTGCACTGACCCCGTTCTCAGCCCTCCATCCCCAGCGGGTCGATGTGCACGGGGCTCTGCCCGGGGCATCGCCCACCCCCGGCGCTGCTCTGAGCCCCTCCCGGAGCCGCTCCCTCCCCCAGACACGGTGGGAAGCAGGAGCTGATGCTTAGGCGAGGGCAGCAGCGCGGCAGGATGCGGGGGAGGGAGCCCCGTCCGCAGGTGAACCTCGCACCCCGCAGTTCGGTGTAAGCGCCCGCGGAGGGGCTCAGCCAACAGCCCCGGGCCAGCCCTCCCCACACCGAGTTACCAGAGCCGTGAGACCACCTCAGCACCGGCTGCCAGCCCCGAACCACAGCTGGCCCAGCAGTCCCAGCTCCAAACCCCAACCCATGCCCTGCCTGGTGCCCTCCATCCCCGCCGAGGCTCCGAGCACATGGCTCCAATTTCAGGGGCAAGGGCTGGATTTGCTGGTTGGTCCCCAGTGCCAGGGCACAGAGGGTATCCAAAGGGCTGTCAAAGTCCCTGAGCAGAAAGCCCACATTGCCAGCACGTTGCAATCCTGATCCCACAGCAAGAGCCAGACGATGCCAACGGCACACCTCAAATTTGAACAGGAACCTCAAAAAGTCCCCGTCGCTACAAAGGCACCTTTGCTCCCCCTAGATGCTCGTTCCTCACCCTTCAATCCCAGCCCGGCAGCAAATGAACTGGGCAGGAGCCACAGGTTCCCCAGCAGAGAGCAGGGACCAGCCCAGCTCAGGGGGAACAGCGCAGGGAGCGGAGCAGACGCCTTGGATCTACAAGGACATCAGCGCTCCCGACGCCGCTTCCTCAACCCGTGTGCAGATCCTGCCCAGCAAAGGGTCCAGCCCTCGGGCTGCAGCCTCTGAAAGCAAAACCTACCAAGCGCAGGCTCTCAGTTGCATCCCAGCAGCGCGGGCCAAGCGAGCAGCAGCTCCCCCGGCAGCCCCGGCCCCGCCATGTGCCCGCAGCGCCGGCTCGGTGGATGCTGGCGCAGTGCTGGCTCTGCCCCCGCCGTTATTAATGTCCGTGTCAAGCAGCAGCTGAAGCCGCCCCAGCCTCTCCCAGACACGGCTCCCTCGTGCCCCTCGTGCTATTTACGGCTCTGCCAGCACTCCCTGGAGGTAACTATTACCTGCTGATGGCAGTGGACGGCCGCTCTGCCTCGGGGAAGAGCCATACATCACCCTGAGAGCTGCCACAGCTCCCTTGCTCCTGCCCTGTGCCCCCGAGCAACACCGAGCGCAGATCGGTGCCGGTGCTTCTGCTCAATGAAACTCTGCTGCAAGTTCACAGGTGGGTCTTTTCCCAAACCGATTTCTGTGGCAAAGGGATGGCTCTGAAGCAGGAGGTGCTCTGCAGTGGGGCGCTCTGCCCTCTGCACCACAACCCCTGTGAGCAGCTCGGCCCTGATGGGCAGTGACAGGGAGGATAAATGGGCAGGGTGGTGTATGGTCTCCATCCAGGGGACAGCCCCCCCCCCCCCCCCCATCATCTGCCCCTCCTCTTCTCCCACCAGGGCCAGTGCCCTCTCATGACACCCACACATACAGCTGGGGACCCAACTGCCTTCCTTGGGCATTTCTCCTCCTAGGATTACACTTTATTGGCCAAGACAGGCAAGTTGTCCTGATGGCTACAGGGAGAGAGCGCAGCGAGGGGTGTGCAGCGAGGGGTGTGCAGCGAGGGGTGTGCACAGTGAGGGGTGTGCAGTGAGGGGTGTGTGCACAGTGAGGGGTGTGTGCACAGTGAGGGGTGTGCAGTGAGGGGTGTGCACAGTGAGGGGTGTGTGCACAGTGAGGGGTGTGCAGTGAGGGGTGTGCACAGTGAGGGGTGTGTGCACAGTGAGGGGTGCACAGTGAGGGGTGCACAGTGAGGGGTGCACAGTGAGGGGTGTGCAGTGAGGGGTGTGTGCACAGTGAGGGGTGTGCACAGTGAGGGGTATGTGCACAGTGAGGGGTGTGCAGTGAGGGGTGTGTGCACAGTGAGGGGTGCGCAGTGAGGGGTGTGCAGTGAGGGGTGTGTGCACAGTGAGGGGTATGTGCACAGTGAGGGGTGTGCACAGTGAGGGGTGTGCACAGCCACTCTCACAGAGGAGGTGGTGGTTATCTGCCCCATGGCCACCGTTCACTGATGGGTCCTCACTGCCACAGTGACAAGCCGTGCTCAGCCCTCCTCCAGCATGGACTTCAGGCACACACAGCCCCTGCTCCCAGCTAGTTGCAGCCTCCTGAATGCTCCTGGGATGGAGCAGAGGAAATGTGCCTCCTTTTCCTCACAGTTACAGTGGCACAGGAAAGGTAGAAGCTCCTTCACCTGCTGTCACTGGATACAGAGCTGAGCTCAGCTATACAATGTCACCATGCACTGCAGAGACATGACATGGCCACCCCAGGGCTGTGCTCAGCACCTATCCTGCCTGCACTGGTGAAGGGAGCTGGACCTGCTGAGGTTTGTGCCTGATTCCTCCCTGAGGCCACCTGGCTGGCTGCAGGTCTGTGGGACACGGGATGTCACCACACTGTGGGTGCCCAGCTGTCCCTGAGACTTAGAGCACCCCCAGCCCAGGGTTCCCTGGTCCCTCTCAGTCAGGAGTGAAGCAGCCACCACCCAAACCTGCCCAGAGTCACCACACTGTGTCCATCATGGTGACACAGCTCCCAGGTTGGGCACCAGCTCCTGCCTGCAGCCTCATCGACCCGGGCACCCTGTGCCGCAGGGCAAGCGCGGTGGGACCGGAGCTGGTGAGATGATGTCTGGGCCATAAATATCCCTGGCAGCAAAAAAAGCGGAGGGGTGGGGAAGGGGCAGGAAGCAGCAGATCCTGCCATTGGCATTCAGCCCACACCCTCAGCATCCTTTCCCTGCCGTGGTGACTCGGTGCTGCTTAGCCAGGGAATCTCCCCACAGCACAATCAGCAGGGGCAGAGCATTGTCCCCTGGGCAGGGTGAGGGAGGTGACAGCTGGAGCATGAGATGATGCATTCAGCCACTGTGGAGCCATTGGGAAGGACTCATCCCAACACCACTTACACAGGACCACGAGGCTGGCGCTGGAAGCTGTTCCTGCTGCCAGCAGAGATCGCTGGAAGGAAACATCCACTGAGAGGAGGGGACCTGGCAGAGCAGCTCTGCTGCAACTGGCCCCAACAGGGCCAGAGCCACACACAGGACAGAGGAATCCCAAATGGCACCAAAACCAACACTGGTGGCTCTGGAGCCCTCCTGCAATGGTGCTGGCAAGCCTTGTCCTGCTGCTCCGTCAGGAAGGTGCTCATTGCAGGACAGGACGCCAAGACTCACAGAGGATGCCCTGGGGGTAGGAGGAACCTGTGCCTTCCAGTTCCACACCACTCTGGGCATCACCACCCAAAGCCCCCTGATATTTCGAATAGATCCTTTGAATTTGAAAAGATATCAGGGCTTGAGTAACTTTTGCAAGGAGTAACTTGCACTTTACACCCCAGTCTGCCCAACCACATGCTCACAGCCCCCCACCAGGCTGGAAGGGAAGAACAGGGGCAGCTCCCCCAAAGAGGAGTTGGTGGGTACAGGAGAGGAGTCCTCAGCCAGCAGCACTGCGCCAAAGCACTTCCAGTACCTTCATTAAATCACAGCAGCGCTGGCTCAAAGCACTTAGTCTGTGCCTTTGACCACCCCGTGCAAATGATCTCACACGGCTCAGCACCCCCCCGGCTGCCGGCGCCGCTCCTGCCGGCGCTCCCCCTCTCCCCAGCCCTTTGGGGATTCACAGGAACAGACCTTCCAGGGTTTTAAAATGCCTCTGGCCATGATGGGAGTGTTGGCGGCTGCTCGTGTCCCCGCTGACCCCCCGAGCCCTCCTGCTCAGGGAGGCTGCGGGATCAGTGGTGCCGCTGGCTGCAGCTGGGAGAACATCTCCAGGAGAAACAGGAGCCGCTGTTTGCCGGAGGGGAGGGGTCTGCTCTCCTGATGGCTCCGGAGCCCAGCTAAGCAAAGGAACAAATGAAGCGGTAGCTGTGGCTCTCGGGTGGCCCATCTGCTCCCCACCCCTCACTCCCGGCACACGCTCGGCTGCCGCAGGGACCGTGAGCCAGCGCCTTTGGGGCCGAGGGAGTGGCTCCCCTGGGCTGGGAGCCCCCAGCACCTCCAGGCCACCAGGGCCAGCACCCAGAGCTGGCAGGGCTGGACAGTGAGAGCAAAGGAGCCAGGGTTTGGTGATGGGGAGACGATCAACAGAGCAGTACCCCAGCCCGGCATCCCAGCCCAGCATCCCATCCAGCCCCACAGGAGTGGCCAGGCACATCCCAGCCCCCTGGGGCTTTGGGCCGTGTCCTTATGCTCAGGGCTCGAAGTGACTGATGTGCAACTGCTCAGCCTGGAGAAGAGAAGGCTCTGGGGAGACCTCAGAGCTCCTTCCAGTACATAGAAGGGCTCCAAGAGAGATGGAGAGGGACTTTGGACAAAGACCTGGAGTGACAGGACAAGGGGGAATGGCCTGAAGCTGAAGGAAGGCAGGTTTAGATCAGATACTAGGAAGGAATTCTTCCCTGTGAGGGTGGGGAGGCCCTGGCACAGGTTGTCCAGAGAAGCTGTGGCTGCCCCATCCCTGGAAGTGTCCAAGGCCAGGTTGGACTGGGCTTGGAGCAATTTGGGATAAGTGGAAGGTGTCCCTGCCCAGGGAGGGAGGATCTTTAAGATCCATTCTGACACAAATCAGTCTGGGATTCTGTGCAAGGAGGGAATGATGAGGTGGAAGATCATCCCCAGGACCCCTCAGTCTTGGGGGTCACCTGCACTGTGGGGCATAAACAGGCTACTGCAGAGGGAGGGTCCTTAAATTCATAAAGGACAAATGGGCTTTGAAGCCTCACAGGGAAATGTAACATCACCCCACCCCTCCCAGCCTTCTGTGCCCTGGTAGCACGTGGGGTTTGTTCCCATGAAAGAGGGCTACAAACCCAGCAAGAATATGGCTCAGGTTGGATTGATCTGGGGTATCTCAAACTGCATCTGCTTCTGTCGTGTTTGCAGCTGCTTCACACCCACTGCTACCTCTGCAACTCCTGTCCCTGCCTAATTAAAGTCAGCACATTGTCCTTCCCTTGGCCTGCCAGGTGCTGAGGGTGAGATCCATGTGTCAACTGTGCATAGAGGTTGCCACCACGAATTCAAGGATTCTCTTTGTGCAGAGGTCTCTGGCAGGGGCAGTTTCCTCCAGATATTTCAGTGAACAGAGTTGAGCTGGAGTCTGACTCACAGAGGAAGAGCACCTCTGGTCCCACAGCCTCCCAAATTCATGGCATTACTGGAGCAGCCTTTGGCTATCCTTGGTACTGAGTTTTTCTAGCCCAGGGCAAGAGCTGGGTTGCATTTTGGTTTATTTTTGTGACCCGACTTTCAGTCTTGCCAGCTCATGTTTAAACTCTTATTGGGGCAGAATCAACCTGAAGGTTTTTTCCCTGCTTTGAGCACCCTGACAGTACAAACGAGGTGCTGGGACAGGACAGGGGGCTGGCTGGCCCTCCAGGTGCTGCTGTGACATGCCCAGCCCTGCTCAACCTCTGGTGTTGGCACCGTGGAAGGAAAGCAGGCTCTGGTGAAGATCCAGGTTTCCTGCACCTTTGGCTATGTGCAGCAGGTGAACCCCCTGGAACAGAGCTGGCACAGACAGGGTAGCAGGTTCCCAGCCCAAAATGGAAAGACTTTGGGCCGAAAATAAAATAGGAAGGTACAAAATCCTCCCCTCCTTCCCCATCAAACAGCCAGTCAGTCACACTCTGGCTACACTGAACTGAGTGGAGCACCCTGCTCAGAGAGAGGGACATTCACCCCACCTGTCCCCAACCTCGTCACAAGCACCTTGTCCCCAAGGGCTTGTCACAGTCACCCCCATGCCAGTAGCCCCTGCTGTGCCAGCTCAAGTGTGTACATGGCCACCATCCAAAGGAAGGTCTGGACTGTGCGGAAAGTGGGTGTTACCGGAGCAGGGAGGTGCCAGGGAACAGGGGCTGCAGAGGGACACGGGGGCAGAGAGGGATGGGGCACACGGGGGTGCTCAGGGCGAGGAAGAGGAGGCAGGGCATGGGACAGAAGAGGGGTCACCTCCCCTGGGCAGTCCCCACGGTGCAGGTGCCCGGGGGCACAGCCGCCCCTCCCGCCGCCCCCCCGCCGGCCCTGCTTTCAATCACCCCTCGATTACACGGTTTGCTTTTGCTGACAGCTCATTTACTCCCACTTGTCAAGCACGTTGTAAATAGTGAGAGAAACAGCCCTGCCCTTCCTGAGCAGAGGCACGGCCAGCAAGGGGCCGGCCGGTCCCCCCCTGCCGCGCATCCCACCGGCGGCTCATTCCCAGCACCGGAGCCAGCGCTGCCAGGAAGGGCCAGGGTGCAGGGTCGGTCCACGCCTGCTCACACCGTCAGCAGCCACGGGAGAGGGACGGCAGCCGGGCTTTGGAAAGTGCTGAGCATCCACCACCTCCCTCGGGAAACAAGGGGAGCACCCGTCCTGGACTCCCAAAGTCCACACCACCGAGTGTCCGTAATTATTTAGCTTAAGGATAATCTGCATCTCTCAGACACAGCCAGCCATCATCTCCGAGGTAATCTCAGGTCACGGAGTCAGAAGGAAGAGTAATCAGCCGTTCTGAGTGTGGAAGACACAAAGAAACAAGCAGTGAGAATCAGATGGTGGCAGCAGGTCCGTTATATGCAGGGGGTCCTGCCGCTAAACCTTTTCCCTGGTAGCCAAAGCAGCTGGAGCAGCTCCAGCCCCTCTGCCTTGCCCTTGCCCCTGCCCTGCAGTTTGCCCTCTCTTCAGTCATGTTAAAGCAATCTGGTCTAGGAGAAGGCCCAGGGCAGGGATGGAGGGTGAACCAGACAGTCATCACCCAGCCCACGGAGGCCGCCTCACTAACTCAGTTAATGCAGAAAGCTGCTCTGCCATAATCACATTGCCATGGCTGTGGTTCCTCACAGCCCCAGCCCAGCTCCAGGCTCCACACATCCACTTTTGGGAATGTTTCTTGCCAAGCTGTGTCACCCTGGGAATGTGTTTTCCAGGTGCTTGCTCAGCACAGGCACAGGACAGGGAGCAGCATCCTCGGGCAGACACAGACCTGAGGGTGAGAGGGGGGAAGGCCCTGCTGATGGATAAAAGATCCACAGAACAACTCCTGGGACCTGCTGTCACTGACAGGATGGGGTTGCAGCTCAGGGAAATTCATTCAAGTCTTATAGTGGCAGCAGAGAAGCCACTGGAACCTCACTTCCACCACATCCTGGACACCAGGGATAGAGATCCAGACCTCACTGACAGCCAGTTACCCCCGGAGCTCCTCTGCACTGACTCTGGCAGGAAAAGCCCAGTGGGAACACAGCTATATCCCTCATGGCTTTCTCCTCCCACATCTCCAGAAGCGGATGCTACATGCACCATGTGCTTGTGCCTCCCAGAAACTGGCAGCTCTGCTCCAAAACCAGCTGCTCTGAAAGCAGCAGTGCCAACACAGACTCCATAACAGGGATCATCCTCCAGGCTTGACACCATCCTCCCAGGAGACACTGCCAGAGGCACTGACAGTTCTGCAGAGCCATGTCCCTGAGCCACAGGGACCTTCCTGTGCTGCCCTACCCAGGCAGGGCTCAGGGGGGAATCGAAAAACAAGAGGTACCATCCCAAAGCCCAAATTGACCTGATTTCTGAGCAGGTTGAAGCGAGAGCTGTTCCCAGCTCACACACTGGTGTGGCAGCCACAGGGGCTCCTGAGGAGCAGCTGTCTGCTCAGACAGTGTCCCTTTCTCTGGCTCCAGTGCACAGCTGGCACATGGCACATCTCTGCCTGGCACAGGGGCTGTGCCAGCCCTTTGCTCACATCGCACAGCACAGCCCACATCCCCTCGGTCACAGTGAGATGAGCTGCCCCTTGCTGAGCTGGAGCAGTTTTGAAGGCTTTGTAAATCAGATCCCTGTCAAGGCTGATGTTTCCAGCTTAATTTGTTCACAGAGCACAGACACTAGGTTTTTCCCCTAAACAGCCCCAGTATCAAATGACTTGTAAGCAAACGGATGGATCAGTTGCAAGAAGAAACCAATTATCCCAATTCCTGCCTCCCGCTGCACTGGCACCCCCTGAGCAGTCTGCCCTTACCAACCAGCTGTGGTGCAGCCTGGGCACAGCCCCAGCTGCAGCTCAGGCTCCTGCCCTGTGTGTCCACCCTGCTCTGACAACCTTCATTGTCCCCTCAGGAGCTGCAGCCCCATGCAGGGTTGCTCTTCCTTCCTCATGCTGCTCCTTCCTGCATTTCACATCAGATTTGCTTTAAAATTGCATCGTGAGCACTTTACACCTTGCTGGGGTGGGCTTTGGTGCTATGAACTCAGCGAAGTGCCTGGTGGTTGCTCTCATGCTCCTTTTCTCCCTTCTGGCCATGGACCCCACCAGTGGGATTTCCATCAGCTTTGGCAAGTTAAGATAAAATCCCTTTGTCACAGCATTGAAAGGCCCACCCTGGCTCTCCACGGCACCCAAGGAACACCCTCTTGCCTACTGAGGCACAGAAAAGCCTTGAAAAGGTTTCTGATGTCTTCTAGAGTATTTTTTCACCTGTCCAGCAGCCAGGCTCCTACAATTCAGGGAGCAGACACTCCAGGGCTTTGCTCTGAGCCACAGCCTCACACCCTGCCATGAACAGAGTCTGGGATGGGGAGGGCAAACAGCACCATCACCTGAAAGCCCAAATGGTCCCAGAACACCTGTCATGATGGAGAGCCAGCAGGATGCCCCTTTTAGGATGTCTTTAAGATGCTCAGGTTGGAACATGTCCCTGCACATGATCCCCAGCCCGTGGCTGGATCACACACAGCCGAGCACAGAGCCAGGCCAAGACCCCGAGAGCAGCCCCATCACATGGTGCCCCCCATGCCAAGCCAACAGGGACCCCCTGCCCGGGCACGGTGCTGTGCCAGCAGGATGCAGCACAGGAAAGGAGGAGCGGAGCAGAGCCGTGTCAGTCTGAATCAGCCGCCCGGGGCCGTTGGCGGTGCGGGAGCTTTGGCTGGTAACGCTGTTCTCAGGCTCTGGGAGCTGTTGCTATTTTAGTCCTCCTGAAACGTGCAGGAAAAGGAATCCGGAGGCTCTGTCTCCTGCGGAGATGTTTGTGCTGACCCAGTTTGGAGGCTGCAGAGCAAAAGCCACGTCACCCTGCCCCCGGCTCCTGCTGCGCCCGCGGGTACCGAGAGCGAGTCACCTCCCGAGTCACCTCCTCGGGGCCACCCAGCCCACACTGCACCCACACCATGACGTGGGGCAGGGAGGGGCTGCTCCTCCACCACACACCAGCCAAGGCAGGGATCTGGGGGTTTTATCCCCATCTGCCTCACCCAGAGCTCTTCAAACAGCACAGTGTGTTTCTCTTCTGCCAGAGCAACGGGTCGCCCACCAACAATCCAAACCCGACCCCCAGGGGACGAGATGACTCCAGCAGAAGTTGCCCCTGTCCCAGAGAGCTCCATGGTGGCAGCCCCAGCCCCAAAGCCAGGCAGACAGGGGTGTTAAGGACAGCCATGCAGGGCAGGCGTGCCTGACAGTGCTTCAAACCCCTCCAACACACATCCATCTGTCACAGCTGCTGAGACAGTGCTCTCGAGCCAAGCTGAAGCTCTTCAGTGTGGGAAAAGTGCTGAGGCTGCCTTGCTAGGTACGAAAAACAGTACCCACCAAATGACCTCTGTGCTTTGGGACCACCTGTGGGATCCAGATCAAACGCCTGAGCCCGTCCGAGGGCACAGAAGGGGCAAATCTCTGCACTGCTACTCCCATGACCTCGGCCTTTAATCAGGGCCCGGAGATCACAGTTGGAGCCTCTCCCTCTGCTCCCAGTCCTGCCCCAGAGCCGAGCTCTGGGGGAAGGCTGGACACTGGGCTGCACGGGCTCAGCTGTGCAAATAGAGATGCTGGGAGGTGTCAGCCCGGCCCCAGCCAGAGGATGCAAATGCAATAACTGCTCCCCCGAGCAGGGCAGGAAGCTGCAGACACAGCAGCGCCTGAACACAAACTCACTCCTCACCTGGCAAACAAACAGCCTCTAGCAGTGCCCTCCTGGCTGGAGCACCACCAGAGCAAAGCCCCCGCGCAGGCCGAGCCCCCGACGCTCCAAGCAGGTTTTCCAGCTCCCGCCCGGTTCTCTTACCTTGCTCTCCGTAGGAGCTGATGCCGGATGTTGCTGCTTGGTGATGTTCTCAGCCAGACACCAGCAGATCCTCTTCTTCTGCTCCTGGGAGTAAGCCTCCAAACTTAATAAGCACTCCGACTTCTGACGTAAAGGAAACACAGGCAGGGAGAAGGTCATTAGCTGTGTGTCGCAGGCCCTGGCTGTGTTTGCAAACTCCTTGCTCCCCACACAGTACATCAGAGGAGCGTGGGTCTAACAGGAATGCTCACACCATGTCCTGTGCTCCGGGCAGAGAGAGCAAAACAGAGGGAAATCAGCTCCCAGTGGCATCTCCTCCAGAGAGAGGGAGAAGGGCTGGATGGTGCAGGGGAGCTGACCCTGCCTTCAAGGCAGGAGTGCAGTGGTACAGCACGGGCACAGCACCAGCAGCTCCGCACCCTGTGCCACCTGAGTGTCTATTAAGCTAATTTAGAGAGTGGAAATTGCTCTTTGCCATATGCAAACATAAGTGAGGCACCGGAGCATGAACTGATGAGAACAAGAGCCTTTGGGCTGGGTGGGGCAAGGAGGAAAGACTGAGCTCAGGGAGGCTCCAGAGCAGCCTCCCCATCCTGCTCCTCACTTAGTGCACACTTCAGGGTGGATTTGGGGATGAAGCTCTGGTCACACACTCTCTGTGAGCAAGGAAGGAATTACAAGAAATGATGGGAGATCATCCCAGCTGAGCCCACCTTCTCTTGTGCCACAGCCCTTTCCCTGCACGTGTCCTTTTTGATACAGGCTTGTTCCTCTTGGACAGGTTTTCTTTGGGCCAAATCTCACTCATTTAAGGAACTTTCTGACCAAGTTCTCTCAGCAGCTGTCTCCCAGCCCTCAAACTGCTTCTCTTTCATGCTAAAAATTAAGCATTAGTAACATCTGCTGCCTGCTGGGATTTTGCAGGTTTTGCTTTAGGAAGGGTCCAGAAATGCCCAAGGCTGGATCTTCTCCTTCTGTGGCCAGATGGGAAAAGAAAAAAAAAAAACCCAAAACCAAAAGCAGGACTTTAGGACAGACTGCAAAGAAAGAAAAAAGTGTCTTTCAGTAAGGGGCATGAAAAAGGTCTTTTCCTTTCCCCCTAGAATTTCCTTCCAGAAGGGCAGGTCCCCAACAGCCTGTTTTTTTCCCAGAAAAGTCTGAGAGAACCTGCAGCTTTGTGACTCCAGAGACACAACACAGCCAAAAGGGGAAATGCTCTTTAGTCACACCATTTAAATCACTGTTTGCATTGGATGAGAAGTCATTCATGTTTAATCCAAAATCCCTTCTGAAGTGGTAAATAAACCAAGCTCCCACGCCACCTCCAGGGAAAGGGATCTCTGGTTCTGTCCTTTGCCCCTCCAAGGAGACTTCCATGAAAGACAAGGTTTGGGCTTTCTTATACCTGGACATCACCACATCAATTCCTACAGCAGAAACAGGCTTAAACACTGCAAATGCATGAAAATTCCCGAGCACGTTCAGAATGAAGAGAGGTTTGGGATTCAGGGACACAGGGCAGTGGGGCTCCCCCTCGCCCCCCAATCCTGGGTGGCAGTGATGCTCTGAGCAACCCTGGAGTGTCACGGGGCTCCTTCCCATCCCAGATGTCCCAGTCTCTCCCACTCCCATGCCAGCAGTTCCCCAGGCTGCACCACTGTACTACCCACTCATCCCTAGGAAGGTGTCCAGTTGTTCCCACTTTCAGAGGAGAGGATGGGTACCCACATGCTGGGATGGAAATCCAGGCTGGCATTTCACGGCGCTTGGGGCCAGAACTGAAAGGAAGCAAGAGCTGAGCAGAACCCAAAATCCATCAGTGCAGCTGCAAGGAGCGCAGTGCCCACACTGATGCTGCAACCACTGCACATTCCCAGCCCTGCAGAGCTCCTGTGATTCCCCTGGAGCGAGGCTGAAAGCAATTCCAAGGACATCTCATATCCCCTTGCTGGTGACAGACGGCAGCTCACCTACCCCTGCCCTGCAGCCCCTCTCTGATTCAATTACAGTCCATCTCTTTGATTGAATTTACATCCAGCCATGCTCAGCTCCTGCTGGCTGTTGAGAGCAAAGTGCCCCTTTCCCTCCCTCCCTCCAACTCAACCAGTTGCAGACTCCCTGCCCCAGCCACCTGGGAATACCACAGCCAGGAGAGGAGATTGCCCTCTGGTCCAAAAGTCAGAGAAAGGCAACTACCCCAGTGTGGTATGCAAGGCTGAGGGGGGACATGAACAGCCAAAATTACATTTCTCCAAGCTGGACATATTTTACCATCATTTCTGTGTAGTGAGATCCCAGCCCTTTATTCTGTCACAGTGACACTGAACCTCTCCAACACACGTTTCTCCCTCTTCCACAGAATCATAGAATGAATGGTAAGGAGTTGAAAGGGACCTTAAAGATCATCTTGTCCCAACCCTTCCTGCCAGGGACAGCTCCCACTAGACAAAGCTGCTCAAGGCCTTATCCAGCACTGCCAGGGTTGGGGCATCCACAGACTCCCTGAGCAACCTGTGCCAGGGCCTCACCATCTTCACAGTAAAAAATGTCTCCCCAATATCTAACCTAAATATGCCCCCTTTCAATCTGTACTCCTTGTCCCATCCCTGCAGTTGTGGTACTGCAGCACATCCACCAACCTGCTCCCCCCAAATAATGTTCAGCTGTGTTGGGGACAGTGGCAGCAGCCCCCAGGGGCTGAGCACCCCCAGCTGCCTCCAGAGCCCAGGCTCCTGCTCGCAAAGTCCTTTGGGATCCAGCCAGATGAAGGACTGGGATATGGGATAAGGTTGTGTCCATGCTGGGGACCCAGCTGCCCACCCCCAGGGAGCTGGGGCAGGAGGTGGGTGAGCAGGGGCTGTGCCAGGCCCTGCACATGCTGGGAACTGGCCTCCCCACCATTGTTTTCATTCAGGGAGGCTGCCCCAGCCCTGCCAATATTTACAAAGAGAAAACAGGGTTTAATCTCACGGTGCTGGGAAAGGAGGATGCAGATGGCGTGAAGGGGGTGTTTGCCACCAGATACAGCAGCGACTGAAGTGGCTGCCAGTGGCTCTGTGCCCGCCTGCCTTCCCTCAGAGCTGGGAAAAACATGTTATTGCAGGTGCTGTGTGAGCCCATGGCTCTGGGGCACCCCCAGCACTCTGCTGTGGGACAGCAGGGGGAAAACACAGAGCATGGACTGCAGGGAAGGGCCCAGACTGGCCAACACCAGCCCCAAACAGGCCCTGTTACAGCCAGGGGTGAGCTGCAGGAAGAGGTTCCTTTTGCTCACCCCTGGGCTCAGACCCAGCCCCACGGTGCCCAGGAGCAGGAGGAGATGACAGGCAAGGGGGTTGGCCAAGCAGAGCTCCTGGTTACCCAGCAGACACCCCCCAAGGAGGGCCTGTTGGCTCTGTAGTCCATAGATCAGCTGAGGAGCTCCCAGAGAACAGCATATCAAGGGAGGGGTCCCCAAACTCTGCAGACTGAGACCCCACACTGCAGACATGCCCCTCTGTGCAGGACCCAGCACACACCTGGGGGTCTGCATGGCACTGCAAAGCTAAAATGTCCCAGTAACAACGACACAGACTCAGCCTGACACCTCCAGTGCCCTGAGCTGGTGCCCAGCCGAGCCCAGGGCTGTTCTCCCACCACTGTCTCCCCAGCTCTGCCAGCAGACACATTCCTGGGGTGGTCATGGAATCACACACTGGTTGGGGTTGGAAGGGACCTTAAAGCTCATCCAGTTCCACCCCCTGCCACAGGTAGGGACACCTTCCACTAGAACCCCAGTCCAGCCTGGCCTTGGACACTTCCAGGGATGGGGCAGCCACAGCTTCTCTGGGCAACCTGTGTCCTGGGGTAGATGTTCCCCTCAGAGATGAGGGGATGCACTTCTGCTCCTTCCCCCGGGCTCCTCTGCCCCTCAGGTTTGGGGCAGGGTGTTCTGGGGACAGGGCTCCCAGCCCAGCCCTGTCAGGCCCTGGCCTCAAACATTCCCAGTGCTGGTCCAGGGCCAATCCCAGCAGAGATCCCAGAGGGGAAGTACCTCGGAAATGGGCTCCAGACTACAATGGCTTTAAATCACAGAGCAAACCTTCCACCAGCCCTGGGAATATCCTGTGCACAAAACAGGGCAACTGCTGCCTGGTTACTTCATGCCCACGAGCAAGGTCTGATGAGAAAGTTCTGTTTGCTCCCGTGCCGGGGGGGTGGGAGGGACCACGGTTCTTCCTGTGGCTTTTGGACTGCTGGGCACACTGGTGGTGCCCAAAGAACAAACACTGGCAGCCACAGCAGAGGCTCCACTGAAATCTGGGATGACCAGAAGGTGACAGGATGGCAGGAGAGCTGCAGCAGATGATGTGCAGGGAGCTGCAGGGCAGGGCACAGCAACCCCTGCAGGGCTCGTCCCTGTGGGGCTTGTTTTCGGGAGCACTGCATGATGGCACAGCCTGAAGGGTGCCTGGAGAGGCTGTGGCTGCCCCATCCCTGGAAGTGTCCAAGGCCAGGTTGGACGGGGCTTGGAGTAACCTGGGCTAGTGGAAGGTGTCCCTGCCCATGGCAGGGAGTGGAACGAGAGGAGCTTTAAGGTCCCTCCAACCCCAACCAGCCTCTGATCCTATGATTCTATGCTAAGCCTCCAGGAGGAAAAGCCATCCTGAAGAGCCTTTTCCAACCACTATGGAGCAGCCAGTGAGGACACAGGGCTTGGTCTGTTTTCACAGGCCAGCAGGTTGTCATTAAGTGGCTCATCAGATAACAGCCTTCCCAGGAATTCCCCAACCCTGAAACAAGCCAGGCAATGAGTTAGTGCTGAAAACACCACTCTGGCAAACAGAGAGCAGGTGTAGCACCTTCCTGCTCTGCAAACACCCTTCCCTCTCAGGGAAGCTGAGCAGCCTCAGCGGCATCAACACCAAGCTTACCCATCCTCTGCCAACACAGCCCCAGAGCTTTCCATCCCTCTTCCCCAGCAGAGCCCCATGGACAACGAGCTCCAGCCTGTGCAGACAGTGCCAGTACCCTCTGAAATCACCTCATGGTGCCTGCGCCTTTTTAAAATCTCTCCAGTACTGCAACTGCACCATATCAACTCTTCTTCTTGCCAGCATCTGGGAAATGTGGCCCCAGAATTAAAGCTGGGGGGGAAAAGGTGTACATTTTTTGGTTATCTCAAAACTCAGATTCAGGCTGAGCTGTGTAAAGCTGTACAAAATCAGGGAGGAAGAGTGTTCCTGTTTATCTGTTCCTCCAGCTGGGACAGGAACACTCCCTGCTCTGCCTGAAGAGAACTGAACTGGGAGCTGGTAGTGCCCAGCAGCTGTTCTGTCCCCAGGCTGTGGGTTATTGCAGCCTGGGGCTGGTGTCATCCCACATATAACCCAGGTAAACCCACACAAGCAGAGGAGATGAAGCCCAGGGTCTGCCTGCACAGAGGAGCAGCCTGACCACCAACTCCAGAGCTGTGTGAGCTCAAGCTCCAGGGATGTTCCTGGAGAGAGCTGACTTGAACCAGGAGAACATTTCAGCTGCAAATGAAATTTGGGGCATATCATGGGAATGCTGGGCAGGGCAGTTCAGGAATGCCTCAGCATTTGGGGTAATCTGGACATGGGTTCATGTCACAACATCCTTCAGAAGGACTTTTCCAAATGTTGCAGACTCTGCACCTGCAGCTTGGACTTGTCAGCATCCCACAGAGAAATCCAGGGGCTGGGACCGGCCCTCCTTTGGAGGGAGGAAAATGGAAACCTCCATTCAGGAAAGAGTTAAGCTGTTGCTGTGTGAGATGCCAGAGGGATTCAGGGTGAGTGTCCAGCTCTCACATGAGCTGGATGACTCAAGGTTTGGGGAACCTCTCCAGCATCCCAGAAATGAGCCAGGGAGGAAGCAAAGGAAATGTCAGAGAGCAGGAAAGGATTTCTCATCTGGTAACATCTCCTAGCCATCACCAGCAGAGTGGCTCAGGAGAGGGAGTCCCTCTTCCCACTGAACAGGACTGGGAACAGGAAGAGGAAGGCAGAGGAACACACTTCATGTTCTCTCACTGTGCTTCACATTCATGTCAGGAAACTGGTCATCTGGATTGTCTCTCCTTGAAGTCCTATGAGTGATCCCAACCCTTCCAGCCCTGTCTGCAGTGCTCACTCCTCCCCAGCCCAGGGGATCCTTCTCTGCTGCACTAGAAGCCCATCAGATGAACTACAGCCACAAATCTGACAAACACCATCTCTTTTTCCATCATGAATTAGAGTAAATTGAGGTACAATTCCACCATCCCATTTCCCAGGCAAAGACTCATCTCCTCTCCCTTCTCCCTTCCTACAGTTCCTTACTAAACACCTTCAGCTCAGCTGTTCACTCAGTCATGTAGGCTTGATGGCACCCCTTGCCCAGCCCTTTTGTCTTTTTCCCTCTCAACAAACCACCTGCCTAAGTGCCCTCTAGATCTGCCAAGACAGTGCCCAAAAAAGCTACTTGTGAACTGTCCTGGTGACTTGTCCATAACAGCCAACTTCAAAATCACTCCAGCATGTAATCCCTGTCATATCCCAGCCTGTCCCTGACCTTGACATCCTCTGTGCCATCAGCAAATCACTTTTCCAGCATTTAGATCTGCTGGATGGAGACGGGAACCTGGGTTCTCCCTGCTCTTTCCCTTTGGGACAACACCACATCCCAAAGGGCATTAAATCACAGATTCCCAGAATGTGCTGAGTTAGAAGGGACCCACAAGGATGATCCAGTCCATCTCCTGGCCCTGCACAGGCCCATCCCCAAGGGTCACACCCTGTGCCCCAGAGGATCATCCAAACCCTCCTGGAGCTCTGGCAGCCTTGGGGCTGTGCCCACTGCCCTGGGGAGCCTGGGCAGTGCCCAACCACCCTCTGGGGGAAGAACCTTTTGCTGAGATCCAACCTGACCCTGCCCTGACACAACTGAGTGATGTTCACTCCAGTAGGAACAGAGAATGCTTTGGGAATTAAGTCTCTGGTGGAGCAAGCTGGGACATCTCCTGTGTGAAGCACATCCACACAGGCTCCAGTATTGCCCCCACTACAGCTGTGGTCCAGTTCAAAGAGCACCCATTCAAAGCATCCCCTTGCCAGCAGCAGGGACACAGGCCAAGGGTGTGAACAGGAACAGTGTTCACAGGGGACCTGTGCACCCATGGGTGCAGGGATGTGCCCACACAGAGCCAAGGCACAGGATGATTAGGTTGCCCAGAGAAGCTGTGGCTGCCACATCCCTAGAAGTGTCCAAGGCCAGGTTGGACAGGGCTTGGAGCCACCTGGGCTAGTGGAAGGTGTCCCTGCCCATGGCAGGGGGTGGAACAAGATGGTCTTTAAGGTCCCTCCCAACCCAAACCAGTCTGGGATTCTGTGACCTGGGCAAAGGGGGGACAGTGGCCTTTCTCTGACACTTGTCCAGAGGCTCTCCCTGGGCAGTAAAGATGGGCATCTCCAAGGTAAAACAAGCTCCAGCACAGATTCACAGCATTAATTTGCTCATCACAGCAGCACAAGGAGTTGCTACTGGAAGGATTTTCTTTCTTCCCGAGAGAAACTCCAGTGTCTGCAGATGAAAACTTCCAGTGAAAAAACATCAAATTTGCAAGTGCTTTTCAAAGGAAAAACTTACTGAGCTATTTGATTTTAAGTCAATTTGGTCTGAATATGTTGGGTTTGAATCAAACATGTGTAACAATGCAATAAACCACTGCTGTGCAGTTTCCTCTCAGCAGGATATTTCCGGAGCAGGGAAGGGTGTGAATACAGTCCTGGACCACATTCAGGGCTCCACACTGGTCCCTCTGAGGCTGCTCATTCCCACCAGGCAGCAAATATTCTTCTGACAGGTTTTACACATGTGATCCCAGGAGGGGTGTGTGCCCTGCAGGGAATAGCACGGGGAGGTGGGAAAAAATGGAGCCAAACTCCCACACTCCAAGTCCTCTGGGGTGAGAAATGTGGATCCAGACTGAATCAGAGAATCCCAGCATGGTTTGGGTGTGAGGGACCTTAAAGCTCATCTCATTCCACCCCCTGCCATGGGCAGGGACACCTTCCACTAGCCCAGGTTGCTCCAAGCCCTGTCCAGCCTGGCCTTGGACACTTCCAGGGATGTGGCAGCCACAGCTTCTCTGGGCAACCTCCTCCAGTGGCACTTATTCCAGTGCTCATATCGGTCCAAAGCTTTTGCAGACAGGATTTATTCAAGATACACAAAAACTATGCTATTTGGGTTTAAAATCCTGAATGGGATGATGCCCTAGGCCAGGTCTGAACACATTTGCAGGAATTTTTCATATATCAATTGGCAAATAGAAAAGTTAGAGAAGCTGTAATGGCCATAAACTAAAACACAAGAAGTTTTGCCTCAACATGAGGAAAAACGTCTTTCCGTGGAGGGAGGCAGAGCACTGGAACAGCTGCCCAGGGAGAGCAGGGAGTGTTCCCCTCTGGAGACAGCCCAAACCCACCTGGATTTGTTCCTGTGTCACCTGCTCCAGGTGACCCTGCCTGGGCAGGGGGTTGGACTGGATGATCTCCAGAGGTCCCTTCCAACCTCAGCTATTCTGGGATTCTGTGATTCCAGGTCTACACAATATTCCTGAGATCAAAAGGTACCACCTTCCCTTCCAAATCCTGTCTATGTGCTGGGGCTCCCAGAGCTGCCCCATGACCACCAGAAGGAACAAATTCACCAAATGGGACAGCTCAGAGGAGAACCTTCCTCTGCTTCTGCATTCTTTCCAACACCAACCTATATTTGGCCCTTTCAGGGCCACCTGCACTCAGGATCTCCAAACACTGCAATTCACACCTTGAAGAGCCTGTAAAACAAACACCCCTTGTGCTGGAACCTACACCAGGCTCAGTGTTAGCTCTGTGCCTGCAAATAACCACATTGTGCAGGGTTTAAACTCTGTGCAGTGATTTATTGCACACAGTCAGACAGGGTGACTACAGAGGCTTTTCTGTGACACTCCCCGAAGGTTGGAATTTTCTCTCTTGTTTAAAATAAATTAAGCAGCTCCCAGACACTGGGACATACTTTCATTTTGGATCACATCACACCCAAATGCAAATGTGTGACCTCATGGGTCCAAACATCACTCAGAAACCCTCAAGATGAGCAGTAGCAGGAGGCTGCAGCTCCAGGCTTCAGCAGAGAGCTGTTCCCGCAGCAAAGGCAGTGTCAGCCCAGCCCCTGGGCTCCCTTTGAGCTCCCAGCAGCACTAAATACATTAGTGCTCATTGCAGATGATTTGTGGGCAAGAAGCAGCAGCACAGGAGCTTCCAGCACCCCCCAGCCCTGTCACAGCAGCACAAGGGATGTGTCTGCCCAGACACACTGAGCACCAAAGCCCAGAGCCAGCACAGGAGCTCAGACACACTGGGCACCAAAGCCCAGAGCCAGCACCTCCCCCCCGAGGGGACCAGCTGGAGGGGCTGAGCCAGCAGAAGGCTCCTGGCAGGTCCACAGCTGCTGGCAAGGCCAGGGATGGAGCATGTGCTGCAGGGAGCAGGACAGGAGCAGGTCAGGAGGGGGACAGACCCCTCAGAGAGACATGGGACCAAAAAGCCACATCAGCACACACATCCTTCCCTTGTGCATCCTTATCCATCCTTATCCTTCCTAGCTGCCACAAGCACTCACAGGATGGGCAGCAGGACTCAGCTGCAGGGCACTGCTGCACCACAGCCCTGGGACCCCAAGGGTGTCAGAGTGTGCCAGTGCCACCCCCCTGCCAGGGGTGCCCTCCTGAGCCCCCCTGCACCCCAACTCCCAGCAGCCTGAGGATGTTCCCAAAGCAGAACCAGCCCCTCTCCATGGGAATCCACCCCTGCAGAGGGAAACTATCTTGTTCCCAGAGTCAGGAAGGAGGCTGAGCCTTGCATCAGGGCAAAAGAAGGTGCCACAGCCAGGAGACTCACACTCATTGGACACCACACCCATCAGGTAATGGGAAGAGCCACCCTGGGATGGCCCAGAGACCGCCCTCAGTCCCAGGTGTGCTGCAACCCGAGAGTGCCCCTTCCCTGGGCCCACCTGACAGCCAGGCCATGCCTCAAACCCAGTCCACTGCAAAAATCACCTTCACACCCCAAACCCTCACTCCCACCAGCCCAGCAAGGCACCCAAGCCCCCCCTCAATGCTCCTGTGAGCAGCCGTCCTGCAGGAATGTCTTTGAGGGGGACCATCCCACAGGCTGCCAAGAGTTGTCACCTCCTGTTGACACCCCCAAACCCTGTAACTAAAGCTTTGGTCCAGAAATGTGAATGCAAAGAAAAGGCAGATCACCTAAAGGTAACTCTCCTCTTGGCTTCCCTGCAGGAGGAAGATCACAGAATCACAGAATCAACCAGGTTGGAAAAGACCTCTGAGATCATCAAGTCCAACCCTTCATCCAACCCCGCTGTGGTTCCCAGACCATGGCACTGATGCCACATCCAGTCTCACCTTCAACACCTCCAGGGATGGTGACTCCACCCCCTCCCTGCCCAGCCCATTCCAATGCCTGATCACTCTCTCAGGGAAAAAACTGCTTCCCAATATCCAACCTAAACCTCCCCTGGCACAGCTGAAGACCCAGCCCTCTTGTCCTGCTGCTGCTTCCTGGGAGAAGAGCCCGAACCTCTCCTGGCTACAACCTCCTGTCAGAGAGCTGTAGAGAGTGAGGAGGTCTCCCCTGAAAAGAAAGATGCTGGAATGCTCCCAAGCTGGCTCCCACAACAGCATCCCATTTCAGAAGAGCCTGTCTCTGTTCACCGAGGGTCTACCCCTGGTGAACTGAGGACAGTTCCCTGAGCCACACAACCCCTGTGCTGCAGAACTGAGAGGTTGCTGCTCTCCTGCTCCAGCCGCCAGCCCCTGCAGCCTGGTCACCCAGCTCCATGTGGCTCCTGGGGTGGTGACCTGCAGGTCACTGTTTCCCAGAAGGGAAGTCAGGAGGGCACCATCCTGCCCTGGCTCTCTACCCACTCACAGGCACATCCCCCACTCTGCACCTCAGCTTCCCCTTTTGAGCCCAAATTTCCCATTGCTGGAGAGTCTGATGGGACATACAGCTGGAAGTTCACTGTCCCCTTCCCCCTGGAGCCAGATGTGCAGATCTCCCTGGCTCAGTGCAGCCTCCAAGCAACCCCGTGGGGGCTGGCAGGGAAGGGATGGCACAGGGAACATCCTGCTTGGCAAAGTGTCATCCCTGAGCCAGGGGCTGTCCCAGTGTCACCTGAGAGCCTGGGCTGGCACAGCATGGGGGGTGAACACTCACTCCTGGGGTGAGACATGAGGCAGAGCTGCTGGTCACTGTGGGTCAGGGAGCTCCCACTCCACTTGTGACCTGCTTCAAAACACCCCGTGCAAACAAGACGAACAAGAAGGGATTTTCAGAATCCCACCAGCGTGGCCAGTCCAGACCTCTGAGGGGGAGTATGCAGGAAGGAAAGCAAATGTTTCCCATTTTGTGCCCAACTCCTGCACTGCAACCACAGTGGATGTCAGGAATCTCCATCACCAGAGCTCTTATAGCCAATTAGGCCCAGCACTTCAATACACCCTGACAAAGACAGCTCTTCACCTCTCAAGATCTCATGAAACACAGACAGCTCTCTTTCAGTCACTTCTACTGAGGGCCCAGAGCTTCTGAATTAAATATCAGGCTCTGGATGCATTTTTTGTGAGAAAATGCTCGAGTGCCTCATCCTGACCCTGAGTCACAGCACAGGATTAGCTGGGAGGGAGCCCAGGCCAGGCTGACGTTACCCTGGGACACGCACTGAGCAAACCGCAGGGGCAGCTCAGCCCCTGCCCCAGGGAGAGACAGGGGAGACAAGGAAGGAACAAGAGGAAACATAAGAGGGAACTCGTCAGCGGCGGCTCCGCAGCCGGTCATGCCCTGGCCCCAGTCCAGCCACTCAAGGTGAACAACTTCCATGCAGAGCATTTTCACCCAACTTTCACAATAGCTCATTATTCTGTGGTGCTGCTGAGCAATGTTTGCCTTTCTCCTCTGTGCCCTGGGGATCTTTCCCAGATCCACATTTCCACCTCTGAAAATACAAGGCCTTGAAAGCAGGAACACGGTAAAGTCACTTGAAAAGGAAAAAAGGGAGGTCCAGTCAGTGTGAACCAATTTTGCGGTTTTCTTGGCTGCCTCAGGACACAAACAGGGCTGTGCCAATGTATGAGTGACCCCAAACCTGCTTCACAGAATCACAGAATACTCTGAGTTGGAAGAGACCCACAAGGATCATCAAGTCAAACTCTTAAGTGAGTGGCCCTATGGGCACCAAACCCACAATCTTGGTGTTCTTAGAACCATGCCCTGAGCTTACCTCAGGTTAGAGCACTTAGCCACACGTGGCTTTAGAACTATGATTCTATGTCTTTCAGACTGAGCTTCCTTATTTTATTTGAGGGCTTCAAACCTGGGTACTTGAAGATGAGAAAAGCAAGATGCCTTAAAAAATGAAGATAAGGAAATCTGCCCCCAGGTGAAAGAATCTCAAAAGAAAAGTGAGGCGCCCCAAGGAAGATCCACAGAGGAAGGGGAACAGAAGCCTGGCCCAGGGCTGCCCAGCCTCCTCATTCACACTCCTTTTAGCAGCTTCTTACTCATATATTCTGGCTACGGCCATTACATTTCTTTCCCAGAACTCTGGAAAATTAATTAAAAAGGAAGTTAAAATCAGTCTGTTCAGTGCTCCTTGCCCCAGCAGAAGGGAGCAGAGCTGTTCTTACATGTTCAGCTCCCACTACAAAGTTCAGGTGGAAAACAGCACCACTCACCTCTGCAAGGTAAAGGAGGCAGAACTTCCGATCTTCTGAACCTGGAACGAAGGAAAAACAGGATCAGAACGAAGCTGCAGCTGCATTTCTGCAAGTGGAGCCACTGGCAGAGGAACTGACTGAGGGATAGCACTGAATGAATATTTGTTGTTGTGCCCCTTCAGTACCAGGCTGTGAGCTGGATGATGTATGTGGCATCTGCCGGGGCGGGCATGGGCATGGAATCCTGCCTGGACTCACTGCGCTATCATGGATTCTCCTTGGGATTGTCCTTTTGGAAAAGGGGTTGTTTCCTTCAGAGGTCAAGTGCTGGCTCTCCTGCCCAACCTGCCCTGGCACACACAGCCTGTGGCATCTTCCCAGGGGTGTGGAGATCCTGCAGTGCCATCCTGGGCACCAAGGATGGGTCTTCCTCATCTTACCTCTGTGGGCACTTTGCTCCCAGGAGGACTGACAGAGAAGCTTCTCTTCCCACATCCTTGTTCATTCCCAGTTTGTTGCCCCACACCCTTGGGTGGCCCTGGTGGTCCTCCTGTCTGTCCCAGCCTCCATCATGGCAGTGGCTGGGGACAGTGACTCTCCAAGGAGATGGAGCCAAATCCCAGGGCAATGGGAAGTGACTGACACAGGGCAGAGGGAAGAGCTCATCCTGCTCCACTGGTCTGAGGGCAAAGCCCCCCAGCTCCCACCAGAGTGGGAGACCTGGCCAAGGAACTTGCCCTTCCAAAGTTTTGGGAAAGGAGATGGTGCTGCAGACAATGCGATGACCAACACTGATCCACATCCTGCTAAACCATGGAGCAGCCCAGTACAGCTCCTCACTTGCTGCCAGCTGTCCCAGGGGATGGGTTATACTGCAGCTGCTCCAGCAGGCTGGTTCCTGCATGTCTAACCTTCCCTGTACCCAACAAAAAGTCATCCCCGAAGATTTGCCCCAGCCTTTGTGTGTTCCCAGCCCTGAGGGAAGCAGCTCCTGGCACTCATCAGCCTCACAGGAGGACATGAAGCTGCACCAGCACAGGGTCACCTCAGCTCCAAACCAGGACAGCCCATCTCCAGGAGCTGCTTTGCTCCTTCACACCACTCTGCCCTGCACCAGCTCTGCCCTTGGCAGCAGGCAGCACCACAGGGCTGCAGCTTTCCTAATGCCCTTAATGAGCCCATTATCTGTGCCATGAGATCAGAGCTGCAGCCTAGGCACGGCTGCAGATCCCACTGAAAGCAGTGTCAGCACAAGCTCTGCTTCATTTCAACAGCCTGAGCTGTGCTCAGTGGGAACAGGCTCTGCACAGTGCTGGAAACACCCTGTTCCCCAGAGGAAAGCAATTCTCCTGCTGCAGGCAGCAGCCAAAGGGCAAGATAAGAGCTGTGACCCACTGAGGGACTCAGGTGCCTCTTGGGTCACCCCATGGGCAACACAAAACCCATGAAGAAGTGGTCTGGAGCCCTTTGCTGGGTGTCTTTTCCATCTGCCCTTTGGAGGGTTGCAGTTTTGTCTCCACTGCCAGCTTCACTTTTAAAGCACATTGCAGGATATGGGCTGGAAAACCACTAAGGGGACACCAGGGCACTGTGTCACAGCAGCTGCTGCAGCACAGCACCATGAGAAACACCCATGTGTTCCCAAAACCTTCCCTGTGCTCCCCTGGGCCAGCTGAGGGTCAGGGAAGCAGCCTGGCCCCAGGGCTGCCCCTCCAAATCACCACTTCCAGAAGGGGAGCAGTGCTGGACCCTTGAGAGCACGTGGTGAGCGGGCCTGGCCGGGAGCCCATGTCTCACCTCTGCACCACAGAACACCACTCACTGTTCCCCAGGGCAGCACCCTCTTCCATAAATCCCAGCAGGACCACCAGGGAGCATGTTTTTTGCTAAGCCCAAGTCTCTGATGGGAGCCATAGGAGGATTTGGAGGCAGGATCTGACCCATTGCTGGCACACCATGAGTCCACCATCTCCTTCTGCTGCTCCTCCTTCCCGAGGGGTCAGCAGTACCACACCCAGCTCCTCAGCCAGGCTCTTCTTCTCCCTGCACTAGGACCAGAGTTCTCCAGGCTGCCTTGCAAGGCAGATTACAGAAGACCAGCACATTCCAGCCATGTTCCCTCAGGAGCTTGAGCTGTGTTTTCCTGGGTGATGTGAGGAACAAATCCTCAGTAAAGACAGGTGACAGTGGGGTGTAACAGCCTAGGGAATGACCTGCTTCTCTTGAGCTCCTGTTGATTCCTTCTGGTTCTGACAAGGTCCAAAACCATCAGAATTAAGTTCCCTTCCAAATTCCTCTCCATTGAGCTATGAATCTTGGCACAACCTCCACAGCCAGCAGCTCCTATTCCCTGTCCCTCCCAGACTCGCTGCTACACGTGGCCAAGCAGCCCAGTGCCTACAGGACCCACAGAGCAGGGAGCCACTCTAGGCCAAGGAATGCCTTAATACCCATTTTCTCCCAGTAGTTGCCTTTAGGCAGCACAAAGGGAAGTTAGAGACTGCCCAGCCCAGCAGCTGGGCTGGAGCCAGGGCCGAGCCCTGGAGGCTGGAGGGTGATGGCAGAGCCAGGAAGGGCAGACCCAGGTACAGATTTCACCACAAACCAGCTTTGCCAGGTTGCCTTCCACAGGAGCGTTTTCAAGTCTCCAAGAGGGTCAGATTGGAGCACCAGAGCCTGATGTGCCCTGGAGCCATGGGACGAGCACAGAGACCATGAAAAACATGTAGAGAGGCACAACCTCACACCACAGAGGTGGCAGATGCCCAGGCTGATCCAGGGCTCTGCTCCCCACATGTCTTGTGACAGCAGCACAGCACATACTGTCAGCCAAATTCAAGGAAAAACTAAAAGAAAATAAGCAGGATTAAAAAAAACTCACTTGAAGATATTTCCTTCTCTTCCTGCTGTGCTGTGCTGGGGACTGGCTTGGCTTCCAGAGCAACGTGAACCGTCCCTGTGCCAGGGCGGGCTCAGCACCCAGAGGAGGGTGTGAGCTCTGTGGGGACACATCCTCCTCTCAGCTAAGCCTCATCCTGCACACCCACACTGACTTACACAGCTCCCAGCACAGCAGCAGCTCCCAGCACCACCCTGGCACTGCCACTTCCCCGTGCAGCCCATGGAAAACACCCAGGATTGGGGTGGTGCATGTCTGGTGTCAGGTCAAAGGGATGGGGGAAGAGGGAAGGTGGTGCTGCTCCTTTGCAGGGCCCAGGGACCTGTGGCAATGCCCACAGTGAGGGCAGACACCCTGACCCCCAGATCCTCCCATCTGCTCAGGGCAGGGTGCTGGGGGAGCACAGAGGGAGCACATACACACCTGGCTGCCAAGGGACAACAAGCTTGTCACCCCCTGTGGCACAGGTCCCTGGGGAAGTGTGGCAGGGTGTAAGCCAGGAGTGCTTCCCAGCATCCCTGGGCCAGCAAGGAGAAGCTGTGGCAGGACAGAAGGCCCATAAACTACTCTCTTGGCCTGTCTTGGAGCTGTAAGACACAGCAGGTTTGATGCCAAGGACAGCGAAGCAGCACATGAGAAGTCCTTGTTTGCAGGATCCTGGGTGGAGACGGGGGTGCTCATCCAGCTGCAAACAGGAACACTCCTCTGTGTCCCAAAGTTGAGCACACCCACCCAGGGGGAGCAGGATCCCAGCGAGGCAGCATGGAAATTCCCACAGGATCTGGTGAGGAAGCCAGGCCTGTCTCACTGGGACCCTTGGCTGGCGTGGGGTTCATCAGCAGTGCTGGGCTTCTAAAGCAGGAAGACAGTGCATTGTAAAGCAGATCAGGCTGATTTGCTTTCGCCCAGCGCAGGAACAGGAAACAGCACAATGGTGCTGAGCACACCGGAGATGTCCCGATTGTTGTGGCAGCAATACGCCTGTTCCTATTCATGTGCCATTCAGGAGAGCAAAGCAAAGCCCTGCCAAAAGGGACACACATCTCCTCGCTCCTTGAAGCAGCCCTGTCCAAAGCAGGAGGGTTTGAGCTGCCTGAACAGCAGCTGTGCTGGATTCACGGTGTAAGGGGGCAATTCAGTGTTGTAGGGACCTACATCCCCTCTGGAGAGGCTTGTGAGGCTGTTCCAGGTGTGGTCCAGCCAAGTAATTATTGCAACAAGGAAACCAGTGGCAGAAAACTGCTCACAAAATCCCTGTGTGTGCCTGGGGTGAGGAGGCATGTTCCTGTGCCCAGCTGCAAACAGACCCTGGTGTGCAGAGCCAGGAGCAGCACCAGGGAAGCCGATTTCTCCAAGCAGGTGAACAAGAGCAGGGTTATTCCCCAGCCTGTGGGAGCAGCCAGGGGCAGCACACACGGGGAGCAGTCACTGACCACAAGCACTTCAACAAGGAACAATTTCTTTTGTCCCTTTCTTAGGAATCAGCAGCACTGAGAACACACTCAGCAAAGCCCAGGGAAGCTCCAGTGGATTTTCTCAACGGCTCACACCGTGGTGCCCCATCCCCCTCATTGTGTTTCTGCCCCCACCAAATAGGTCAGGGAATTCATCTGGAAGCAGAAACGTTGTTTGAAATGGGAAATAACAACCGAGAGGCGGCCTGTGGTGTCCAGCACAGCACTGCAGGTCCCAGCACTGAGGCTCAGAACAACGTGGGGCACATGGAGAGACACAGCTCATCCACAGAGCTCATGGCTCAGATAGGAAAAGTCTTGGGAAGCAGTAAAATTCATCCACAAAATGATCCCTTTGGAGAAGCAACCAGGTCTGGATTAATCCTTTCTGGTCAGGGCCACAGGACTGCATGAAGACTTTGGCTCATCAGTTCCAGAGTAATTTGGGTTGGAAGGGGCCTCTGGTGGGCTCTGGAGTCCAACCCCCTGCTCAAAGCACCCAGATCAGGGCACTCAGGGCTGTGTCCAGTTGAGTCCTGAGCATCTCCAGGGATGGAGATCCCACAGTCTCTCTGGGCAGCTCAATATCTGACCAAGCTCATCACAAGAAAGTTTTCCTTACATCAAATCCCAATTTCCCACGTGGGGTCCCAGTCCAGGAACACCCACTGCCAGGGCTGGAGGAGGAGCTGGGGCACCAGCCCCATGCTGACACAGTCAGGGAACTGTACATAAAACAAGCCCATACCCAAAAAACAACCAGACCAGAGAAGGAACAAGGTGAGACTGGGCCCAGGGCCAAGAAGTGGCTCCACTGTAGCAAATAGGATGTGGTACAGCAATTCACTCTTCCTCTTTTGACCCCGAGTAGCTAAAGGGCATCTCTTGTACACTTCAACTTGAAATAACCCCTTTTGAGCCACTCCCTGCCCTAGAAGCCTTCTCCAAGGCCTTGGTGGGACAGGAAAGGTCAGCCAGGATGGAGAGAGCCAGGGCAAGGTCCCAGCCCTGCCTTGGGGGCAGGGTTTGCTCTTTCCACCCCAGTGGGGTTGCAGGGGGATGGATGCACAGGGGAAATCGTGGGTGGTTGAAGTGAGAAGCAGCAAAGTAAAGGTCAGCAGGGCTTGGCCAGTCACCCTTGGAGCCAATCTCTGAACTCCCTCGAGGCACCACGGGGAAAACCTCAAACCTTCACTTCCCTTTCCCAGCCTCAGCTGCAGACAGTGTGACACCAGCAAGGGCAACAGCCCCCACAGCCAGACCCCCAGCCCAAAATCCTGAGATATGCACCCAGAAAGCCCTGGAAAGGGGGGCTACCTGAGTGCTCCTGAGGTGTCCCAGGAGATGGAGCTCCCAGGGATGCAGGGATGGGAAGGGTGATGCTGGCCCTGCACCCCTGGAAGCACCAGTTGGATGGTACACACTGGGAGCAGTGGGATAGTGGAGGGCTATCCTGCTGCTGGCCAGAAACCTCTATAGCTAACAGCCAGAAAATTCCCCAGACGTCTCCAGTTGCTGCTGCAGGCACTCACCCTCCTGGAGCTTGACACTGTGCAGGTACAGAGGGTTCCTCAGCACGTTGCAGCGCCCGGGCTCGTCCTCCTTGGTGAAGAGCAGCAGGTCCGAGTAGACAAAGAGGGTCACCTGGAAGCACAGGAGCAGCAAAGAAGCAGCTGTAAGGAATCCATCTCTTGGCACTGAGACAGTGTCCTGGAAATGTCCTCCACCCTGGGGACATGCACCAGCCACAACAGGCAGCCCAGGCACCCCTTCCCCAGGGACTGATTCCTGCTGCACCCCTTGGGGTGCTCCCAGCCAGCTCCAGATGAGGCTCCCCTGCACTTACTGAGGCTTGTGGAGTCCTGTGACAGGAGGGACAAACCTGCCCAACAGTTTAACTCCACACAAACACACCCTCTCTGCTCCCTCGTGTCACTTCCCATTTACATAAGTTATAAATCAGAGCAGGAGGAGGGAATTGTTGCTGACTGATCCCAGCACACTGGAGAAGTTGCAGCCTAAAAGCAAATTTGGTCGCTCTGAGGAGCTTCTCACTGTTCTCTGTGAGAAAATATAATTTGGCTTTTACAACTGCAGGACCCACGAGAGCAGCTGCAGGGAACAAACCTGACACCTCTGAACCACTCTGTGGATGGAAAGGAAACACTGACCCCAGTGTCTGCCCAGTGCTGTGCTCAAGCAGTGATCTGAGTGCCTCAGGAGCTGGGAGCTACTCCAGAGCAGTGGGAAAGGTGAATTTTGTTCTGCTCTGGCTCTTGCTTGAGGTCCTCAGTTCAATCAGTACAGATTAATGTGATCTTTAAAATCAGAACAAGCTTCTGCACTGGAGATCCTTGACCCTGGAGCCTGCCAGGGGTGAGCAGCTGGGTGCATTCACTGGGACACAGCCAAGGTGAGAGCCTGTCCTGCCCTCCAGCAGGAGCTGGGGGCACACAGAAACCTCAGAGGATCCCAGAATCACAGAGTATCCTGAGCTGGAAGGGACCCACAAGGACCATTCAGTCCAGCTCCTGGCCCTGCACAGACACCCCAACAATCCCACCCTGGCCCTCAGAGCATTGTCCAAACCCTCCTGGAGCTCTGGCAGCCTTGGTGCTGTGCCCACTGCCCTGGGGAGCCTGGTCAGTGCCCAACCACCCTCTGGGGGAAGAACCTTTTCCTGAGATCCAACCTGACCCTGCCCTGACACAGCTCCAGCCATTCCCTGGATGCTGTCCCTGGTCCCCAGCAATGCCAGGCAGTGGCTGCAGCCTGGCAGTGGGCACAGTGCCTGGCACAGTGGGTACACGGGGTGCCAGACCAGCATGCTGCCCAACCACACTCAGCACCCAGTGCAGGACACAGGTCCTTGAGGTGCTCCCCAAAATCTCCCTCAGCAAAGGGAAGCTACTTTGCCAGACTAGGCCACAGCAAGGACAGGTTTGTGGCCCTTTAGCCACCCTTTTGCAAAAGCAAACAAAGCCCAGGGGATGTCCCAGGGGCTGTGGGGAGCGAGAGCATTGCCAACACTGACTCCCCCGTGGAGAGGGGACCCTGCCCCAGACAGGGACTGAGTCACTGTTTACAGGCACAGCTTGTCTCCGTGCCCAGCAGCTGATGGACACACATCCTGAGGAGGACAGGCTGGGTAACATCATCACATGGTGCTGAGTCTCACGTCAGGGCAGCAGCTCCTGGCTCTGAATCCAAAACCAAGCCCTTGCCACAAGATTTCTCCTTGCAGCACAAATTCGTTTTTGTGGGATTCTCAATAAGCACAAAGCTACTGGTGGAGCTTTAATTGACAATGAAACCAGGGAGGGGCTGTTCTTCTCTGTGTTATTTGGAAAATCCCTCCCTCTGCTCTCAACACACTGCTGGCCTGGTGCCCACATCCACCCTCTTCATTCCTTCTGACCTTGTTATTAATACAAGGAATAACCAAGTACAAACTGCACTACAAGCTTCATCCCATGCCCACCTTGTGCCAAAAGGTAACTTTTCTGGGACATGTGTGGTGCCACCACTGGTTCCTCAACCCCAAAAAGAGATGTTAAGGGATTTTGAGAACAGTAACCCAAAGTGGAGGAGATAAAAGCATGATCAGCAAGTGGTCATACTGGAAATGGAGGAAAGGAACTTAAGATCTACTACCTAAGGAAGTTTAAAGGGTAGAAAAAAAATTAGGATCAGCAGGAAAAAGAAAATCACTTCAAAACCAAGCAGGTTTCAATAGGGAATCTTGGAAACAGAATTACATGAAAAGTATTTACAGGTAACACTGGGTTTTTATGGGTAGATGGGACAGACTGAATTCAGGATGTAGAAGACAAAAGCACACCCAGTGTGGGTTATGTGGGAGCATCTCTGAGGTGCTGCTGCCAGGAGACTCTTGGTCTTAGAGCAGCTCCACACAAAAGGGTTGACAGAGGTCTCTCTGCTCCTCCAAGCTGCAGGGGGAAAAATGAGAGTGCCCCTTCCAGCCACAGAGCCAGAGCCAGCCCAGCTCACAGAGGGGGAGGCTGGACACAAACCCCACCTGAGAGCTGAGCACAGGGAAACTCAACACATGGGTGGCCGTGGGGCAGCAGGGATAAGGGGGGAGTCAGGTGGAGCTCTGCCCTGAGTTGCCACCACTCTGCTGACAAGCTGTAACCTGTCCCTGACAGCCCTGGGCAAACAGCCCCGGTGTCTACCCTGAAAAACCACAGGGCTCGTAAAAGCAAAGAGCAAACAAACAAGAAACACAACGTCTGAGTTCACCCAGGCAAGACACAGAACCCACCAGAGTTGCTCCTTGGAGAGGCTGAGTAGTTTTGTGTATTTCCCAAAACTAATTTCCTGCCCCAAAAATCAGAAATCCAACAGGTGAGAGGATGGAAGGACTCTCTGAAGACAGGAGGGAACCCCTATGCTCTTGTTGGAGTGACCAAGGCCACATGGGGATTGTCACAGACCTTCAGGGGGATGTGAACAAATTTCACAGGGAGGAAAAAAAATGCCCACAAAGGCTGGTCCTGATGTCTCCACACTGTTTATCTGGGTGTGCTCTGCACCACAGCAAACAGCAAAGCCTCTTCTGCTGAGAGATCTGACCAGCTACAGCACAGAACTGGCAAAGCCCTGTTACAGGAGAAAGGGACACCTTTGAAGTGTTTCCTGAAGGAAATCAAGAGACACTGAAAGCCTGGAGGGAAGGCAGGAGCAGTGGGCTAGTGTGGCTCCCAAGGGGAGAGCAGGAGACAACCCTGGGAATGTCACAGACCCCTGCCCTGGGCAGGAGGGAGCCAAAAGCACACCTTGGAAAGCAAAATGTAGCAACAAAATCACTATGAAAAGGTGCCTAGAAGCGAAGCCTTGAAACCAAAGTACTGTCACATTCAAGCTTAAAAATAGTTAACTCCCTTGCTAACCCTGTCCTCTCTCCTCATCCATGCACAGAGAGCCCCCAGCACCTGGGTACAGCAGGGAGCAGGGCTCACATCACACCTGCAGCAGGAACACGGGAAAAAGGGATCAGGGATCCCTGACCAATTGTCCCTGTGCTTGGCAGGGAAAACCTCAGCCCGGGGATTCTTTCCAAGTCACCACCCTCCCTCTCTAGCTACAGCCTCACAGCAGTGCCCAGCAGGACAGGGAGATGAGGAAGCAGAGGCAGGGTTTGTATCATAGAGCTGCCAGTTGCCATGGGAGAACGTGGTGATGGTCACCTGATCTCACCTGGCCAGAGAAGGCTGCCTGCAGCTGGCTAGAGAAACCTTATATCCCTGGTGGGGAGCTCTTGGGACAGGTATCACCCCAGGACTGACAAGTATCCACCCCAGAACTGACAGGTATCCACCCCAGGACTGACAGGTATCACCCCAGGACTGCAGGTATCCACTCCAGGACTGAGCCACACACATTTGCTGTTTGCCAGTCCTGCATTCTTCTCAGAAAATTGTGTCCCATCCCAAAAGGGAAACTCCAGTGCTACCAGTATGAGGGGTGTGTTTGCAGAGTTCGTGTGTCCCCATTAGTTCAGTTGAGCTAAATGGATAAAATTTGCTTAATCTTCCTCAGTTTTTCCAGCTCTTGTTTTATCCTTGCAGCCTCATCATCTGGTACCAAGCAGCATCACTGCTGGACTCATCCAGCCAGGAAGGACACAGCTCCCACGTGCAGGGTGGTGTCACCCAGTCCCCTACTCAGTGCTCCCTGAACCAAGGCTTCCAAGTCACAGCCTTGCAGCTGGGGCAGGTGCTCATATCCAGGATGGCTCTCCAGAGGTGGACATGGACTTTCCCACCCTCCAGTGACACATCAAAGCCTTTCAGTCACTGCTTTCCAAGCTACAGCCCTTACTCTCTAAGCATGACCTGTTCCTTTGCTCCTGGATTTTTCCTTCTGGATGTATCCATATTAAATGCACGTTCTCCAAGACTTACAGAATCATGGAATCACAGAATATCACTTGGAAGAGATACACAAAGATCATTAAGTCCAACTCCTGGCCCTGCACAGACACCCCAACAATCCCACCCTGTCCCTCAGAGCATTGTCCAAACCCTCCTGGAGCTCTGGCAGCCTTGGGGCTGTGCCCACTGCCCTGGGGAGCCTGGTCAGTGCCAACCACCCTCTGGGGGAAGAACTTCTCAGCAGCCTTTTAGCCCACAGTGCATTTATTTACCCTCTTTTATTGCCTCACACATTATTTTTTTTTCCCAAGATTATCAACATGGAATTCACACCCTCAGGAAGGAGCTGAAACGCTCAGTCAGGCTTTGAGGAAGATAAACCACCACACTTGCCAAAAGGAGCTCCATGGTGAAGGCTTTAGCTGTCAACCCTGACCCTCACGCTGCCTTATCTGGAACAAATATTCTTCTATCATGGACATCAGGGGTGAGCACTCAAAACCTCAAGGGGTCCCACACCAACCCTGAGACACTGAGCCAGCAGTGCAGGTGGAGAAATGGTGTGAAAATGAGGAAGAGGAGGATATTAAGTGGTAGTGAAGAAGGGACAGGGCAAGTGGGACTAGCGTGGTGGAGGGAGGAGGTAAGTGCAGGTTTCTGTCATTTTCACCCAAATTAAGGTGTCTAAAAAAGGCTGAAAATGAGCTTGAAACACTTGGGCCAGCGAGTAGGGTTTGGCCAAACTCAGTCACCCATCAAACCAGGGAGCTGGAGATCCTGTTCCAGGACAGGAGTGCTGGAAACTTGCAGTGCAGGACTTGGGAAGAGAGAGAGAGAGAGAGAGAGAGAGAGAGAGAGAGGGGGAGAGAGAGAGAGAGAGAGAGGGAGAGAGAGAGAGGCAGGAAAGCTTCCTGCTCTGCAGAGAAGAGATCACCCTGGGCATGCTGGTCTGTGTCCTGCAGGCTCTGCAGAGCTGGGAGTTTCAGAGCTCAAGGGAGGCCCATCCTGACGTGCAGACCCTGCCAGGAGGGCAGAGAGGAGAGCTGAGAAGGGGGTGAGCATTGCCCACACTGTGCCAGTACTTCAGGGCTTTGGAAAGGTGCCTCCAGGTCCATTAGAGACGGATCAACGAGGCCAAAGCCCACGTTGGACACCTCGCTCGCCGTCGCCGGCACCACACTGGTTCCTCTGGCACTCCACGGGCTGGAGGGATTTCAGGAGACCATAAAAGCGGGAATTGCAACAAAGTCTAGACAGGATGTGATTAAGGCCTGAATAAGGATTGCCCCAGAGGTAAGGTCAGGGAAAGGACAGATCCTGGCAAGCCTCCAGAGAGATAGGTTGAGTCCTCTGGGAGGTGGGAGAGCACTTGCTCAGTGACAAGGATGCAGTGCCTGGTGTGGAAACTGCCACAGGGAGAAGAGTCTGGGGTTTGGGGAAAAAAAGAAAGAAGCAGGACCTCCATCTCCAGCCCCTGCATCCAGACCCTCCTCTCTTGAGCCACTCAACCAAAGCAGGTTAATAACAAAGAGAGAGCAGTCCTGCAAACCATGGGAGCCCAGCCTGAGAGAGCCTGGGTGGGAAGAGCAGTGGGAAAATGGAAAACTACATGGAGCAAAGAAGGCAGGACTGGTTGGAAACAAGACAGCCTGTCCAGGCAGCAGAGAAGGCTGGAGAGGGAAAGAATTCGAGTCCAGCAAAGAGAGAAGTCAGAGCCCTTGTGCACCAGAGGAGGCTCCATTGAGTCCAGGCCATTTGAGGTCTTGCTGGGTCCAGAAGTTCAGGTTCTGCTCTGCTGCAGAAGGGAAGTCTGGCTTTCCAGAGGGACCTGCACTGATTCCTCAAAGCTCCACTAAGCCTGCCATGGCCCTGCCACACACTCAGACACGAGACAGCCCTTCCCAAGGGACACAGCTGATGTCCCAGGAGCTGCTCCACTGCCAGCTCCCAGCCAGGGCTCAGCACCACGGGCTGTTTCCATCCACCACGTCTGTTTTTCCACTCTGCTTACTCACCCCCTCCTGCCCTGCCCCTCTGCCAGGCTCACCCAGACACCACAGCCCTGAGGCACCATCATTCCCAAATGCTGTCTCACATTCCTGGCCAGCACCCTGCCCTTTCCTGGCACCAGCTCCAGAGGGAAATTCTCTCCCAGCCTCCCGCTCATCCCAAGGGCATCATAAGCAGAGTCCTTTCCCTGAGACGTTCTCCCTCTGATCCTGCCCACAGCCAGGTCTCTGAGGTGGAGACAGAGCAGAACCTCTCCTCCAAACACTCTTGTCCTGGGGTTTTCCATCAACCCCACACACCCACATGCTCCACCCCGGCTGCAAACAGCGTTAATTATCCATAATTATCCCACATTTGGCTGCTACTGAGATGTCTGACCTGAAAGGAAGTACCTCCAAACCACCCAGGAGAAGCTCCCTGACTTCAGCTGCCCACTGTATTCTCGAGCCATCCAGCACAGCAGTGCCACACAGCCAGGTGCTCCCTGGTTTGCATTCCTGCAGGTGCCCAGAAGGCCCTGGGCAGCACAGGGCAGCAGGACAGACAGGGGGGGTTATTCACAAGTTTTCTACTCAGTCATGTAATTCTTCATGTACTTTGATGTACTTTCATGTATTTTTTGAGAGAGAAAACAAAGTGATTCAGGTCAAGGCAAGGGATGAATTACACATTGAAAACCAGAGAGAGAGAGGAGTCACTTAACACACTCCTGTACTGGTTTGAACTGGCCAGTGATGGGAGGTGGCTCTGGGGTTCTGCTGTTGGCCACCCACAAGGTGTTACCCAGAAACTAAGATTAGTGAAGTAAAACTTCCTTTGCAGATCTGTGAAGATGACACATTGTTCACTGTAACTAAATTCAACCCAAAATTACTCTGTACAGGGGGGAGATTCCTGAAACAACCCCAAAAGAAACTAGTGAGCAATGCATGGGTGGGCTCTGACAGCTGCTGCCTCCTCTCTCCCAGATTCCAGGGATTTGCAGTTGGATGCAAGTGAAGTCAGCAACAACTGTGATAAACACATCCCAACTCTGACAGTTTGGATGGTGAAAGTTGTCCCACCACAGGTGCAGCATGAAGCCAAAGCTCCACTGATCCCCCAGATTTCTAACAGCCCTACAATAACATGGCAGGAGAGCTGAAGTAAGAAGAGAGGAATTTGGACAGGACATGTGACCTGTTTTAGGAACTAAATTTCAGAAAACCCCTGTAGCAAGTTCTCTGTCTGGTTCTAATTCTGGGTTGTGGATTCTCCTTCCCTAGGGATGTTACAAAGCCATCTGTGCCCAATCCTGAGGGACTGTTCCAGGGAATCCTGCCTGAGCAAGTGGGACTGGATGACCTCCAGTGGTCCCTTCCAGCCTGACCCATTCTGCCCTTTGATTCTCTAAACTGGTACAAAATATCCTTCAACTCCCTCCTCCTGAGTCTGCTGGGCTGTCACTGACATGTATTTGCCATGTACAGTTTCCTCTCTGGGAGCCCAAAGGAAGACGAGAACAAAAGTTGGTTTCTAGTACATAAGAGTTTTGATATTTATTTAGTTTATCCCACAATAAACCGACTGCAAGTTTTTCCAAGTCTCATATTAATATAATTACTGCACAATTAAATATTTCCCTTCTCAATGCAATGAGAAGTCCATTCCAGTCCCTTCTCAAAGTCACTTCCAGTGCCTAAAGGGGCTCCAAGAGAACTGGAGAGGGACTTGGGACAAGGGATGGAGGGACAGGACAAGGGGGAATGGCTTCCCACTGTCAGAGGGCAGGGTTAGATGGGATATTGGGAAGGAATTCCTCCCTGGGAGGGTGGGGAGGCCCTGGCACAGGTTGCCCAGAGAAGCTGTGGCTGCCCCATCCCTGGAAGTGTCCAAGGCCAGGTTGGAGCAACCTGGGCTAGTGGAAGGTGTCCCTGCCCATGGCAGGGGGTGGAATGAGATGAGCTATAAGATCCCTTCCAACCCAAACCATTGTGATTCTATGGTTCAATCTCCTACATCAGACTGCAGGAGAGCAGGTTTAGAAAGCTCAGACAGCATGAAAACCTTACCTCTGTAGTCCTGTTCCTGCTCTCGTGAAGAAGCAGCTCCTCTGACAGAAGCAGAGTCCGGGCTGGGTTGCAGAGATCAAGGGGCTGTGTTTGAGAGGAAAAAAAAAAGAAAAGAAAATGAAAGAAACAGTCAAACCTTCCACTGACAGCGTGGTTTGCCAGAATAACTTTCCACCCACCAAACCCACTTGGTCTTCACTTCAGGCTGTAACTCATTCAGGGAGAAGCCACCCCACACTGAGGTCACAAGGACATAAAGTCTGCAGTCCAGCTACACAAGAAAACAAAGCCTTCCACTCACACCCACGTCAGCCCCAGCTGTAAAAAGACAACCAGCCCTTGCCTCTGTACAGGGACTGCTCTGCAAGGCACGGGGTGCTTACGGGTGTTTTTCAGCAGGAAACACAACCACAGTGGTGGCACAGCAGGTTCTCACGTCCCTCAGACACGAATATTTGTGATGTCAGGGATTATTCTTGCAGTAAATTAAAGCAACTTTAAGAATTCCTGTCCCTTGTCATGCCACGGTCAGCTGCCCATCCACCACCTTTTCTGTGGAATGGTGGAGGAAGGGACAGGTTCAGGTGTCCTGAGGGCAGAACAAACCCAGCACAACCAGCCCGGGACCACCCTCAGGAGCAGCACAGACAGTGGGAACAGGGCCTGAAGCATGAGACAGTGCCAAGTGAAAACCAGCTCCTGAAGTGGCAGAAACCCCCCATTCTCCATCCAAGACAAGCTTTGGGAGCAAGGAGGCAGAAGTGCCAGTTGTGTTCCCACCAAAGGCAAACCACACCCAGCCAAGGCTGGTGAACACACTGGTGCCAACGTGAGCGGCCACCCCGGTGCCACTGGGAGGATGGAGGTGAGCACAAACCTGCCCCAGCCCCACTGCCCCAGGGAACCCACTGCCTCAGGCTGGAGTGACAGGCCATGGTTTCAGCCCAAAGGAAGTCACCAGTGTGAGCTGAGGTGACAGTGCCACTGCTGGTACCAGGGGGGGATGAGCCCTGACAGCTCAGAGACAAAGGGATTCATCAGCAACACACAAAAACATATGAGTTAGATGAGTTTTCTTGGGGTTCTGGCCATACAAAGGACAAGATAAAAGACACAGAGGGAGTTTTAGAGCTACTACCTCCAAATTCAGGGCTGTTTTCTGAAAACAGCTCATGGAACAGGGGAAGCAGAAAATTCCCTGTCAAACCATAACTGCACACTAACACATCCTTGTCCACGACTTTAGTGCTGGCTACCAGCTAAACTAACACCCCTTCATTTGCACACCCTGACAGCACAAAGAACCCTTGGGAAGGAACCACATTGATCTGCAATCACAGAGTTGGTTGCTGAAGCTCAGAAGCCAGGATACCTTCTCCTGACAGAAGCAAGCACCGAGAACCAGATCTGAAAGCTGAAAAGGGACAAAACTCCAGCAGAGAATCAGTTGGGTAGGACACAGTTCCCTTTGGGACAGTCCCCAGCACTGTGCTGAGCACAGCCAGCTCCAGAGGAGAGCTGAGCATGACAGGGATCCGTGCACTCATGGAAGATACTGCTGGGAAAGAGATCCACCTTGCAGGGCAGCCTGGACCCCACATGCCATGCTGGGCCCTGATCCCGTCAGTAACACCTCATTCCAGCTGCACTCACCTGCACAAAGATGGGGAACACCAGCACTTTGGGGGCCAGGGTCACGTAGGTGCCGTAGGAGTGTGGGATGTGGGGTCTCACTATGGTGCAGTTCTGGTAGTTCCCGTAGCTCTTCATGGACTGCACAGTCTTCATCAGCCTGGATTTCCTCCCAGACCCTGTGTGGGATTTCCCTTTAGAAGCATTCCCTGGATGGACAGCAGAGGCAGAGAGAAACTCAGAATGAGGAGGGAGCTCCTGCATCGCTCTGCCCGCTGCCAGCTCGGGGTCTGCTCTCCCAGGCTGGAGGAGGGCATGGAAAAGCTACAGCGAACAGCTGGAGCCAAGAGCTGCAGGGAGAGTCATCACTCTGCTATCAAAGTGTCCCAGGGATTCATGAAATAACAGCACTGATTTCATTTTCTCTTATGCAAAGCAAGATGTCCCTTTGCATTTCTGCTCAAGAGCTGCTCAGTCACTGGACCAAGGAGTTCCCTGGATCCCACCAAGGAGTTCCCTGGATCCCACCAGCAGCACAGACACGCCTGTGAACGTGCAAACAAGACCCCAGGGAAGGCACAGCAAGCTCTGCTTCAGGCCAGCACATCCCACCAAATGTTCTCCCCCTCTACTCTGCCCTCCTGAGATCCCCCTGCAGAGCTGCCTCCTGTTCTGGGGTCCCCAACACAAGAAGGATGTGAAGCTGTTGGAACAAATCCAGAAGAGGCCACAAAGGTGCTCAAAAGGGCTGGAGCCCCTCTGCTCTGGAGACAGGCTGGGAGAGCTGGGGGTGCTCATCTGGAGAAGAGAAGGATCCAGGGAGACCTGAGAGCCCCTTCCAGGGCCTAAAGGGACTCCAGGAGAGCTGGAGAGGGACTGGGGACAAGGGATGGAGGGACAGGACAAGAGGGAATGGCTTCCCACTGCCAGAGGGCAGGGAGAGATGGGATATTGGGAAGGAATTCTTCCTTGTGAGGGTGGGGAGGCCCTGGCCCAGGTTGCTCAGAGAAGCTGTGGCTGCCCCATCCCTGGAAGTGTCCAAGGCCAGGTTGGACAGGGCTTGGAGCAACCTGGGCTAGTGGAAGGTGTCCCTGCCCATGGGTGGGACTGGATGAGCTTTAAGATCCCTCCCAGCCCAAACCAGTGTGTGATTCTGTGATGATCTGTCTCTGCCTGGGCACACACTGACTCCTGCACAGCTTTGGGATCCAGTGCTTTGGAGGAAGAGATGAGGAACTGTTACACACACCTCCCGCTGCAGCACTCCAAGTACAAATTAAGAAATACAGAACAAACCCAAACATGACTTTAAACGGATATTTTTGAATCACAGAAGCACCAAGGAGCTTCCCATCATTGGGGAATATCTGCCTGCACCACTGAACTATGACCCTCCTTTTCAGGGAGGGGAAAACTATCCAGGGTGGGGGAAAAAAGAAGAAAAACTCTGGAAATTTAAACATCAGAACATTTTTATCCACACAAGCCTTGACTGCTCTGGACTCTGGGCATGGGAGTTAGCAAAGTGCAGGAATGTCATGACATAGGGCACTGGCTGGTGGGTTAATCACAAGATACTGAGATTGGAGGTGCCAGAGAAAGGACAGAAGTTATAAACACATTCATGCCCATGGGATCAGTCCATGCCTTTCCAAACTGCTCCCAGGGATGTGATGGTTATTCAGACATGGGGTGTATTTATAAAGGATGACCTCACTGTGCATGAGGCTGTCACAGCATCCACTGTTTTTCAGCATCACATTTTGGTGCTGGAAACAGTCCGAGCAGCCTGACTGGTGTTTCACCCTGTCCCTGTTCCCTGCACAGAGCTGTTCTCCTCACTGAGAGCAGGGATTACAGGGAAGATTTCCTCTATAGTCCCATCTCAGCTTGTCCAGCAGAGCTGTGACCTTTCCCAACAAGCCAACACCAGTTTCCACACCTGCCAGTCTGCATCACTAGAGGCCAGGAGACGCAAGGTGAGATGTCAAACCAGGCCCAGAATCTTTCAAGAAATTGATAATCCTGTGATTAATTGCATTACTGATAATTATCAACAATTATCCTTGTTCCCTTCTTGTTGCTGCAGGGCTGAGTCCTTCTGTCCCCCACTGCTGTCCCAATTGCTGCTCTGTAGCATTCCCAAGCCCTTTCCTCCAGCCCAGAGGAATGGAATGCCCTTGAATACATCCAGCAAGCTCCCATCAACTTTTTTGTGAGACTCCACCTGCAGAGCTGCCTCCAGTTCTGGGGTCCCCAACACAAGAAGGATGTGAAGCTGTTGGAACAAATCCAGAAGAGGCCACAAAGGTGCTCAAAAGGGCTGGAGCCCCTCTGCTCTGGAGACAGGCTGGGAGAGCTGGGGGTGCTCATCTGGAGAAGAGAAGGATCCAGGGAGACCTGAGAGCCCCTTCCAGGGCCTAAAGGGGCTCCAGGAGAGCTGGAGAGGGACCTGGGACAAGGGATGGAGGGACAGGACAAGGGGGAATGGCTTCAAACTGCCAGAGGGCAGGGCTAGATGGGATATTGGGAAGGAATTCCTCCCTATGAGGGTGGTGAGGCCCTGGCCCAGGTTACTCAGAGAAGCTGTGGCTGCCCCTGGATCCCTGGAAGTGTCCAAGGCCAGGTTGGACGGGGCTTGGAGCAACCTGGGCTAGTGGAAGGTGTCCCTGCCCCTGGCAGGGGTGGGACTGGGTGATCTTCAGGGTCTTTTCCAGCCCAAACCAGCCTGGGGTTCTATGATGATGTTGTCAGTCCAGCCCTGGGACATGGGGAGCTCTGGAGATGCTTTGCCTGGACTGAATCTCCCCTTTTCCCAGGAGGGATGAGGTGACAGTGTCAGTCCTGGGAGCTGGTCCTGCAGGCACAGCTGGCCCTGAGCACCCAGAGGCTTTGGGGGGTGATCTGCTTTGTGTGTCCTTCTCCCCAGATCCATCCCATTGAGCCAGGATGAAGCCAAAACATGGGATCAGAAGCAGTGAGGAGCTGCCAACCTGCTGCCCATGGGGCTGCTCTGCTCTCAGGTGTGCTGTGAAATATTTCCCATTAATGGCTTTAATCCCTCAGGCCCAGGGACATCAGCTTTTTCTGGTGACCCCAAATACAGTTTTGGCCATGCCTGATGTCCCCAGGCCCACAGTGCATATCTCTACTGCCATACATGGACCTCCATCACCACAGCAGAGGGACTTACCTTGCTGTGGAGAGAAAACAGGGCAGGTCTCTGTTCTCCCAGAGCCCTGAACCCCAGACCATGTCCTGCTGGGCACCAGCAACCTGTGCTCTGTTCTAAAACTCACAGACAACAACGGGAACTGGATGTCTCTCTAACTAAAAATTCATGTCTTTTTCAAAAGAAGCCCCACTGACAAATCAAAATCAAAATATTTCCTTCCTCCCTCCCTCCTGAAGCTGATGAACTGAGCCAGCTCAAGTCCTGCAGGCAGCCCCCTCCACTTGGATTCAACACATCCAGGTGAGAAGCTGGAGCTTCTCCCCCAAAGGAATGCCTCAGGAACAGGTATGAGCAGCTCCTGCAGCTCCCTCTCCCAGTAGAGACCCCCAGCATCCCTCCCTCCCTGCAGCCAGCCAGGAGCTCCTGCTCCCACCACAGCAGCTTTCTGCCCTTTTCTGGTATACCCAGAACCTTCCCAAGCAGAAATGAGCCAAAACACTCCTGAACGTGGTTCAGGGCAGATAAGGTCTCGTCCAAAGCAAATAAATGAGCCTGCCCACCATTACATATTCTATTAAGTATTAGGAAATAGTGCATTTTCTCTCAGATAAAGGCAGCAGAGTCAGCCAGCACTGGGGTGGGAAGCCAGCCTGGCTGTTTAGCTGCTGGCTTTAGCAGCTGCCTTTGCAGTGGGGGCCCTGGTGACCTAAAAGGTTATTTCCACCTCTAAGTGCATTAATCCTGACATTTTCCCTTTTCCCTTTTTCATGGTTGCACTGCCAGATAAAATCAGAGCACAAGAGACAGCTCAACACAGGGCAGGTACAATCTGTCTGGGCTGTTCAGGATCTGTTTTTCCTCTTGTCCCTAAATCACCTCACTTTATCAGAGGAATTCATCACCTGAACGAGTCCTGGCTTTGCACCCAGCCTGCTCCAAGTGTCAGCTCCTGTCACACTTCATCCCTGCCCAGGTTAACTAACACCTTCCTCCTTTTGAAGACTTAACATTAAATAACTAAAAACAATACATAAAAAGTCCAAAAATTCTTATGGGAAGAAGCCCCAGTCTTTCAAATCACACCCCACTGTAAGAACAAGCCCCCATAGTCCAGCTCATCTTTTCACAGGATCCACAAACAGCAGGAAAGAGCTGCAATTATCCATGGAACAAAACATCCCTTGCAGTTGAGTGTGGAAAATTCTCCTGGCTGCAGAGCTCCAGGGCTGGGAGCACTCAGGGCACGCCATGGACCCACACTGCTCCCTCCTGCTGCTCAGCACCCCCATCATGGCTTTGGCAGCCCCACACTTTGCCCCACAAGGGCAGCACAAAGTTTTCCAGCTGTGCCCTCACCAGAGAGGGACTGCTGAGGGACAGACATTCCTGTAAGATCCCAATGAGAAGCTCAGCTCTCCCGTGGACATGCAGCTCATCCCAACAGGCCAGGGTGCAAGCACAGCCTCCCAAAGCCCCCAAATCAACAAGCTGACAACAGGTATTTCCACATGGACCTGGATTCCTGCAGTGCCCAGCCCTGCCACACACCCAGCCCACTCTTCCCACAAGCCCAACCACACCTGGTGCTCCAGGAAGAGCCAGCACACCTGTTACAAGCATGTTTTATGCTATGAATTTATGTTTCAAAGGTTTTTTTGAGGAGAGCTGGTCCAGAGACTGCCAGAGACCTTGCAGCAGCCCAGGGCGTGAGTATTGCCCAAATCTGGCCGAACAGCCTGCTCTCCTGCTTGTACCAGTCTGAGTCAGAGCCACCCTCACCCCCTCAGGACTGAAGGGAACCTCAAAGCAGGGATTAACCCCCCCAAAAAGGCACCATGAATGAGAAGGGAAACACGTCATGGATGGGCCCACAGACACATGTGGGGAACCACAGTTGTTTGCACTTTCACACTTCATGCTTTTACCCTGCTCCTGTTGGAAAGTCCCCACCACCAGCCCTCTGTGAGCTCCCACACACCTTCTCACCAGGAGGTGCTCCTCTCTGGGCTCAGGGAGGGAAGATGACCCTACCCAAAAGCCCCAGGCTTCTGCTGCTGTCCTAAAAACGTGAGGGACCCCATTGCAGGGCTAAAGGCAAGGATTTGACAGTGCCAGAAAGACCTGCTTATCTGCTAGGTGCTCTGAGCAGCATTCCCAGCACATGGACAACTTACCCCCAGTAGTGTCATCCTCTTGATAGACAGGCCTCAGCAGCTGTAAGACACAACCCAGACAGGACACAGTCACCTGCAGCAGGACTGAGGGACAATTACAACAACCAGCTGCAAATTTTAACACGCCAAACCCAGCCAAGCCAAAGCGCTTCAGAGAAGGCTAAATAATTTTTTTGCCAGCAGAAAATGAGACCTGCACTGTGGTCTGTGCGGCAGAAACACTCCCCATATCCTTCCCATACCCCAGAAGTGAGCCCTGAGACAGCAGGTCACACAGAATCATGGAATAACCTGAGCTGGAAGGGACCCACAAGGATCAGTGAGTCCAACCCTCAGCCCTGCACAGGCCCTGCACAGGCCCATCCCCAAGAGTCACAGAGGATCATCCAAACACTCCTGGAGCTCTGGCAGCCTTGGGGCTGTGCCCACTGCCCTGGGGAGCCTGGTCAGTGCCCAACCCCGCTCTGGGGGAAGAACCTTTCCCTGAGATCCAATCTGACCCTGCCCTGACACAGTTCCAGCTCCTCCCTCGGGTCCTGTCCCTGCTCACAGGCATCGGAGCTGCCCCTCCCCAGCTCTGCAGTCCCAGTGGGAAATGTTTTAGGAAAACAGTGAAAACTCCACCAAGGGACACAGGAGTGGCTTGCAAAGCTGGCACATGCCCTTACAAACACTTAGAGATGACACTGGTAGGACTGAAGCGGGGCCCAGAGAGGCCCCAGCACACACAGAGCCCACAGGGACCCGCAGCCCTACCTGGCTCCCTGGGTTCAGGGGCGTCAGGATGATGTAGTTCTGGTCGGCGGCCGAGGGCACCCGGGACAGGGCTGGCAGGGTGTTCTGGCCCCTCTTGCCCAGCTCGGTGTACCTCTCCCAGCCGTTGAGCAGCAGCCCCTCACTGCTGTCACACAGGACGTGGCAGCTGCGGCGCTGCTCGGCCGCGGGGCCCGCGCTGTTCTTCTCCCGCTTGTGCGGGGGGCACTGCAGGTCGTAGGTGGACTTGCAGGAGGACCTGCGGATCATCCCCTCGGGGCCTGCCTTCACCTGCGGGACCAGCCTCCACACCAGCAGGATGATCTCAGTGGGACAGTTCCTGCAAAAGGTGGAGCAGAAGGGAGTGAGGCGCCCATGTCACTCAGCCAGTCCTTCCTCCCTGTGCCTCTGCCCCTGTCCTGCACTCTCCAGCCTTTGCATCCTTTCTTCTACTCCAGGGAATCCTTTCCCAGTGTCCTGCATCCCTCAGAGCCTTCCCCTTCCTGTAACCACTCGAAGATCCTGCCCAGAACTCCCTCAAACCATCTCTCCCAGAGCGCTGCGCTGGTGTTTTGGGTGAATACTCACCGGATTTCATGAGCCAGCTCCACACATTTCCAGTGCTCCACAGGCTGCTCGTTCAGCTGCAGCACTGTGTCCAGCTGCTGCAGACCCGCCTTCTCTGCTGGGCCACCTGTGAGAGGCAGACAAATGCCAGTCACCTGCTGGACAGGGAGCTGAGTTTGAGGGGGAGAAGCCCTGGGGCTTGGAGATATCTCACAGCTTGCACTCCTCACTCCTCCAACCCAATCTGTTGCTCTAACACCCACACCTGGAAATGAAGTGGGGCCAGGTAACCTGGAGCTTCACCTTCCAGCACCACACACACACAGAGCACCAGGATAGAGCCACAAACACCTCCCAGAGCTATTGCAGGAACTTCCTATGTTTCCTGGGGTGCAGTGGGGAGCACCATGGTACAATGGAGACACCAAGGCCATCCCATAGATCCACAGCAAGAGGATCTACTCCAGCAACTCAGGGTTCTCACAGTTCTGCTCCCTCTGTGTCCTCTCTGACCCACTCCCATCCCAGACACTTTCCATTGGTCTCCAAACCAACTGGACAGTTTTGAGGGTGAAGAAGGAAGGGAACAAAATCTCTGCAAATTACTGCAAAACCCTGGCAGAATAATGACAGTGTTAATTCAGTGGCCTCTGACCTCTTTAGAGGCAACAGAGAATTCATTAAGTGAAGTTCCTCAGAGGGAACCAGAGTCCTGCAAGACGTGAGAGCTTTAGAATCCCAACGTGCTCCGGGAAGCAAAGAAGAAGCAGAGTCATTCATTCAAACCAAGAGGGACAAACATGATCTGATCTCTTACCAGAGTCCACGGCCTGCACACGGACTGGGGAGTCACAGCAGATGGTGAAACCAAAGCCATCACTCCCTCGAGGGATTGTGATCTGCAGGGAGACACCAGAGCCTGGTCAGTGGGAGAGCAGCTGCTCTGAGCATCCCCATCATCCTCACCCACTGCCCCACAGCCTCTGGGAACACAGGAACTGCCACAGTGTGAGGAAGATCTGAAGCCATTAGAGAGTGTCCAAAGGAGGCAACGAGGACGGGGAAGGGCCTTGATTTGAAGCCGTGGGAGGACACTGAGGGCACTTGGGGTGTTCAGCTGGAGAAGAGGAGACTGAGGGTAGAGCTCAGTGCAGTTCCAGCTTCCTGGGGAGGGGCAGAGGAGGGGCAGGGACTGAGCTCTGCTCTGTGGGGACCAGGGACAGCACCCAGGGAATGGCTGGAGCTGTGTCAGGGCAGGCTCAGGTTGGATCTCAGCAAAAGGTTCTTCCCCCAGAGGGTGGTTGGCACTGACCAGGCTCCCCAGGGCAGTGGGCACAGCCCCAAGGCTGCCAGAGCTCCAGGAGAGTTTGGATGATCCTCTGGGGCACAGGGTGTGACCCTTGGGGATGAGCCTGTGCAGGGCTGAGGGTTGGACTCGCTGATCCTTGTGGGTCCCTCCCAACTCACCACATTCTGTGATTCTGGGATTTCAAGACAGAACTGTCCTGGGGAAGGGCTGTCACTGTGTGACCCTCACAAACAATGGGTCTCTCTCTGCTGCAGCCAAAAGGAGGCAGAAAAGGTGCTAAAAATCCAGCCAAATCCAGCCAAGGATCCATGGAATGCCACAAAAGGAGTGTTTGTTGAGCACACACAAGTCTCTGCTCCCAACTCTTGCAAGTGTAAGGAAAGGTCTTATAAGCCATTAGGAAGGAAAACCTGGCAGTGTGGCTCTGATTGATTTCTAACACAACTGTAAGCAAGTTACTTGAATGTTTCATTTCCTGTTGGATAATACAGAACAAGCAGCTCTCCTCTGCTCTGGAAGGGACTGTGAGGCTCAGCAAGCTCCTGTCCTTGAGGCATCTGTGCTGGCCCAGGCTGTGTGCATCACCCCCTCTCTGGGCTGAGTGTGTTTTCCCTTGCTGAGTTTGGAGAGGATGGATGCTGTGTTGATTTAGACTCATTTCTCCCCCTGATTCAAGGAGCATTGAGCTTATTAATGAAATTATACTTATTTTTTGACGTTGGCTTCCAGCAGCAGCTCAGCATGACAGATCCTGTAAATACCTGATTAGCCCCCAAGACATTGATCAAGATGCTTGTTTTACTGACAGAGAAAAGAACATTAAAAATCCAACATCTGACCTGTATTGTTTTGAGAACAAACAGTCAGAGAGATGAGGAATTCAGCAGAAGCTGCCAAGGGGGAGATCTGGTTCCTTGCTCCTTCACAAATGCAGGGAGCTTTCACTTCCCTGCACTTTGTCCCTGCTCAGCGTAAAATCAGGCTTCAAAAGAGAAACTGGCTTTCCCTGGCAAGATTAAAACATAGGTCCAGTCCCACCACGCTGAGTCTTTTATCTCTGGAGTTGGTTGGATCCTCAAAGAGGTGGCTCTGCACCTTGGAACCAACCTCCCAGCTCAGCCCAACAAGGACTGATGATCCCTGTGAGTCCCTTCCAGCTCAGGATATTCTGTATTCTATGATTCCACCTCCAGTGCCAAGCACAGGGGATCTGAGCTCTGCAGCAGCTCAGGAGCCAGCCCAGCATCTCTCCCACCACGGAGACTCCACGGGCACTTCCCAGCCCAGGGCTTCCAGGTCTCCCACTTCTCCCTGAGCTGGCTGGCTCTTGTCCCCCACCAACAGAGACCCTTCCCTGTGCCACTAAAGAGCAGCTTCTCCCCGATGGTTCCTTCTCCTCAGTTCCCACCTCCACGGCCATCACAGGCAGCTGATTTTTTGCCCATTTTTGCTGCTGTGCACAGAACTAAGAACTCTGAGCACCTGGCACGAGCTGGGAGGTGGGTGGGTGGCAGGTGGGGAAAGACTCCAGCACCACAGAGGCTCATTGTACCCAAACTTTGTCCAAAAATGCAGAAGAAATTGTCAAAATAGAGCCTTGAGAGGGTCTAAGACACAAACCAGAGTCAGTTGTCACTAATACCAGGCAGAGCAACATTCCTGCATGGGATGGTCACTACAGCCCTGGCAAGAATTGGGCACTCTGGGTTAAACTGCTGCTTTTGTAATCCCCAGTGTTCACTGTTTCCACAGCAGCTCTAGCTTAACCTGAAAGATGAGCACAGGAGTGCAGGGAGAAGTGAACCCCAGACCACAGAGGGAAAACCTGTTTGAAAGTGCAGGAGATTGGAAAATGCACACGGAAAACCAGCACCTGGCGATGCACACCAGGCAAGAGAGAACTGCAACCAGCTTCTACAGAGCACAGCAAGCTGCTCCTCAGAAAGCAAGTTGCTGTTGGCTCCCAAATACACTAAGACAATTTAAAAAGAGACAGTAGCAGCCTGCCTTTCCTCTGATGAGGGGGAAATTGAGACAACACCTCGCAACTCAATTCTGCTACTGTCAGCATGCACAGTAAATGTATTTTTATATTTAAATAAAATGTATTCATATCAGAGTTACGTATTTTAATATTATTTTATATATAAATAAAATATATTCATGTTGGATTTATGCATTTTGATACATACATACTTATACATATGTATGTATGTATATGTGTATATATACATATATACACATATATATATTTTGATACATACATACATATCCATATATATATGTATATATGTGTATATATATGTGTATATATATGTATATGTGTATGTATATATATATATATATATATATATAAAAATACCCCTCTATCCCCATTTCGCCAGTGCAACAACAGGCAAAGATCAGCCACAGCCACCCATCTGAAGATGCTTTCCTTATATTCCCAATGTTATAATTTGGGAATTATACCAATATACAATTATATCTACACACATTTATATTAAATATTCATATGAAATATAATTACATATTTTAATACTTAAATTATAACGATAGCAAGTCGACACCCCAGAAGCAGCACACACACAGAGCCCAGCAAAGGCAAGAGAAGCCACAGACACTCATAAACTCCTGCAAGGCTCCCAGCCCCACACTCACACTGCCCAGGGGCGCTCCCCTGGGGGCACAGACCTGCCTGTATCTGCGCTCCGAGCACACCTTGCACAGTCCATTGAAGCGGTTCATGGCTGGACACCCCAAACCCGCCGTCAGCCCATGAAAATCCAGTTCCCCCGGAGCAGCCACGATCCCGAGCTCCTCGTATCACCCGAGTGTGGAGCGAGCCCCAGTCACACTGGCATGACCGCCCATGGGAACCCAGCTCTGGAGAAGAATGGCAGGAAGCCACCTTTCACCTCCCCGGCCCCTGCCTGGGCCGTGTGCCGCTCCACGATAAGCCAGAGGCTTCCTGAAAACCCTCACTGACAAGGAAGGGAGAGAGTTTTATATTAAAATTCCTGTCAACTATTTAGTATTCCCTAGTCCCCGCTCTGTTGATGTGGCTTTTGTTCCCGTGGCATTCTTCGGCCGCACGGAGCACTTTGTTATTGCAACGTTCTCACAAACACTCGGAGGATGTTTGAGCAGCATTTCACAGGCACTGGCTGTGGGAGATTCACTCCATTAAAGAGGCAACTCACACTCATAAAAAAATAAGAGGTTTGTGGGGTTTTTTTATGAAAAAAAATTAAAAAAAAAAAGAAAAAGCAGAGTTTGTTTTTGAAAGTACAGCCCCAGAGGATGCACACATCCCGGCAGCTTTGTGCTCGTACAGTCACGGAGGGAGAAGCAGAGAGGTCAACTGAACTGCACTCCTGGTGTAATTTGGGAATTAAAGAGCAAGAGAAACTCTCAGCACAGCCAGCAGCAGAGCACACAGCAGGGCTCAGCCCGCCTCGTGCAACCCCACTACCAGAGTTAGGCACAACCCCTTGGAGATGGGGTTCCAATTCCTTGGAGATGGGGTTCTGACGGAGGAAAAAAACACCTTCCACACTCCTACATGGGGATGGAAAATGGAGAAAAGGCTCGAGGGAACCCAAACTCTGGGTTGCCTCACACTGCAGATGGGGTGGCAGGGACAGGGGAGGCTGGGGAGGGAGCTCAGAAGCCCCAGCATTCCCAGGGGACTCCTAGCATGGAGCCATCGGAGGCACTGCCCGGGCTGCTCCAGGAGCATTGTCCCAGCACTGCCAGGCTGGAGCTGGAAGGAGGATCAGCCTTCCTTCCCAGCCACCACCTTTCAAGTCCGTGGCGACTGCCGGAGAGGAAGGGAGGAGAGGGGCGCTGGCTTTGTTTGTCCTGCTCAGCCCTGCGCCGTAAAACAAATAACTGCAAACGCAGCTGAGGGAAGCACAGAGCGGAATCCGGCCCAGATAAATCACGGGGCCGCCCCAGCCCCATTTCCGATGCAAACCCTGTGTTTGTGTTCCAGTTTCCCATCCTTGCCTTTCCTACAAATCACCGAGGTTCCACCACGGGCCTTTCCCTTCCCAGAGCACACGGCCCTGGAAGGAGGAGAGGAGCAGACGCGCCCGGAGACACGGAGCCGGCCAGGGATGATGCCGTGGGCAGGCAGCCTGCCAGCCCTGTCCCACTGCTCCCAGGTGGGTGCCTTGTCTCTGTGTGGGAATATACTGGAAAAACCGGTCCCTGGGGCAATAGGAGTGTGGGGGTATTACCCCATCACCCACATCCACAGCTGGTGCTGGATCAGGATAACAAATTCCCTGTAACAGCCACGGTGTGACAGTGAGCTGAGAGAGCTCACCTTGGCATCACCCTCACTAACACACTGCCCCTTGGCTCCCTTGGAAACCCCCTGTGCAGGTACCTGACCCCATGTCTTCACAGCCCTGTCATACCCACCTTCAGCTGCTTCAGGGTGACAGCATCCTGGCTCTCCTGAGCTGCACTCTGACTTCCCAGTACCGGCTCTGAAATAGAAAATAAAAGACAAAAAAAAGGGAAAGGCCTCATCAGTGCGATGGCACATATCTCCTGACAATCCCTGTCCTTCCATGCTGCATCTACACACTCCATGTAAGATCTTTACCTGGGCACATCCCCTACAGGCAGCTCCAGGGTGGTCACACACCAGGGACAGGCACTGCTGTCCCACCCTGCCCTGTGCCAGGCCCCCTCCCCCTCACACCCTGGCAGCACAGCAAGACCAAGGCAGGAGAAAAATCCCCCCATCATCCTGCAGAGCCCAGGAGCCAAACAGAGCCTGGCCACAGCACTCAACCCCAGAGCTGAGAGGCAGGAGTCAGCCTGAGGAGAGGCCAAGCAAGAGGGAGAGGCATGGCTGGAGTGCTGGGGTCCCCACAGAGCCCCAGGTAAGCAGGAGTGAGGTTGAAGTGCAAAGCAGAACCTGCTAAACCAGGCAGGGTCTCACCCACCCCAGTTTTTGGGATCCCAGTGCCCACTGAGCACCACAGAGTGAGCAGTGCCCGTGGGGGCACAGGGTGCAGTGGGGCTGGGGCTGCTCCACACCAGCACAGGGTCAGACACAAGGCTGACTCCTCTTCCAAGCCTTGCCAACACTCCTTGGGACATTCCTGTGGGGAGACACACCTGTGCTCTGCTTCAGCCGCCTCATGGCCACCTTCAGGTGCTTGGTCCTGCCCAGGTCCTCCCCGAGGAGGTAGTACCAGCCACTGATCTCCTGGGGGAGGGAAGAAGCTGTGGGTGCAGGGGCAGATTTCACCCCCATTTGACTCAGCCCCCACCCCCAGAGGGTCCTGGTGCAGGAGCTGCCCCAGGAGCACTCACAGCAGACAGAGGTTCTCACACACAGACACAGCCCAGAGTCCTTCTCCCAGGACATGGCAACAGCCAAAATTCCAACCTCCCTGCAAGGAGGGATCAAGCATCATTGAAGCAACAAGCTTCCAGCTTTTTAGAGGGGGACAAAGTGCAGAAAAACAGTAAAACTGCCCCTCTGGTGTCTGCAGCAGGCAGCAGTGTCACAGGCAGGACACAGCTCCAGCCATGTCACCACAGGAGGATGCCCACAGCAGCCCTCAGGTGCTCTGCAGTGGGATCCCTTTGCCCCCGGCCCACCCAAGAGGACAGGGCTGACCTCAGTGATCCTTCATCCCTCTCCCAGGGAGCTGCCACTGTCTCCCAGGAGGACCAATCCCAGGAGTCAGACGAGGTTGCAAGAAGGTCCCAGAGGAAGTGGCCCAGTTTAAAGTGAGTATTTTAAATCCACAACAAGGAAACTGAGGAAAGGGGGGTGAGGGGGGATCCAGCATCATGCAGCACCAGGGGGACAGGGCCAGCCCATCTCAGCCCTGCTGAGGCCCAGGAGCTCCACGTGCCCCCAGCAGCCTCCTCCCACCCCTGTGAGAGCCATGTGTGGGTGCTCTCACAGGGACACTCCATCTGCTCTGCATGCAATGACACTGTGAAACTCCTGCCCAAATCTGAGAGGGAAGGGACATCTCTGGGGAGGTCAAGTATGACCAGAGCCCTCCTGGGGGGGGCTGCAGTTCAGAGTTGTTCTGCCTCATTATGTTCACTGCCATAAGAAAGCTGCACCTCACTTGTCCACATTTCAGAGGAGGCCATGCTCGAGTTACCTCACCCTCTCCTCAGGTCACTGCCACCAGCAGCTCTTTTTTAGCTCCTTCATAGCTCCTGCTATGAAGAGAATTTCCACACCCCAGGTGGGGAAATCTAAAAAAACAAAAGCATTTGGACAATGCTCTGAGGGCCAGGGTGGGATTGTTGGGGTGTCTGTGCAGGGCCAGGACCTGGACTGGATGGTCCTTGTGGGTCCCTTCCAGCTCAGGATGTTCTGCGATTTTGTGAGCTCAGGTGATGTATTAACACTTCCATGAATCCCCTCCAGCTTGCTGAGATATCCTGCTGTCCAGAGGAACGACCAGGGCTGTCCAGGCACAGAATCCCTACCCGGGATGAAACATTCCCACGTTTTGTGGGTGGCTGGGAGCCGTTTGCCGGCAGGCTGCCCGAGGGAAACCTGCCGTGAGAGCTGTACTGGCGAGCAGCAGCCAGGCTGGGGCAGCAGCACCGTGACCAAACCCGCAGGGACAGGGATTCCGGCACAGAATTCCTCCAGGAACAGCTGAAACCTCCGAGTCTGCCCTCTGCCCACCGCTGGTGAGCACAGGGAATGGGGCAGATTCCTCCTTGGAGGAATCCCAGAATCACAGAATGTGCTGAGCTGGAAGGGACCCACAAGGATCAGTGAGTCCAATCCTCAGCCCTGCACAGGCCCATCCCCAAGGGTCACACCCTGTGCCCCAGAGGATCATCCAAACTCTCCTGGAGCTCTGGCAGCCTTGGGGCTGTGCCCACTGCCCTGGGGAGCCTGGGCAGTGCCCAACCACCCTCTGGGGGAAGAACCACGTCAGATGTGACCCAGGCCAGGCTGAGAAAGGCTGGCCCCACCTGTCCCAGGCAGCCCTGCTGGACACTGGGCAGGCAGCACGTGTTGGGGTCACCTCTCTGCCCCCCCAGTTCTGCTCTGTGTCCCTGCAGAAGGGAGTGACAGTTCCCTGTCCCAGGGTCCCTCCTCTAACAGCTCCCCCATCCCTGCCCCCAGCAGTCACACTGACACCAGTCTCACAAAGGCCATCCATGCTGGGAATGGGACCAAGGAACTCCCTGAGCACCTTCTCCCATGGTGGGAGAAGCCTGCTCCTGCTCCTGGGGTGCACTGCATCCACCCACTGACCCCAGAGAGCCAGGCCCCAGCCCCACACGTGACATTCCAGCAGGGAGGTACCTTGTCCAGGGACAGGAGAGACTTCACACCAAAGCTCATGCAGCCAATCAGTTCACTCTGCCTGTGGGAGAGCCAGGGACCATCAGCACACACTTGTTGAAGCACCAGATTCCCCTTTGCACCCCTTTTCACAAACATCCCTGCCCATGCCAGGAGCCAGGCAGTGCCCAGGACGTGCCTCCAGCTCCATACTTTGGGCAGGCCTGGTGTAACCACATGGACCAGCTGCAGCAGGGCAAGGGAGGGCTGGGCCAGAGCACCCTGGTCACCTCCAGCCTGCCCGGTGGAGCAGGAGCTGGGCTGAGGAGGCAGCTGGCACAGCCTGCAAGGTGCCAGACCCTTGGTGCTGGGATTTCCCCTCACTGCATTGCCCAGAGGGAGGGAAGGTCCCAGCCCAGGCCCAAGCTCCAGCTCCCCTTGGCTTTGGCCAGCAGTGCAGGTACAAGTGGCTGCAGGGGTTTTAAATGCTGGCCCAGCCAGTGGCTACCAAGCAGCAGCAATGGCAAGGTGACAAAGGCAGGATTTGCCCTCTGCCAGCCTGTCCATGGGGAGGTGCTCACCAGCAGCAGCTGCCCACGAGTGTGACCCTGGCCAGGGTGTCCCTGGTGTCCCCCTCGTGCACCCTGAGGGCAGGGCCAGCCCTTGAGGCCCAGGGTACTGCAGGAGCTCGGGGTGGGTGGCAGAACAGATGACAGGTTCTCTGCCACGCCAGCCCCATCTGACAGAGATCACACAGCAGCTGGCAGCCCCCTACCTGGAATTTCTCTCTCTGTTCCAGACTGTGACCAGGAGACGTTTCTGCTCATCCTCCTCCTGCACTGGGCTGTAACAAGCAGAGGGGACAGTCCATAAGCACAGACCTTCCCCAGGAGCACCCAGCAAGGTCCTCCAGTCTCTGCACAGAGCACTGCAGCACCACCCCAAACAGCAACCTCCTCCAACAGCCACTGCTGCACTAATTCACTCATCCCTGACAGTGCAAAGGGATGTGACCCCTCCTGGGCAGGCACTGGGGACACCACTCAAGTGGTTTAAGGGGAAAAACACTCTTGCAGAAAGACACACATCCAACATCAACAGGTAAATGGAAGGGACAAGCCACAGTTCATGCTCTGAAACAACCACCCTGTGCCAAGTTAAACACTGCATGTGGGTCAGAGGTCTGGCACAGCCAGCAATGGCCAGCTCCACCAAAACACTAAGTCATGCAGCTCCTTTCCCATGCAGAGACATGCTGGAGTTTAAGGAAATCCTTTTACCTTCCTCATTCATACTGGTGCCCCCACTACTGTAGGTGCAAGGTCTGGGAAATGGAGTCCAACTCCTGCCCAGCAAGAAAGTCCGACCCTGCTGTGTGCTGGCAGCTCTGCGAGCCTCCACACAGCTCTGCCCAAAAGTTCAAGGCATTTCAGCTACAAAAACCAGCAGAATAATGTCTGTCACTCCTCATCTCAGCAGCAGAGCTGCTCATGCATGAGGAGTGTTTATTGTAGAGCACAATGCAAAAGCAAACACGGGGTCTTGGCACGGAGAGGGAGCCCCGGGACAGCGGCCACGTGGGTGCCCACGGCTCAGAGTGAACCCAGTGCTGAGGGGCGGGGAGAGCTCCCCCTGCCCTGACATACTCACAAAACAAAGTGCTCATGGAAGACGGGATTTTTGCTGTCTGGTACAGTCTTGGTCTTTTGCCTGCATTTCCAGTCAGCATCTGGCACGATGGACATCTTCAGGAGAAAAACAAGCAGTGTGTTAACACTCCCAAAGCAAGCACTGGCATCAGCTGCCAGCTCTGCTGCTGCCGTGGCAGGAGACTGGCACAGCCACTGCCATGGGTGGCTGAGCCTCAGAGATCCAGCTGAGCCGGTGCTGAGGGGTGGTTTGGATCACTTCACCCTTATGCCTGTCAAGTAATTGTGTTACACAACTGCTCAGGGCAGGGGAAGGAAGGAAGAGAGCAGAAAAATCAAGGACTGGTGCACACAAGTGTTGCTGGCTGGCCTCTGACTTGCACCCCCTCTTTGGGTTGATGTTTCCTGCACTGAGCTCACTGGGTGGGAGCCTGCCAAGGTGACCTCTGAGAGAGCCCAGAGCCACACTGTGCTGGCCAAACATTTATCCCCACGAGTCCCTGGGCACCCAGTGGGATGTTCTTGCAGTGAATGGCTGACACAGCCCTCAGCAGGGTCCTGTCCTGCAGTTTTCCACTCCATGCAGACACTGTGCCAACAAAACCCACGAGCCACCCAGCGCTGGGCAAGAGCCCAGTCACCCCCCTGCAAGCTGGGGGTGCTCATCCAGAGCAGGACAGAGGGGGAAAGGGAAGGGACAAACAGCCCAGAGCATGCTTGGAGGAGCCAACCACAAAACCCCAAAAAGTACAAAGCTCCCAGAGCAGAGCCCCAGGAGAACCCACCTTCACGTAGGAGTCACACACACGGCACTCGCTGCCCATCAGGCCTTTTGCTTCCATGACTGGAAAGGAAATGAAATGGTCACATCCCAGAGCAGCAGGGAAGGCATCCTCACACTCCACAGCCCTCTGCTCCACAGGGTGCTCCCTCCTTGTGGGGCCAAACCTTCCTCCCACCCAGTAGCCTCCCCAGCTCCCTGCCCTCGCTGGGCACCCCCAGACAGGGGAAGGGTGTTATTGCATTTTTGCTCTAACACACCCTTACTATAAATACAGGCACCTGAGGGCGAGGGCAGCAGCAGATGCAGTTCAGCATCAGGATGGCAAATTGCATTCCCTCTGCCTGACTTCCCCCAGCTCTGGGCTCCCACCCCGGGGCCAAAAGTGTCATCAAGTTAAACATCAGCAGCCGCATCCTGACACAGCCCCGGCCCTGCACAGGGACCCCTCGGCTGCCTGGGGGCAGGAGATGGGCAGCAGGGTCTGGATGGCACAGGATGGGCTGTCGGAATGAGGCCAAGCTCCCTCCTAATGAGCCCAGCAAGGCAGCAGTGACTGCCTCTGTCACAGATTGTGCTCCTAATAAACAGAACCCCCAGTGCAGCAGGGGAAAGGGGTTCTGCAAGACCCTCTGGGGCTTCAGGAAGTAGTTTGCAAGGTTCCTCCAGGACAGGTTGCCCCAAGGGCTTCCTCCTCCAGCCAGACCTGCTTTGGGGTTAAAGATGTCGGGATGCAGAATCAAGAAGATGGGTCACCCCACATCCTCCAGCCTCCTCCTGCCTGCACTGAGTATCCTGAGCATCCATCATGTGCAGCCCTGGATCTTGAGGCTACCTTGCCCCTTTGCTGGACCATTTCCCTCTTCCCAGACTCTCTTTTAGAGTCAGCATCAGAACGGGAGAGTGACTCACACTCAGCTCGTGCTGGGGCTGCTCCAGGTGGAGGGACTTAGGGTAAAGCCTGTGCCAGACCCTCAGACCCACACACAGCTTGGAAGGAGAGGGGAAAACCAATAAATAAAAATAAATAATCCCAACACATTTTCATGCAGTTGCTCCTTTACAAACGTGCCTGCACAGCCAAAAAGGGCAGCAGGCACAGGGGCTGCACCAGACCAGTCCCTGCAGCCTCACGAACCTCAGGCCATCTCTGTCCCCTTTTCATCCCACCCGGGAAGGGAAGAGGCTGAAATGTAAGGTGGGATGTTCCTCAAGAGAATTCCTTTTCCATCCCCTCCTTCCCTGCCACGAAGGTCTCTGGGACAGGGGGAACTTCCCCCCCACCCAATGCATGGCCATCCCCAAGGGCACTGGGATCCCCAGGGTCCTGCTTTCTCCTTTCAGAGAGCCCAAATCCAGGCCAGCAATGAGCCTGTTCTGTTCACAGGGAAGGAATTTTTACTCTGACCATTTCAAACTCTTGGCTTTTTCCTTGATTCTTTAACTGTGACCCTGAAGCCCTGACAAGCTCTGGTAGAAAGAGCTCAGTGCCAGGAGTGCAGGACACACACGGCCTTCTCTACAGAAGCAACCTTAGCTTGGGCTCCCCAGGGCTTCCAGAGAGGTTTTTCCCAAAGAAAAGAGCAAGTTCTGACACTCCTATCGGCCTCTTTGATGATCACCATCAAAGCTGCAGTGACAGTGCCCTGGGACTGCCCAGGGCTGTGATGGAACCAATGTCCCAGGTGCTGCATTGCACTGAGTCCCCAGTGGAACGACATGGCTTGAGGGACACCAACCCCAGCCTGTGCAGGGGAAATACTTTTGTTGAAGAAACATTGCTGGTGCTAAAAACTGCAGCCTTTGGAGGGAACAGAATGGTCTGGAAATCCCAGCAAATGTGGCCAAAGTAGAAGAGGCTTCAGGAGAGACAATGCATTTGAGATTTTCTTTTCCAAATGATATTTGCCTGTTTTATCTTCATATGGAATTAGAGAAAAATAATTGATACACATGGGTGCAAAACACAGTGTTCACCCCAAAATGAAGGTCTCCAGAAATTTCAGTTTGGCCTCTACATCGAACAGCTCCCAGTTGTGCCACTGTACACAGAGCTGTCCCCAACAGCTGCCATGGAGCTCCAAAGAGCTTGAAGAAAGGCCATGGAAGTGCTGTCCCCCACCAGCCCATCCTGGCTCTGGGACCCCTCTGGGATGCTCCCAGGGGGACACTCACCGTGCAGCACCAGCGTCCGGCCCCGCACCTCGATGGACAACTTCAGCTGACCTGGGGGAGAGAGGAGAGGGTGAAGGAGACAGGGCTCACCCACCCCACTGCCCCAAGGCTCACACAGGGCCAAACACATCCTACTTCCCCACTCCAGGCCCAGGGAGCCGAGGGGAAACCTCCCACTTCATGGAGGTTTAAGTTGGATCTCAGGGAAAGGTTCTTCCCCCAGAGGGTGGTTGGGCACTGACCAGGCTCCCCAGGGCAGTGGGCACAGCACCAAGGCTGCCAGAGCTCCAGGAGGGTTTGGACAATGCTCTGAGGGACAGGGTGGGATTGTCGGGGTGCCTGTGCAGGGCCAGGAGCTGGACTGGATGGTCCTCATGGGTCCCTTCCAGCTCAGGGTATTCTGTGATTCTCTGATCTATGGCTCCAGATGCAAAAACATTCCGAAGAATATTTTCTCAGTGCAGAGCAAGCTCTGACGACAGGACAAATGAGCCCATGGCAGAGGGAAATGGGAGAATGTCCTAGTTAGAGCAGCCAGGAGCAGTTCATCACTGTGTGGGTGTTACACAAACTGTGTATTCTACACCCTCCATTCCATTTCCCAGGAACTGTTAACAATAGACCATTTGCAGCAGCTGCCCAGAGCACACCTGACCCCTCAGGCTGTAGTTATGGGTGATGTTAACTCCCCTCCAGGGAGTCATTAGCACCTCCACACCCAGCCTGAGGGGTCATTGCTAATGGACCACCAAGGATTCCAAAAATATCTCACCCATTGTGGAACTCCCCACCCTGGGGGAGGTACTGGGCATTCCCACTCCAACCTGAGTGTGTATAATCTTGGGGTCTTGGCACTTCTGGTACTACTCCTCGGATCCAGAGGAGGACCAGAATGTTGACCAGACTGCGACCACCACTTTCACCAACAGGTTTCCCCCCCTTTTACTCTGGACTCAGGGGGACCATGTGGGGCTCAGCACAGGGGCCAACGAACACCACTCTGTTCGTGCCCCAGGGTGCTGGGTTATATGTCTGGGTTTTGTGGGTTAAAACCAATTGCTTGTCCATATAATTGTATTATTGTATTATTTTTTATTAAATTGTAACTCTGACTTGTGGTCTCTTTTGAGTTGGGTTCATTTCTCCTGCTGGTTTACCTTTAAACCAGCACAGAGCACCAAGATGGCACAGTGGCTGTGGGATGAGTTGGCCCTGGTTTAACAAAGGGATGCAGCTCAAATCCTGCCCCCAGCTCAGATCCAGCTTCCCCTTTCCTCTCCCTGAGCCTCTCTGCAGGCAGGGGGCTGTCACTCCTCCAGCAGGTGACAGTGGGCCAAGCTGTAGATGGCCTGGACAAAGGACAAGGAGAGTGGAGGTCACAAAAATGATGAGGGGTCTGGAGCATCTCTCTTATGAGGAGAGACTGGGGGAGCTGGGCCTGGTTAGTCAAGAGAAAAGAAGACTGAGAGGGGGTCTCATTAATGCATTTAAGTATCTCAAATCATACAAGTATATATGTATATATACTTATAATGCATATAAGTATCTCATTAATACATAAGTATCTCAAAGGGGGTGTCAGGAGGGTGGTGCCAGACTCTGTTCAGTGGTGCCCAGTGACAGGACAAGAGCAATGGCCATAAACTAAAACACAACAAGTTACACCTAAATATGAGGAAGAACTTCTTTCCATGGAGGGTGGCAGAGCACTGGAACAGCTGCCCAGGGAGGGCATGAAGTCTCCCCCTCTGGAGACATCCCAAACCCACCTGGATGTGTTCCTGTGTCACCTGCTCTGGATGACTCTGCCTTGGCAGGGGGTTGGACTGGCTGATCTCCAGAGGTCCCTTCCAACCCCAGCTATTCTGGGATTCTGTGAACTGGTGCCTTTGGAGGCAGGAACACGCTGGCACAGGGTCAGCCTGGGCCATGGCACTAACTGGGATTCATCCATCTGCTGTTGCAAGACCTTGCTCTGTGCACATCCCCTCCCTGCCCTGTTTCCTATCCCCAGGGGGGTTTTGGGGCAATGGGAAAGCCTTGAACACCCTGTCACTGACTGTCACATCCAGCAGCAGCTCGTTATCCCTGGACTATGGAGAGAAGAAGATGCAGGGACAAGGACCACTGGCACCACAGGCCCAGCCCCAGGAATCACAGCAGGGCAAGAGCTCCCACACTGCAGCCTCCTCGTGTCCTGGGCATCCCAGACAGCAGGGGCTGCTGGGCAGACAGGGAATCTCCTAAAACCAGGGGTCAATACTTGCTCTAATCCAGGATTAAACAAGAATGGTTTCAGTCATGTGTTTTGACACTGAATAACTGTCAGGTGCCAGCGAGGCTGGAGCTGCCAACCCCCAGGGAAGGGCGATGCTCCAGCACCCTGCAGTCCCCCTGTGCACACCCACGAGGGCTGGGACTGAGCAGACCCTACTCCCAGGGATGCAGCACCTTCTGGAAGTGCCTGGCCCTTGAACAACAGCACTGAGAGCTTTTGGTGGAGGAGGTGGTGCTAAGGGAGAGCCTCGAGGAGCTCCATCAATAAACATGACTTTGGAGCAGGTCTGGATGGAGCTCCCCCCTGCTCCCAGTGCACTGGCTCACCCACAGCCATCCACCAAGCCAGTAAGCAGGATGTGCCTGCCTGGGCCGTCTGGATCCCCAGTACAAGCCCTGCCAAGCCTTGCAGGGGACCTGCTGTCCACTGTCACTGTGAGCAGAGCGAGGAGCATGGTCAGAGATCAAAGGCAGGATGGATCCAACAGCCAGGAACAGGCCAAAGGAGCTGATCCAAGTAAGAGCGCTGGGGCATCCACTTCTGTCCCTCAACAGGGCAGAGAATAACACAGAAGAGAACAAGAGCTTGCAGTGCTCTGGTGTCTGGAGAGAGTGACAGAATCTTTCTTGGGGCAGGAGATTGATCTGACTTGCTGAAGGAGGAGCCAGGCCCTGACCCACCCCAGGGGCAGCCCTCAGATGGGCTGGCACAGCACAGCACCAGAGCTCCCCACGGGACTGGGCAGAGCCTTGTGGGTGCTGCAGAGCCCATGGTATGAGACAGCAGCCACCAGTGATACCCACCAGTGCCTTTTAAACCACCTAAGGTGAGAGAGAAAGGGAGGACTTGGAGAAGAGAGAGGACACGGGAGGGATGGAGCCAGGGAAGTTCCACAGGGAGCAGACCAGAGTAACCCAGCCCAGCTCGAGCATCCTCCCAGGGAACTGCTCTTGGAGTGGACTCTGCAGGCAGAGTCCTCTGCAGGCACAACCTCTGTTCCTGAGCTTGTCCATCTGGGACAGGGTCAGCTGAAATCCAAAAGGCCAGGCCTCTGAACCCAAAATCCCCTCTGCAGGGTGCCAGGGCAAGATGGGAGGATTATTTCTAATGAAAGAGCGAAGGAAGGAGCATCCCAAACACATCTTTGCGGTGTCACACCTGCAAACAGTGTCCACAACCACAGAGGGATGGACACACTGCTCACAGACCCCACAGAGGGATGGACACACTGCTCACAGACCCCACAGAGGGATGGACACACTGCTCACACACCCCACAGAGGGATGGACACACTGCTCACAGACCCCACAGAGGGATGGACACACTGCTCACACACCTCACAGAGGGATGGAC